>NC_092720.1:167485132-167785721 GCF_047496885.1 Scyliorhinus torazame | reverse complement strand
GACTCACTGACCGGGGTCCGGAGTGACTCACTGACCGGGGTCCGGAGTGACTCACTGATCGGGGGATGGAGTGACTCACTGATCGGTGTCCGGAGTGACTCACTGACCGTGGCCCGATGTGACTCAATGACCGCGGTCCGGAGTGACTCACTGACCGGGGCACGGAGTGACTCTCTGACCGGGGTCTGGAGTGACTCTCTGACCGGGGTCTGGTGTGACTCTCTGACCGGGGTCTGGAGTGACTCTCTGACCGGGGGACGGAGTGACTCACTGACCGGGGTCAGGAGTGACTCACTGACCGGGGTCAGGAGTGACTCACTGACCGGGGTCAGGAGTGACTCACTGACCGGGGTCAGGAGTGACTCACTGACCGGGGGATGGAGTGACTTACTGACCGGCGTCCGGAGTGACTCACTTACCGGGCTCCGGAGTGACTCACTGACCGGGGTCCGGAGTGACTCACTGAACGGGGTCCGGAGTGACTCACTAATCGGGGGATGGAGTGACTCACTGACCGGGGTCCGGATTGACTCACTGATCGGGGAATGGAGTGACTCACTGACCGGGGTCCGGAGTGACTCACTGATCGGTGTCCGGAGTGACTCACTGACCGGGGTCCGGAGTGACTCACTGATCGGGGTCCGGAGTGACTCACTGACCGGGGGATGGAGTGACTCACTGACCGGGGTCTGGAGTGACTCTCTGAAAGGGGGACGGAGTGACTCACTGACCGGGTGATGGAGTGACTCACTGACCGGGGGATGGAGTGACTCACTGACCGGGGGATGGAGTGACTCACTGACCGGGGGATGGAGTGACTCACTGACCGGGGGATGGAGTGACTCACTGATCGGGGGATGGAGTGACTCACTGACAGGGGGTCGGAGTGACTCACTGACCGGAGTCTGGAGTGACTCACTGACCGGGGGATGGAGTGACTCACTGACCGGGGGATGGAGTGACTCACTGACCGGGGTCCGGAGTGATTCATTGACCGAGGTCCGGAGTGACTCACTGACCGGTGTCTGGAGTGACTCACTGACTGGGGTCCGGTGTGATTCATTGACCGGGGTCCGGAGTGACTCACTGACCGGGGTCCGGAGTGACTCACTGAACGGGGTCCGGACTGACTCACTAATCGGGGGATGGAGTGACTCACTGACCGGGGTCCGGAGTGACTCACTGATCGGGGGATGGAGTTACTCACTGATCGGTGTCCGGAGTGACTCACTGACCGTAGCCCGATGTGACTCAATGACCGCGGTCCGGAGTGACTCACTGACCGGGGCACGGAGTGACTCTCTGACCGGGGTCTGGAGTGACTCTCTGACCGGGGTCTGGAGTGACTCTCTGACCGGGGTCTGGAGTGACTCTCTGACCGGGGGACGGAGTGACTCACTGACCGGGGTCAGGAGTGACTCACTGACCGGGGGATGGAGTGACTTACTGACCGGCGTCCGGAGTGACTCACTTACCGGGCTCCGGAGTGACTCACTGACCGGGGTCCGGAGTGACTCACTGAACGGGGTCCGGAGTGACTCACTAATCGGGGGATGGAGTGACTCACTGACCGGGGTCCGGATTGACTCACTGATCGGGGAATGGAGTGACTCACTGACCGGGGTCCGGAGTGACTCACTGATCGGTGTCCGGAGTGACTCACTGACCGGGGTCCGGAGTGACTCACTGATCGGGGTCCGGAGTGACTCACTGACCGGGGGATGGAGTGACTCACTGACCGGGGTCTGGAGTGACTCACTGACCGGGGTCTGGAGTGACTCTCTGAAAGGGGGACGGAGTGACTCACTGACCGGGTGATGGAGTGACTCACTGACCGGGGGATGGAGTGACTCACTGACCGGGGGATGGAGTGACTCACTGACCGGGGGATGGAGTGACTCACTGACCGGGGGATGGAGTGACTCACTGACCGGGGGATGGAGTGACTCACTGACCGGGGGATGGAGTGACTCACTGACCGGGGGATGGAGTGACTCACTGATCGGGGGATGGAGTGACTCACTGACAGGGGGTCGGAGTGACTCACTGACCGGGGTCCGGAGTGATTCACTGACCGGGGGTTCGGAGTGACTCACTGACCCGGGTCAGGAGTGACTCACTGACTGGGGGATGGAGTGACTCACTGACCGGGGTCTGGAGTGACTCACTGACCGGGGTCTGGAGTGACTCACTGACCGGGGGATGGAGTGACTCACTGACCGTGGTCCGGAGTGACTCACTGACCGGGGCCTGGAGTGACTCGCTGTCCGGAGTCTGGAGTGACCCACTGACCGGGGGATGGAGTGACTCACTGACCGGGGGCCCGGAGTGACTCACTGCCCGGGGTTCGGAGTGACTCACTGACCCGGGTCAGGAGTGACGCACTGACTGGGGGATGGAGTGACTCACTGACCGGGGTCTGGAGTGACTCACTGACCGGGGTCTGGAGTGACTCACTGACTGGGGGATGGAGTGACTCACTGACTGGGGGATGGAGTGACTCACTGACCGGGGTCTGGAGTGACTCACTGACCGGGGTCTGGAGTGACTCACTGACCGGGGGATGGAGTGACTCACTGACCGTGGTCCGGAGTGACTCACTGACCGGGGCCTGGAGTGACTCGCTGTCCGGAGTCCGGAGTGACCCACTGACCGGGGGATGGAGTGACTCACTGACCGGGTGGCCCGGAGTGACTCACTGCCCGGGGTTCGGAATGACTCACTGACCCGGGTCAGGAGTGACGCACTGACTGGGGGATGGAGTGACTCACTGACCAGGGTCTGGAGTGACTCACTGACCAGGGTCTGGAGTGACTCACTGACCGGGGGATGGAGTGACTTACTGACCGGCGTCCGGAGTGACTCACTTACCGGGCTCCGGAGTGACTCACTGACCGGGGTCCGGAGTGACTCACTGAACGGGGTCCGGACTGACTCACTAATCGGGGGATGGAGTGACTCACTGACCGGGGTCCGGAGTGACTCACTGATCGGGGGATGGAGTGACTCACTGATCGGTGTCCGGAGTGACTCACTGACCGTGGCCCGATGTGACTCAATGACCGCGGTCCGGAGTGACTCACTGACCGGGGCACGGAGTGACTCTCTGACCGGGGTCTGGAGTGACTCTCTGACCGGGGTCTGGAGTGACTCTCTGACCGGGGTCTGGAGTGACTCTCTGACCGGGGGACGGAGTGACTCACTGACCGGGGTCAGGAGTGACTCACTGACCGGGGGATGGAGTGACTTACTGACCGGCGTCCGGAGTGACTCACTTACCGGGCTCCGGAGTGACTCACTGACCGGGGTCCGGAGTGACTCACTGAACGGGGTCCGGAGTGACTCACTAATCGGGGGATGGAGTGACTCACTGACCGGGGTCCGGATTGACTCACTGATCGGGGAATGGAGTGACTCACTGACCGGGGTCCGGAGTGACTCACTGATCGGTGTCCGGAGTGACTCACTGACCGGGGTCCGGAGTGACTCACTGATCGGGGTCCGGAGTGACTCACTGACCGGGGGATGGAGTGATTCACTGACCGGGGTCTGGAGTGATTCACTGACCGGGGTCTGGAGTGACTCTCTGAAAGGGGGACGGAGTGACTCACTGACCGGGTGATGGAGTGACTCACTGACCGGGGGATGGAGTGACTCACTGACCGGGGGATGGAGTGACTCACTGACCGGGGGATGGAGTGACTCACTGACCGGGGGATGGAGTGACTCACTGACCGGGGGATGGAGTGACTCACTGACCGGGGGATGGAGTGACTCACTGACCGGGGGATGGAGTGACTCACTGACCGGGGGATGGAGTGACTCACTGACCGGGGGATGGAGTGACTCACTGATCGGGGGATGGAGTGACTCACTGACAGGGGGTCGGAGTGACTCACTGACCGGAGTCTGGAGTGACTCACTGACCGGGGGATGGAGTGACTCACTGACCGGGGGACGGAGTGACT
Source organism: Scyliorhinus torazame (assembly GCF_047496885.1). Lineage (NCBI taxonomy): Eukaryota > Metazoa > Chordata > Chondrichthyes > Carcharhiniformes > Scyliorhinidae > Scyliorhinus > Scyliorhinus torazame. The sequence continues at coordinate 167,781,753 of NC_092720.1, read as the reverse complement.
CACTGACCGGGGGACAGAGTGACTCACTGACCGGGGGTCGGAGTGACTCACTGACCGGGGGTCGGAGTGACTCACTGACCGGGGGTCGGAGTGACTCACTGACCGGGGGTCGGAGTGACTCACTGACTGGGGCCCGGAGTGACTCACTGACCGGGGGACAGAGTGACTCACTGACCGGGGGTCGGAGTGACTCACTGACCGGGGGTCGGTGTGACTCACTGACCGGGGGTCGGAGTGACTCACTGACCGGGGGTCGGAGTGACTCACTGACTGGGGCCCGGAGTGACTCACTGACCGGGGCCCGGAGTGACTCACTGACCGGGGTCCGGAGTGACTCACTGACCGGGGGACGGAGTGACTCACTGACCGGGGGATGGAGTGACTCACTGACCGGGGGATTGAGTGACTCACTGATCGGTGTCCGGAGTGACTCACTGACCGGGGCCCGGAGTGACTCACTGATCGTTGTCCGGAGTGACTCACTGATCGGTGTCCGGAGTGACTCACTGACCGGGGCCCGATGTGACTCAATGACCGCGGTCCGGAGTGACTCACTGACCGGGGCACGGAGTGACTCTCTGACCGGGGTCTGGAGTGACTCCCTGACCGAGGTCTGGAGTGACTCTCTGACCGGGGTCTGGAGTGACTCTCTGACCGGGGTCCGGAGTGACTCACTGACCGGGGTCTGGAGTGACTCTCTGACCGGGGGACGGAGTGACTCACTTACCGGGGAATGGAGTGACTCACCGTCCGGGGACGGAGTGACTCACTGACCAGGGTCCGGAGTGACTCACTGATAGTGGGATGGAGTGACTCACTGACCGGGGGATGGAGTGACTCACTGACCGGGGGATGGAGTGACTCACTGAACGGTGTACGGAGTGACTCACTGACCGGGGGGTGGAGTGACTCACGGACCGGGGGATGGAGTGACTCACTGACCGGGGGATGGAGTGACTCACTGACCGGGGGATGGAGTGACTCACTGACCGAGGTCCGGAGTGACTCTCTGACCGGGGGACGGAGTGACTCACTGACCGGGGGATGGAGTGTCTCACTGACCGGAGGATGGAGTGACTCACTGACCAGGGGTGTAGTGACTCACTGACCGGTGGATGGAGTGACTCACTGACCGGGGTCCGGAGTGACTCACTGACCAGGGAGTGGTGTGACTCACTGACCGGAGGATGGAGTGACTCACTGACCGGGGGATGCAGTGACTCACTGACCGGGGGACATAGTGACTCACTGACCGGGGGATGGAGTGACTCACTGACCGGGGTCCGGAGTGATTCATTGACCGAGGTCTGGAGTGACTCACTGACCGGGGTCTGGAGTGACTCACTGACTGGGGTCCGGTGTGATTCATTGACCGGGGTCCGGAGTGACTCACTGACCGGGGGATGGAGTGACTCACTGACCGGGGTCTGGAGTGGCTCACTGACCGGGGTCCGGAGTGACTCACTGACCGGTGTCCGGAGTGAATCATTGACCTGGGTCCGGAGTGACTCTCTGAAAGGGGGACGGAGTGACTCACTGACTGGGGTCCGGTGTGATTCATTGACCGGGGTCCGGAGTGACTCACTGACTGGGGGATGGAGTGACTCACTGACCGGGGTCCGGAGTGACTCATTGTCCGGTGGACGGAGTGACTCACTGACCGGGGATGGAGTAACTCACTGACCGTTGTCCGGAGTGACTCACTGCCAAGGGACGGAGTGACTCACTGACCGGGGATGGAGTGACTCACTGACCGGGGATGGAGTGACTCACTGACCGGGGGATGGAGTGATTCACTAACCAGGGTATAGAGTGACTCACTGACCGGGGGTCGGAGTGACTCACTGACCGGGGTCCGGAGTGACTCTCTGACCGGGGGACGGAGTGACTCACTGACCAGGGTCCGGAGTGACTCTCTGAAAGGGGGACGGAGTGACTCACTGACCGGGTGATGGAGTGACTCACTGACCGGGGGATGGAGTGACTCACTGACCGGGGGATGGAGTGACTCACTGACCGGGGGATGGAGTGACTCACTGACCGGGGGATGGAGTGACTCACTGACCGGGGGTCGGAGTGACTCACTGACCGGGGGTCGGAGTGACTCACTGACCGGGGGTCGGAGTGACTCACTGACCGGGGGTCGGAGTGACTCACTGATCGTTGTCCGGAGTGACTCACTGATCGGTGTCCGGAGTGACTCACTGACCGGGGCCCGATGTGACTCAATGACCGCGGTCCGGAGTGACTCACTGACCGGGGCACGGAGTGACTCTCTGACCGGGGTCTGGAGTGACTCCCTGACCGAGGTCTGGAGTGACTCTCTGACCGGGGTCTGGAGTGACTCTCTGACCGGGGTCCGGAGTGACTCACTGACCGGGGTCTGGAGTGACTCTCTGACCGGGGGACGGAGTGACTCACTTACCGGGGAATGGAGTGACTCACCGTCCGGGGACGGAGTGACTCACTGACCAGGGTCCGGAGTGACTCACTGATAGTGGGATGGAGTGACTCACTGACCGGGGGATGGAGTGACTCACTGACCGGGGGATGGAGTGACTCACTGAACGGTGTACGGAGTGACTCACTGACCGGGGGGTGGAGTGACTCACGGACCGGGGGATGGAGTGACTCACTGACCGGGGGATGGAGTGACTCACTGACCGGGGGATGGAGTGACTCACTGACCGAGGTCCGGAGTGACTCTCTGACCGGGGGACGGAGTGACTCACTGACCGGGGGATGGAGTGTCTCACTGACCGGAGGATGGAGTGACTCACTGACCAGGGGTGTAGTGACTCACTGACCGGTGGATGGAGTGACTCACTGACCGGGGTCCGGAGTGACTCACTGACCAGGGAGTGGTGTGACTCACTGACCGGAGGATGGAGTGACTCACTGACCGGGGGATGCAGTGACTCACTGACCGGGGGACATAGTGACTCACTGACCGGGGGATGGAGTGACTCACTGACCGGGGTCCGGAGTGATTCATTGACCGAGGTCTGGAGTGACTCACTGACCGGGGTCTGGAGTGACTCACTGACTGGGGTCCGGTGTGATTCATTGACCGGGGTCCGGAGTGACTCACTGACCGGGGGATGGAGTGACTCACTGACCGGGGTCTGGAGTGGCTCACTGACCGGGGTCCGGAGTGACTCACTGACCGGTGTCCGGAGTGAATCATTGACCTGGGTCCGGAGTGACTCTCTGAAAGGGGGACGGAGTGACTCACTGACTGGGGTCCGGTGTGATTCATTGACCGGGGTCCGGAGTGACTCACTGACTGGGGGATGGAGTGACTCACTGACCGGGGTCCGGAGTGACTCATTGTCCGGTGGACGGAGTGACTCACTGACCGGGGATGGAGTAACTCACTGACCGTTGTCCGGAGTGACTCACTGCCAAGGGACGGAGTGACTCACTGACCGGGGATGGAGTGACTCACTGACCGGGGATGGAGTGACTCACTGACCGGGGGATGGAGTGATTCACTAACCAGGGTATAGAGTGACTCACTGACCGGGGGTCGGAGTGACTCACTGACCGGGGTCCGGAGTGACTCTCTGACCGGGGGACGGAGTGACTCACTGACCAGGGTCCGGAGTGACTCTCTGAAAGGGGGACGGAGTGACTCACTGACCGGGTGATGGAGTGACTCACTGACCGGGGGATGGAGTGACTCACTGACCGGGGGATGGAGTGACTCACTGACCGGGGGATGGAGTGACTCACTGACCGGGGGATGGAGTGACTCACTGACCGGGGGTCGGAGTGACTCACTGACCGGGGGTCGGAGTGACTCACTGACCGGGGGTCGGAGTGACTCACTGACCGGGGGTCGGAGTGACTCACTGACTGGGGCCCGGAGTGACTCACTGACTGGGGTAGGGAGTGACTCACTGACTGGGGTAGGGAGTGACTCACTGACCGGGGTCCGGAGTGACTCTCTGACCGGGGTCCGGAGTGACTCATTGACCGGGGCCCGGAGTGACTCATTGACCGGGGCCCGGAGTGACTCACTGACCGGGGGACGGAGTGACTCACTGACCGGGGTCCGTAGTGACTCACTGACCGGGGGACGGAGTGACTCACTGACCGGGGGATGGAGTGACTCACTGACCGGGGCATGGAGTGATTCACTGACCGGGGGACGGAGTGACTCACTGACCGGGGGACGGAGTGACTCACTGACCGGGGGACGGAGTGACTCTCTGACCGGGGGATGGAGTGACTCACTGACCGGGGGATGGAGTGACTCACTGATCGGGGGATGGAGTGACTCACTGATCGGGGGATGGAGTGACTCACTGACCGGGGCATGGAGTGATTCACTGACCGGGGGACGGAGTGACTCACTGACCGGGGGACGGAGTGACTCACTGACCGGGGGACGGAGTGACTCACTGATCGGTGTCCGGAGTGACTCACTGACCGGGGTCCGGAGTGACTCACTGATCGGGGTCCGGAGTGACTCACTGACCGGGGGATGGAGTGACTCACTGACCGGGGTCTGGAGTGACTCACTGACCGGGGTCTGGAGTGACTCTCTGAAAGGGGGGACGGAGTGACTCACTGACCGGGTGATGGAGTGACTCACTGACCGGGGGATGGAGTGACTCACTGACCGGGGGATGGAGTGACTCACTGACCGGGGGATGGAGTGACTCACTGACCGGGGGATGGAGTGACTCACTGACCGGGGGATGGAGTGACTCACTGACCGGGGGATGGAGTGACTCACTGACCGGGGGATGGAGTGACTCACTGATCGGAGGATGGAGTGACTCACTGACAGGGGGTCGGAGTGACTCACTGACCGGGGTCCGGAGTGATTCACTGACCGGGGGTTCGGAGTGACTCACTGACCCGGGTCAGGAGTGACTCACTGACTGGGGGATGGAGTGACTCACTGACCGGGGTCTGGAGTGACTCACTGACCGGGGTCTGGAGTGACTCACTGACCGGGGGATGGAGTGACTCACTGACCGTGGTCCGGAGTGACTCACTGACTGGGGCCTGGAGTGACTCGCTGTCCGGAGTCTGGAGTGACCCACTGACCGGGGGATGGAGTGACTCACTGACCGGGGGCCCGGAGTGACTCACTGCCCGGTGTTCGGAGTGACTCACTGACCCGGGTCAGGAGTGACGCACTGACTGGGGGATGGAGTGACTCACTGACCGGGGTCTGGAGTGACTCACTGACCGGGGTCTGGAGTGACTCACTGACCGGGGTCTGGAGTGACTCACTGACCGGGGGATGGAGTGACTTACTGACCGGCGTCCGGAGTGACTCACTTACCGGGCTCCGGAGTGACTCACTGACCGGGGTCCGGAGTGACTCACTGAACGGGGTCCGGACTGACTCACTAATCGGGGGATGGAGTGACTCACTGACCGGGGTCCGGAGTGACTCACTGATCGGGGGATGGAGTGACTCACTGATCGGTGTCCGGAGTGACTCACTGACCGTGGCCCGATGTGACTCACTGACCGTGGTCCGGAGTGACTCACTGACCGGGGCCTGGAGTGACTCGCTATCCGGAGTCTGGAGTGACCCACTGACTGGGGGATGGAGTGACTCACTGACCGGGGGCCCGGAGTGACTCACTGCCCGGGGTTCGGAGTGACTCACTGACCGGGGTCCGGAGTGACTCACTGACCGGGGGTCGGAGTGACTCACTGACTGGGGCCCGGAGTGACTCACTGACTGGGGTAGGGAGTGACTCACTGACCGGGGTCCGGAGTGACTCTCTGACCGGGGGACGGAGTGACTCTCTGACCTGGGTCCGGAGTGACTCACTGACCGGGGGACGGAGTGACTCACTGACCGGGGGTCGGAGTGGCTCACTGACCGGGGGTCGGAGTGACTCACTGACTGGGGCCCGGAGTGACTCACTGACTGGGGTAGGGAGTGACTCACTGACTGGGGTAGGGAGTGACTCACTGACCGGGGTCCGGAGTGACTCACTGACCGGGGTCCGGAGTGACTCTCTGACCGGGGTCCGGAGTGACTCATTGACCGGGGCCCGGAGTGACTCATTGACCGGGGCCCGGAGTGACTCACTGACCGGGGGACGGAGTGACTCACTGACCGGGGTCCGTAGTGACTCACTGACCGGGGGACGGAGTGACTCTCTGACCGGGGGATGGAGTGACTCACTGACCGGGGGATGGAGTGACTCACTGATCGGGGGATGGAGTGACTCACTGATCGGGGGATGGAGTGACTCACTGACCGGGGGATGGAGTGACTCACTGACCGGGGGACGGAGTGACTCACTGACCGGGGGATGGAGTGACTCACTGACCGGGGGATGGAGTGACTCACTGACCGGGGGATGGAGTGACTCACTGACCGGGGGATGGAGTGACTCACTGACCGGGGGATGGAGTGACTCACTGACCGGGGGACGGAGTGACTCACTGACCGGGGGACGGAGTGACTCACTGACCGGGGGACGGAGTGACTCACTGACCGGGGTCCGGAGTGACTCACTGACCGGGGGATGGAGTGACTCACTGACCGGGGGATGGAGTGACTCACTGACCGGGGGATGGAGTGACTCACTGACCGGGGGATGGAGTGACTCACTGACCGGGGGATGGAGTGACTCACTGACCGGGGGATGGAGTGACTCACTGACCGGGGGATGGAGTGACTCACTGACCGGCGTCCGGAGTGACTCACTGACCGGGGTCTGGAGTGACTCTCTGAAAGGGGGACGGAGTGACTCACTGACCGGGTGATGGAGTGACTCACTGACCGGGGGATGGAGTGACTCACTGACCGGGGGATGGAGTGACTCACTGACCGGGGGATGGAGTGACTCACTGACCGGGGGACGGAGTGACTCACTGACCGGGGGACGGAGTGACTCACTGACCGGGGGACGGAGTGACTCACTGACCGGGGTCCGGAGTGACTCACTGACCGGGGTCCGGAGTGACTCACTGACCGGGGGATGGAGTGACTCACTGACCGGGGGATGGAGTGACTCACTGACCGGGGGATGGAGTGACTCACTGACCGGGGGATGGAGTGACTCACTGACCGGGGGATGGAGTGACTCACTGACCGGGGGATGGAGTGACTCACTGACCGGGGGATGGAGTGACTCACTGACCGGCGTCCGGAGTGACTCACTGACCGGGGTCTGGAGTGACTCTCTGAAAGGGGGACGGAGTGACTCACTGACCGGGTGATGGAGTGACTCACTGACCGGGGGATGGAGTGACTCACTGACCGGGGGATGGAGTGACTCACTGACCGGGGGATGGAGTGACTCACTGACCGGGGGATGGAGTGACTCACTGACCGGGGTCGGGAGTGACTCACTGAACGGGGTCCGGACTGACTCACTGACCGGGGTCCGGAGTGACTCACTGACCGGGGTCCGGAGTGACTCACTGATCGGGGGATGGAGTGACTCACTGATCGGTGTCCGGAGTGACTCACTGACCGTGGCCCGATGTGACTCAATGACCGCGGTCCGGAGTGACTCACTGACCGGGGCACGGACTGACTCTCTGACCGGGGTCTGGAGTGACTCTCTGACCGGGGTCTGGAGTGACTCTCTGACCGGGGTCTGGAGTGACTCTCTGACCGGGGGACGGAGTGACTCACTGACCGGGGTCAGGAGTGACTCACTGACCGGGGGATGGAGTGACTTACTGACCGGCGTCCGGAGTGACTCACTTACCGGGCTCCGGAGTGACTCACTGACCGGGGTCTGGAGTGACTCACTGAACGGGGTCCGGAGTGACTCACTAATCGGGGGATGGAGTGACTCACTGACCGGGGTCCGGATTGACTCACTGATCGGGGAATGGAGTGACTCACTGACCGGGGCATGGAGTGATTCACTGACCGGGGGACGGAGTGACTCTCTGACCTGGGTCCGGAGTGACTCACTGACCGGGGGACGGAGTGACTCACTGACCGGGGGTCGGAGTGACTCACTGACCGGGGGTCGGAGTGACTCACTGACTGGGGCCCGGAGTGACTCACTGACTGGGGTAGGGAGTGACTCACTGACTGGGGTAGGGAGTGACTCACTGACCGGGGTCCGGAGTGACTCTCTGACCGGGGTCCGGAGTGACTCATTGACCGGGGCCCGGAGTGACTCATTGACCGGGGCCCGGAGTGACTCACTGACCGGGGGACGGAGTGACTCACTGACCGGGGTCCGTAGTGACTCACTGACCGGGGGACGGAGTGACTCACTGACCGGGGGATGGAGTGACTCACTGACCGGGGCATGGAGTGATTCACTGACCGGGGGACGGAGTGACTCACTGACCGGGGGACGGAGTGACTCACTGACCGGGGGACGGAGTGACTCTCTGACCGGGGGATGGAGTGACTCACTGACCGGGGGATGGAGTGACTCACTGATCGGGGGATGGAGTGACTCACTGATCGGGGGATGGAGTGACTCACTGACCGGGGGATGGAGTGACTCACTGACCGGGGGACGGAGTGACTCACTGACCGGGGGATGGAGTGACTCACTGACCGGGGGATGGAGTGACTCACTGACCGGGGGATGGAGTGACTCACTGACCGGGGGATGGAGTGACTCACTGACCGGGGGACGGAGTGACTCACTGACCGGGGGACGGAGTGACTCACTGACCGGGGGACGGAGTGACTCACTGACCGGGGTCCGGAGTGACTCACTGACCGGGGTCCGGAGTGACTCACTGACCGGGGGATGGAGTGACTCACTGACCGGGGGATGGAGTGACTCACTGACCGGGGGATGGAGTGACTCACTGACCGGGGGATGGAGTGATTTACTGACCGGGGGATGGAGTGACTCACTGACCGGGGTCCAGAGTGACTCACTGACCGGGGTCCAGAGTGACTCACTGACCGGGGTCCAGAGTGACTCACTGACCGGGGACGGAGTGACTCACTGACCGGGGGACGGAGTGACTCACTGACCGGGGTCTGGAGTAACTCACTGACCGGGGTCCGGAGTGAATCACTGACCGGGGCCCGGAGTGACTCTCTGACCGGGGGACGGAGTGACTCACTGACCGGGGGTCGGAGTGACTCACTGACCGGGGGTCGGAGTGACTCACTGACTGGGGTAGGGAGTGACTCACTGACCGGGGTCCGGAGTGACTCTCTGACCGGGGGACGGAGTGACTCACTGACCGGGGGATGGAGTGACTCACTGACCGGGGGATGGAGTGACTCACTGACCGGGGGAAGGAGTGACTCACTGACCGGGGGATGGAGTGACTCACTGACCGGGGGATGGAGTGACTCACTGACCGGGGGATGGAGTGACTCACTGACCGGGGGATGGAGTGACTCACTGACCGGCGTCCGGAGTGACTCACTGACCGGGGTCCGGAGTGACTCACTGAACGGGGTCCGGAGTGACTCACTGACCGGGGGATGGAGTGACTCACTGATCGGTGTCCGGAGTGACTCACTGACCGGGGCCCGGTGTGACTCACTGACCGTGGTCCGAAGTGACTCACTGACCGGGGCACGGAGTGACTCACTGACCGGGGTCTGGAGTGACTCTCTGACCGGGGGACGGAGTGACTCACTGACCGGGGAATGGAGTGACTCACTGACCGGGGTCCGGAGTGACTCACTGACCGGGGCCCGCAGTGACTCACTGACCGGGGGATGGAGTGACTCACTTTCCGGGTGATGGAGTGACTCACTGACCGGGGGATGGAGTGACTCACTGACTGGGGTCCGGACTGACTCTCTGACCGGGGGATGGAGTAACTCACAGACCAGGGGACGGAGTGACTCACTGACCGGGGGATGGAGTGACTCACTGACCGGGGTCCGGAGTGATTCACTGACCGGGGGTCGGAGTGACTCACTGACCGGGGGTCGGAGTGACTCACTGACTGGGGTCCAGACTGACTCTCTGACCGGGGGATGGAGTAACTCACAGACCAGGGGACGGAGTGACTCACTGGCCGGGGGATGGAGTGACTCACTGACCGGGGGATGGAGTGATTCACTGACCAGGGGATGGAGTGACTCACTGACCGGGGGTCGGAGTGACTCACTGACCGGGGACGGAGTGACTCTCTGACCGGGGGACGGAGTGACTCGCTGACCGGGGGATGGAGTGACTCACTGACCGCGGGACGGAGTGACTCACTGACCGGAGGACGGAGTGACACTCTGACCGGGGGACGGAGTGACACTCTGACCGGGGGACGGAGTGACACTCTGACCGGGGGACGGAGTGATTCACTGACCGGGGGATGGAGTGACTCACTGACAGGGGGTCGGAGTGACTCACTGACCGGGGGATGGAGTGATTCACTGACCGGGGGATGGAGTGACTCACTGACCGGGGTCCAGAGTGACTCACTGACCGGGGTCCAGAGTGACTCACTGACCGGGGTCCAGAGTGACTCACTGACCGGGGGACGGAGTGACTCACTGACCGGGGGACGGAGTGACTCACTGACCGGGGTCTGGAGTAACTCACTGACCGGGGTCCGGAGTGAATCACTGACCGGGGCCCGGAGTGACTCTCTGACCGGGGGACGGAGTGACTCACTGACCGGGGGTCGGAGTGACTCACTGACCGGGGGTCGGAGTGACTCACTGACTGGGGTAGGGAGTGACTCACTGACCGGGGTCCGGAGTGACTCTCTGACCGGGGGACGGAGTGACTCTCTGACCGGGGGACGGAGTGACTCACTGACCGGGGGACGGAGTGACTCACTGACCGGGGTCCGTAGTGACTCACTGCCAAGGGACGGAGTGACTCACCGACCGGGGTATGGAGTGACTCACTGACCGGGGCATGGAGTGATTCACTGACCGGGGGACGGAGTGACTCACTGACCGGGGGACGGAGTGACTCACTGACCGGGGGACGGAGTGACTCACTGACCGGGGGACGGAGTGACTCACTGACCGGGCGACGGAGTGACTCACTGACCGGGGGACGGAGTGACTCTCTGACCGGGGGACTGAGTGACTCACTGACCGGGGGATGGAGTGACTCACTGATCGGGGGATGGAGTGACTCACTGACCGGGGGATGGAGTGACTCACTGACCGGGGGACGGAGTGACTCACTGACCGGGGGATGGAGTGACTCACTGACCGGGGGATGGAGTGACTCACTGACCGGGGGATGGAGTGACTCACTGACCGGGGGATGGAGTGACTCACTGACCGGGGGACGGAGTGACTCACTGACCGGGGGATGGAGTGACTCACTGACCGGGGTCCGGAGTGACTCACTGACCGGGGTCCGGAGTGACTCACTGACCGGGGGATGGAGTGACGCACTGACCGGGGGATGGAGTGACTTACTGACCGGGGGATGGAGTGACTCACTGACCGGGGGATGGAGTGACTCACTGACCGGGGCATGGAGTGACTCACTGACCGGGGGACGGAGTGACTCACTGACCGGGGCCCGCAGTGACTCACTGATCGGGGGATGGAGTGACACACTTTCCGGGGATGGAGTGACTCACTGACCGGGGGATGGAGTGACTCACTGACCAGGGTCCGGAGTGACTCACTGACCGGGGTCCGGAGTGACTCACTGACCGGTGTCCGGAGGGACTTACTGACCGGGGTCTGGAGTAACTCACTGACCGGGGTCCGGAGTGAATCACTGACCGGGGCCCGGAGTGACTCTCTGACCGGGGGACGGAGTGACTCACTGACCGGGGGACGGAATGACTCACTGACCGGGGTCCGTAGTGACTCACTGCCAAGGGACGGAGTGACTCACTGACCGGGGGATGGAGTGACTCACTGACCGGGGCATGGAGTGATTCACTGACCGGGGGACGGAGTGACTCACTGACCGGGGGATGGAGTGACTCACTGACCGGGGGACGGAGTGACTCACTGACCGGGGGACGGAGTGACTCACTGACCGGGGACGGAGTGACTCACTGACCGGGGACGGAGTGACTCACTGACCGGGGGATGGAGTGACTCACTGATCAGGGGATGGAGTGACTCACTGACCGGGGGATGGAGTGACTCACTGACCGGGGGACGGAGTGACTCACTGACCGGGGGATGGAGTGACTCACTGACCGGGGGATGGAGTGACTCACTGACCGGGGGATGGAGTGACTCACTGACCGGGGGATGGAGTGACTCACTGACCGGGGGATGGAGTGACTCACTGACCGGGGGATGGAGTGACTCACTGACCGGGGGATGGAGTGACTCACTGACCGGGGGATGGAGTGACTCACTGACCGGCGTCCGGAGTGACTCACTGACCGGCGTCCGGAGTGACTCACTGAACGGGGTCCGGAGTGACTCACTGACCGGGCGATGGAGTGACTCACTGACCGGGGCCCGGTGTGACTCACTGACCGTGGTCCGAAGTGACTCACTGACCGGGGTCTGGAGTGACTCTCTGACCGGGGGACGGAGTGACTCACTGACCGGGGTCTGGAGTGACTCTCTGACCGGGGGACGGAGTGACTCACTGACCGGGGAATGGAGTGACTCACTGACCGGGGTCCGGAGTGACTCACTGACCGGGGCCCGCAGTGACTCACTGATCGGGGGATGGAGTGACTCACTTTCCGGGGGATGGAGTGACTCCCTGACCGGGGGACGGAGTGACTCACTGACCGGGGTCCGGAGTGACTCACTGACCGGGGTCCGGAGTGACTCACTGACCGAGGTCCGGAGTGACTCACTGACCGGGCCTGGAGTGACTCGATGTCCGGAGTCTGGAGTGACTCACTGACCGGGGGATGGAGTGACTCACTGACCGGGGGATGGAGTGACTCACTGACCGGGGTCCGGAGTGACTCACTGACCGGGGGATGGAGTGACGCACTGACCGGGGGATGGAGTGACTCACTGACCGGGGGATGGAGTGACTCACTGACCGGGGGATGGAGTGACTCACTGACCGGGGCATGGAGTGACTCACTGACCGGGGGACGGAGTGACTCACTGACCGGGGCCCGCAGTGACTCACTGACCGGGGGACGGAGTGACTCACTGACCGGGGGATGGAGTGACTCACTGACCGGGGTCCGGAGTGACTCACTGACCGGGGTCCGGAGTGACTCACTGACCGGGGGATGGAGTGACTCACTGACCGGGGGATGGAGTGACTCACTGACCGGGGGATGGAGTGACTCACTGACCGGGGGATGGAGTGACTCACTGACCGGGGGATGGAGTGACTCACTGACCGGGGGATGGAGTGACTCACTGACCGGGGGATGGAGTGACTCACTGACCGGGGGATGGAGTGACTCACTGACCGGGGGATGGAGTGACTCACTGACCGGCGTCCGGAGTGACTCACTGACCGGCGTCCGGAGTGACTCACTGAACGGGGTCCGGAGTGACTCACTGACCGGGCGATGGAGTGACTCACTGACCGGGGCCCGGTGTGACTCACTGACCGTGGTCCGAAGTGACTCACTGACCGGGGTCTGGAGTGACTCTCTGACCGGGGGACGGAGTGACTCACTGACCGGGGTCTGGAGTGACTCTCTGACCGGGGGACGGAGTGACTCACTGACCGGGGAATGGAGTGACTCACTGACCGGGGTCCGGAGTGACTCACTGACCGGGGCCCGCAGTGACTCACTGATCGGGGGATGGAGTGACTCACTTTCCGGGGGATGGAGTGACTCCCTGACCGGGGGACGGAGTGACTCACTGACCGGGGTCCGGAGTGACTCACTGACCGGGGTCCGGAGTGACTCACTGACCGAGGTCCGGAGTGACTCACTGACCGGGCCTGGAGTGACTCGATGTCCGGAGTCTGGAGTGACTCACTGACCGGGGGATGGAGTGACTCACTGACCGGGGGATGGAGTGACTCACTGACCGGGGTCCGGAGTGACTCACTGACCGGGGGATGGAGTGACGCACTGACCGGGGGATGGAGTGACTCACTGACCGGGGGATGGAGTGACTCACTGACCGGGGGATGGAGTGACTCACTGACCGGGGCATGGAGTGACTCACTGACCGGGGGACGGAGTGACTCACTGACCGGGGCCCGCAGTGACTCACTGATCGGGGGATGGAGTGACACACTTTCCGGGGATGGAGTGACTCACTGACCGGGGGATGGAGTGACTCACTGACCAGGGTCCGGAGTGACTCACTGACCGGGGTCCGGAGTGACTCACTGACCGGGGTCCGGAGTGACTCACTGACCGGGGTCCGGAGTGACTCACTGACCGAGGTCCGGAGTGACTCACTGACCGGGCCTGGAGTGACTCGATGTCCGGAGTCTGGAGTGACTCACTGACCGGGGGATGGAGTGACTCACTGACCGGGGGATGGAGTGACTCACTGACCGGGGGATGGAGTGACTCACTGACCGAGGTCCGGAGTGACTCTCTGACCGGGGGACAGAGTGACTCACTGACCGGGGGATGGAGTGACTCACTGACCGGAGGATGGAGTGACTCACTGACCAGGGGTGTAGTTACTCACTGACCGGTGGATGGAGTGACTCACTGACCGGGGTCCGGAGTGACTCACTGACCAGGGAGTGGAGTGACTCACTGACCGGAGGATGGAGTGACTCACTGACCGGGGGATGGAGTGACTCACTGACCGGGGATGCAGTGACTCACTGACCGCGGGCGGAGTGACTGACTGACCGGGGGATGGAGTGACTCACTGACCGGGGGATGGAGTGACTCACTGACCGGGGGATGGAGTGACTCACTGACCGGGGATGGAGTGACTCACTGACCGGCGGATGGAGTGACTCACTGACCAGGGGATGGAGTGACTCACTGACCGGGGGATGGAGTGACTCACTGATCGGGGGATGGAGTGACTCACTGACCTGGGGATGGAGTGACTCACTGACAGGGGGTCGGAGTGACTCACTGACCGGAGGATGGAGTGACTCACTGACCAGGGGTGTAGTTACTCACTGACCGGTGGATGGAGTGACTCACTGACCGGGGTCCGGAGTGACTCACTGACCAGGGAGTGGAGTGACTCACTGACCGGAGGATGGAGTGACTCACTGACCGGGGGATGGAGTGACTCACTGACCGGGGATGCAGTGACTCACTGACCGCGGGCGGAGTGACTGACTGACCGGGGGATGGAGTGACTCACTGACCGGGGGATGGAGTGACTCACTGACCGGGGGATGGAGTGACTCACTGACCGGGGATGGAGTGACTCACTGACCGGCGGATGGAGTGACTCACTGACCAGGGGATGGAGTGACTCACTGACCGGGGGATGGAGTGACTCACTGATCGGGGGATGGAGTGACTCACTGACCTGGGGATGGAGTGACTCACTGACAGGGGGTCGGAGTGACTCACTGACCGGTGTCCGGAGTGATTCACTGACCGATTGTTGGAGTGACTCACTGACCGGGGGATGGAGTGACTCACTGACTGGGGGATGGAGTGACTCACTGACCGTGGTCCGGAGTGACTCACTGACCGTGGTCCGGAGTGACTCACTGACCGGAGTCTGGAGTGACTCACTGACCGGGGGATGGAGTGACTCACTGACCGGGGTCCGGAGTGACTCACTGACCGGGGGACGGAGTGACTCACTGACCGGGGGATGGAGTGACTCACTGACCGGGGGATGGAGTGACTCACTGATCGGTGTCCGGAGTGACTCACTGACCGGGGCCCGGAGTGACTCACTGATCGTTGTCCGGAGTGACTCACTGATCGGTGTCCGGAGTGACTCACTGACCGGGGCCCGATGAGACTCAATGACCGCGGTCCGGAGTGACTCACTGACCGGGGCACGGAGTGACTCTCTGACCGGGGTCTGGAGTGACTCTCTGACTGAGGTCTGGAGTGACTCTCTGACCGGGGTCTGGAGTGACTCTCTGACCGGGGTCCGGAGTGACTCTCTGACCGGGGTCCGGAGTGACTCTCTGACCGGGGTCTGGAGTGACTCACTGACCGGGGTCTGGAGTGACTCTCTGACCGGGGGACGGAGTGACTCACTTACCGGGGAATGGAGTGACTCACCGTCCGGGGACGGAGTGACTCACTGACCAGGGTCCGGAGTGACTCACTGATAGTGGGATGGAGTGACTCACTGACCGGGGGATGGAGTGACTCACTGACCGGGGGATGGAGTGACTCACTGAACGGTGTACGGAGTGACTCACTGACCGGGGGGTGGAGTGACTCACGGACCGGGGGATGGAGTGACTCACTGACCGGGGGATGGAGTGACTCACTGACCGGGGGATGGAGTGACTCACTGACCGAGGTCCGGAGTGACTCTCTGACCGGGGGACGGAGTGACTCACTGACCGGGGGATGGAGTGACTCACTGACCGGAGGATGGAGTGACTCACTGACCAGGGGTGTAGTGACTCACTGACCGGTGGATGGAGTGACTCACTGACCGGGGTCCGGAGTGACTCACTGACCAGGGAGTGGTGTGACTCACTGACCGGAGGATGGAGTGACTCACTGACCGGGGGATGCAGTGACTCACTGACCGGGGGACATAGTGACTCACTGACCGGGGGATGGAGTGACTCACTGACCGGGGTCCGGAGTGATTCATTGACCGAGGTCCGGAGTGACTCACTGACCGGGGTCTGGAGTGACTCACTGACTGGGGTCCGGTGTGATTCATTGACCGGGGTCTGGAGTGACTCACTGACCGGGGATGGAGTGACTCACTGACCGGGGTCTGGAGTGGCTCACTGACCGGGGTCCGGAGTGACTCACTGACCGGGGTCCGGAGTGAATCATTGACCTGGGTCCGGAGTGACTCTCTGAAAGGGGGACGGAGTGACTCACTGACTGGGGTCCGGTGTGATTCATTGACCGGGGTCCGGAGTGACTCACTGACTGGGGGATGGAGTGACTCACTGACCGGGGTCCGGAGTGACTCATTGACCGGTGGACGGAGTGACTCACTGACCGGGGATGGAGTAACTCACTGACCGTTGTCCGGAGTGACTCACTGCCAAGGGACGGAGTGACTCACTGACCGGGGATGGAGTGACTCACTGACCGGGGATGGAGTGACTCACTGACCGGGGGATGGAGTGATTCACTGACCAGGGTATGGAGTGACTCACTGACCGGGGTCCGGAGTGACTCTCTGACCGGGGGACGGAGTGACTCACTGACCAGGGTCCGGAGTGACTCTCTGAAAGGGGGACGGAGTGACTCACTGACCGGGTGATGGAGTGACTCACTGACCGGGTGATGGAGTGACTCACTGACCGGGTGATGGAGTGACTCACTGACCGGGGGATGGAGTGACTCACTGACCGGGGGATGGAGTGACTCACTGACCGGGGGATGGAGTGACTCACTGACCGGGGGATGGAGTGACTCACTGACCGGGGGATGGAGTGTCTCACTGACCGCCGGGATGGAGTGACTCACTGACCGGGGGATGGAGTGACTCACTGACCGGGGGATGGAGTGACTCACTGATCGGGGGATGGAGTGACTCACTGACAGGTGGTCGGAGTGACTCACTGACCGGGGTCCGGAGTGACTCACTGACCGGGGTCCGGAGTGATTCACTGACCGGGGGTTCGGAGTGACTCACTGACCCGGGTCAGGAGTGACTCACTGACTGGGGGATGGAGTGACTCACTGACCGGGGTCTGGAGTGACTCACTGACCGGGGTCTGGAGTGACTCACTGACCGGGGGATGGAGTGACTCACTGACCGTGGTCCGGAGTGACTCACTGACTGGGGCCTGGAGTGACTCGCTGTCCGGAGTCTGGAGTGACCCACTGACCGGGGGATGGAGTGACTCACTGACCGGGGGCCCGGAGTGACTCACTGCCCGGGGTTCGGAGTGACTCACTGACCCGGGTCAGGAGTGACGCACTGACTGGGGGATGGAGTGACTCACTGACCGGGGTCTGGAGTGACTCACTGACCGGGGGATGGAGTGACTTACTGACCGGCGTCCGGAGTGACTCACTTACCGGGCTCCGGAGTGACTCACTGACCGGGGTCCGGAGTGACTCACTGAACGGTGTCCGGAGTGACTCACTGACCGGGGTCCGGAGTGACTCACTGACCGGGGTCCGGAGTGACTCACTGATCGGGGGATGGAGTGACTCACTGATCGGTGTCCGGAGTGACTCACTGACCGTGGCCCGATGTGACTCAATGACCGCGGTCCGGAGTGACTCACTGACCGGGGCACGGAGTGACTCTCTGACCGGGGTCTGGAGTGACTCTCTGACCGGGGTCTGGAGTGACTCTCTTACCGGGGTCTGGAGTGACTCTCTGACCGGGGGACGGAGTGACTCACTGACCGGGGTCAGGAGTGACTCACTGACCGGGGTCAGGAGTGACTCACTGACCGGGGTCAGGAGTGACTCACTGACCGGGGTCAGGAGTGACTCACTGACCGGGGGATGGAGTGACTTACTGACCGGCGTCCGGAGTGACTCACTTACCGGGCTCCGGAGTGACTCACTGACCGGGGTCCGGAGTGACTCACTGAACGGGGTCCGGAGTGACTCACTAATCGGGGGATGGAGTGACTCACTGACCGGGGTCCGGATTGACTCACTGATCGGGGAATGGAGTGACTCACTGACCGGGGTCCGGAGTGACTCACTGATCGGTGTCCGGAGTGACTCACTGACCGGGGTCCGGAGTGACTCACTGATCGGGGTCCGGAGTGACTCACTGACCGGGGGATGGAGTGACTCACTGACCGGGGTCTGGAGTGACTCTCTGAAAGGGGGACGGAGTGACTCACTGACCGGGTGATGGAGTGACTCACTGACCGGGGGATGGAGTGACTCACTGACCGGGGGATGGAGTGACTCACTGACCGGGGGATGGAGTGACTCACTGACCGGGGGATGGAGTGACTCACTGAACGGGGGATGGAGTGACTCACTGACAGGGGGTCGGAGTGACTCACTGACCGGAGTCTGGAGTGACTCACTGACCGGGGGATGGAGTGACTCACTGACCGGGGGACGGAGTGACTCACTGACCGGGGCCCGCAGTGACTCACTGATCGGGGGATGGAGTGACACACTTTCCGGGGATGGAGTGACTCACTGACCGGGGGATGGAGTGACTCACTGACCAGGGTCCGGAGTGACTCACTGACCGGGGTCCGGAGTGACTCACTGACCGGTGTCCGGAGTGACTCACTGACCGGGGTCTGGAGTAACTCACTGACCGGGGTCCGGAGTGAATCACTGACCGGGGCCCGGAGTGACTCTCTGACCAGGGGACGGAGTGACTCACTGACCGGGGGACGGAGTGACTCACTGACCGGGGTCCGTAGTGACTCACTGCCAAGGGACGGAGTGACTCACTGACCGGGGGATGGAGTGACTCACTGACCGGGGCATGGAGTGATTCACTGACCGGGGGACGGAGTGACTCACTGACCGGGGGATGGAGTGACTCACTGACCGGGGGACGGAGTGACTCACTGACCGGGGGACGGAGTGACTCACTGACCGGGGACGGAGTGACTCACTGACCGGGGACGGAGTGACTCACTGACCGGGGGATGGAGTGACTCACTGATCAGGGGATGGAGTGACTCACTGACCGGGGGATGGAGTGACTCACTGACCGGGGGACGGAGTGACTCACTGACCGGGGGATGGAGTGACTCACTGACCGGGGGATGGAGTGACTCACTGACCGGGGGATGGAGTGACTCACTGACCGGGGGACGGAGTGACTCACTGACCGGGGGATGGAGTGACTCACTGACCGGGGTCCGGAGTGACTGACTGACCGGGGTCCGGAGTGACTCACTGACCGGGGGATGGAGTGACTCACTGACCGGGGGATGGAGTGACTCACTGACCGGGGGATGGAGTGACTCACTGACCGGGGGATGGAGTGACTCACTGACCGGGGGATGGAGTGACTCACTGACCGGGGGATGGAGTGACTCACTGACCGGGGGATGGAGTGACTCACTGACCGGGGGATGGAGTGACTCACTGACCGGGGGATGGAGTGACTCACTGACCGGCGTCCGGAGTGACTCACTGACCGGCGTCCGGAGTGACTCACTGAACGGGGTCCGGAGTGACTCACTGACCGGGGGATGGAGTGACTCACTGACCGTGGTCCGAAGTGACTCACTGACCGGGGCACGGAGTGACTCACTGACCGGGGTCTGGAGTGACTCTCTGACCGGGGGACGGAGTGACTCACTGACCGGGGAATGGAGTGACTCACTGACCGGGGTCCGGAGTGACTCACTGACCGGGGCCCGCAGTGACTCACTGATCGGGGGATGGAGTGACTCACTTTCCGGGGGATGGAGTGACTCCCTGACCGGGGGACGGAGTGACTCACTGACCGGGGTCCGGAGTGACTCACTGACCGGGGTCCGGAGTGACTCACTGACCGAGGTCCGGAGTGACTCACTGACCGGGCCTGGAGTGACTCGATGTCCGGAGTCTGGAGTGACTCACTGACCGGGGGATGGAGTGACTCACTGACCGGGGGATGGAGTGACTCACTGACTGGGGTCCGGAGTGACTCACTGACCGGGGGATGGAGTGACGCACTGACCGGGGGATGGAGTGACTCACTGACCGGGGGATGGAGTGACTCACTGACCGGGGGATGGAGTGACTCACTGACCGGGGGATGGAGTGACTCACTGACCGGGGTCCGGAGTGACTCACTGACCGGGGTCCGGAGTGACTCACTGACCGAGGTCCGGAGTGACTCACTGACCGGGCCTGGAGTGACTCGATGTCCGGAGTCTGGAGTGACTCACTGACCGGGGGATGGAGTGACTCACTGACCGGGGGATGGAGTGACTCACTGACCGGGGGATGGAGTGACTCACTGACCGAGGTCCGGAGTGACTCTCTGACCGGGGGACGGAGTGACTCACTGACCGGGGGATGGAGTGACTCACTGACCGGAGGATGGAGTGACTCACTGACCAGGGGTGTAGTGACTCACTGACCGGTGGATGGAGTGACTCACTGACCGGGGTCCGGAGTGACTCACTGACCAGGGAGTGAAGTGACTCACTGACCGGAGGATGGAGTGACTCACTGACCGGGGGATGGAGTGACTCACTGACCGGGGATGCAGTGACTCACTGACCGCGGGCGGAGTGACTGACTGACCGGGGGATGGAGTGACTCACTGACCGGGGGATGGAGTGACTCACTGACCGGGGGATGGAGTGACTCACTGACCGGGGGATGGAGTGACTCACTGACCGGCGGATGGAGTGACTCACTGACCAGGGGATGGAGTGACTCACTGACCGGGGGATGGAGTGACTCACTGATCGGGGGATGGAGTGACTCACTGACCTGGGGATGGAGTGACTCACTGACCGATTGTTGGAGTGACTCACTGACCGGGGGATGGAGTGACTCACTGACTGGGGGATGGAGTGACTCACTGACCGTGGTCCGGAGTGACTCACTGACCGTGGTCCGGAGTGACTCACTGACCGGAGTCTGGAGTGACTCACTGACCGGGGGATGGAGTGACTCACTGACCGGGGGATGGAGTGACTCACTGATCGGTGTCCGGAGTGACTCACTGACCGGGGCCCGGAGTGACTCACTGATCGTTGTCCGGAGTGACTCACTGATCGGTGTCCGGAGTGACTCACTGACCGGGTCCCGATGTGACTCAATGACCGCGGTCCGGAGTGACTCACTGACCGGGGCACGGAGTGACTCTCTGACCGGGGTCTGGAGTGACTCTCTGACCGAGGTCTGGAGTGACTCTCTGACCGGGGTCTGGAGTGACTCTCTGACCGGCGTCCGGAGTGACTCTCTGACCGGGGTCTGGAGTGACTCACTGACCGGGGTCTGGAGTGACTCTCTGACCGGGGGACGGAGTGACTCACTTACCGGGGAATGGAGTGACTCACCGTCCGGGGACGGAGTGACTCACTGACCAGGGTCCGGAGTGACTCACTGATAGTGGGATGGAGTGACTCACTGACCGGGGGATGGAGTGACTCACTGACCGGGGGATGGAGTGACTCACTGAACGGTGTACGGAGTGACTCACTGACCGGGGGGTGGAGTGACTCACGGACCGGGATATGGAGTGACTCACTGACCGGGGGATGGAGTGACTCACTGACCGGGGGATGGAGTGACTCACTGACCGAGGTCCGGAGTGACTCTCTGACCGGGGGACGGAGTGACTCACTGACCGGGGGATGGAGTGACTCACTGACCGGAGGATGGAGTGACTCACTGACCAGGGGTGTAGTGACTCACTGACCGGTGGATGGAGTGACTCACTGACCGGGGTCCGGAGTGACTCACTGACCAGGGAGTGGTGTGACTCACTGACCGGAGGATGGAGTGACTCACTGACCGGGGGATGCAGTGACTCACTGACCGGGGCCATAGTGACTCACTGACCGGGGGATGGAGTGACTCACTGACCGGGGTCCGGAGTGATTCATTGACCGAGGTCCGGAGTGACTCACTGACCGGGGTCTGGAGTGACTCACTGACTGGGGTCCGGTGTGATTCATTGACCGGTGTCCGGAGTGACTCACTGACCGGGGATGGAGTGACTCACTGACCGGGGTCTGGAGTGGCTCACTGACCGGGGTCCGGAGTGACTCACTGACCGGGGTCCGGAGTGAATCATTGACCTGGGTCCGGAGTGACTCTCTGAAAGGGGGACGGAGTGACTCACTGACTGGGGTCCGGTGTGATTCATTGACCGGGGTCCGGAGTGACTCACTGACTGGGGGATGGAGTGACTCACGGACCGGGGTCCGGAGTGACTCATTGACCGGTGGACGGAGTGACTCACTGACCGGGGATGGAGTAACTCACTGACCGTTGTCCGGAGTGACTCACTGCCAAGGGACGGAGTGACTCACTGACCGGGGATGGAGTGACTCACTGACCGGGGATGGAGTGACTCACTGACCGGGGGATGGAGTGATTCACTGACCAGGGTATGGAGTGACTCACTGACCGGGGTCCGGAGTGACTCTCTGACCGGGGGACGGAGTGACTCACTGACCAGGGTCCGGAGTGACTCTCTGAAAGGGGGACGGAGTGACTCACTGACCGGGTGATGGAGTGACTCACTGACCGGGTGATGGAGTGACTCACTGACCGGGTGATGGAGTGACTCACTGACCGGGGGATGGAGTGACTCACTGACCGGGGGATGGAGTGACTCACTGACCGGGGGATGGAGTGACTCACTGACCGGGGGATGGAGTGACTCACTGACCGGGGGATGGAGTGTCTCACTGACCGGGGGATGGAGTGACTCACTGACCGGGGGATGGAGTGACTCACTGACCGGGGGATGGAGTGACTCACTGATCGGGGGATGGAGTGACTCACTGACAGGTGGTCGGAGTGACTCACTGACCGGGGTCCGGAGTGACTCACTGACCGGGGTCCGGAGTGATTCACTGACCGGGGGTTCGGAGTGACTCACTGACCCGGGTCAGGAGTGACTCACTGACTGGGGGATGGAGTGACTCACTGACCGGGGTCTGGAGTGACTCACTGACCGGGGTCTGGAGTGACTCACTGACCGGGGGATGGAGTGACTCACTGACCGTGGTCCGGAGTGACTCACTGACTGGGGCCTGGAGTGACTCGCTGTCCGGAGTCTGGAGTGACCCACTGACCGGGGGATGGAGTGACTCACTGACCGGGGGCCCGGAGTGACTCACTGCCCGGGGTTCGGAGTGACTCACTGACCCGGGTCAGGAGTGACGCACTGACTGGGGGATGGAGTGACTCACTGACCGGGGTCTGGAGTGACTCACTGACCGGGGTCTGGAGTGACTCACTTACCAGGCTCCGGAGTGACTCACTGACCGGGGTCCGGAGTGACTCACTGACCGGGGGATGGAGTGACTTACTGACCGGCGTCCGGAGTGACTCACTTACCGGGCTCCGGAGTGACTCACTGACCGGGGTCCGGAGTGACTCACTGAACGGTGTCCGGAGTGACTCACTGACCGGGGTCCGGAGTGACTCACTGACCGGGGTCCGGAGTGACTCACTGATCGGGGGATGGAGTGACTCACTGATCGGTGTCCGGAGTGACTCACTGACCGTGGCCCGATGTGACTCAATGACCGCGGTCCGGAGTGACTCACTGACCGGGGCACGGAGTGACTCTCTGACCGGGGTCTGGAGTGACTCTCTGACCGGGGTCTGGTGTGACTCTCTGACCGGGGTCTGGAGTGACTCTCTGACCGGGGGACGGAGTGACTCACTGACCGGGGTCAGGAGTGACTCACTGACCGGGGTCAGGAGTGACTCACTGACCGGGGTCAGGAGTGACTCACTGACCGGGGTCAGGAGTGACTCACTGACCGGGGGATGGAGTGACTTACTGACCGGCGTCCGGAGTGACTCACTTACCGGGCTCCGGAGTGACTCACTGACCGGGGTCCGGAGTGACTCACTGAACGGGGTCCGGAGTGACTCACTAATCGGGGGATGGAGTGACTCACTGACCGGGGTCCGGATTGACTCACTGATCGGGGAATGGAGTGACTCACTGACCGGGGTCCGGAGTGACTCACTGATCGGTGTCCGGAGTGACTCACTGACCGGGGTCCGGAGTGACTCACTGATCGGGGTCCGGAGTGACTCACTGACCGGGGGATGGAGTGACTCACTGACCGGGGTCTGGAGTGACTCTCTGAAAGGGGGACGGAGTGACTCACTGACCGGGTGATGGAGTGACTCACTGACCGGGGGATGGAGTGACTCACTGACCGGGGGATGGAGTGACTCACTGACCGGGGGATGGAGTGACTCACTGACCGGGGGATGGAGTGACTCACTGATCGGGGGATGGAGTGACTCACTGACAGGGGGTCGGAGTGACTCACTGACCGGAGTCTGGAGTGACTCACTGACCGGGGGATGGAGTGACTCACTGACCGGGGGATGGAGTGACTCACTGACCGGGGTCCGGAGTGATTCATTGACCGAGGTCCGGAGTGACTCACTGACCGGGGTCTGGAGTGACTCACTGACTGGGGTCCGGTGTGATTCATTGACCGGGGTCCGGAGTGACTCACTGACCGGGGTCCGGAGTGACTCACTGAACGGGGTCCGGACTGACTCACTAATCGGGGGATGGAGTGACTCACTGACCGGGGTCCGGAGTGACTCACTGATCGGGGGATGGAGTTACTCACTGATCGGTGTCCGGAGTGACTCACTGACCGTAGCCCGATGTGACTCAATGACCGCGGTCCGGAGTGACTCACTGACCGGGGCACGGAGTGACTCTCTGACCGGGGTCTGGAGTGACTCTCTGACCGGGGTCTGGAGTGACTCTCTGACCGGGGTCTGGAGTGACTCTCTGACCGGGGGACGGAGTGACTCACTGACCGGGGTCAGGAGTGACTCACTGACCGGGGGATGGAGTGACTTACTGACCGGCGTCCGGAGTGACTCACTTACCGGGCTCCGGAGTGACTCACTGACCGGGGTCCGGAGTGACTCACTGAACGGGGTCCGGAGTGACTCACTAATCGGGGGATGGAGTGACTCACTGACCGGGGTCCGGATTGACTCACTGATCGGGGAATGGAGTGACTCACTGACCGGGGTCCGGAGTGACTCACTGATCGGTGTCCGGAGTGACTCACTGACCGGGGTCCGGAGTGACTCACTGATCGGGGTCCGGAGTGACTCACTGACCGGGGGATGGAGTGACTCACTGACCGGGGTCTGGAGTGACTCACTGACCGGGGTCTGGAGTGACTCTCTGAAAGGGGGACGGAGTGACTCACTGACCGGGTGATGGAGTGACTCACTGACCGGGGGATGGAGTGACTCACTGACCGGGGGATGGAGTGACTCACTGACCGGGGGATGGAGTGACTCACTGACCGGGGGATGGAGTGACTCACTGACCGGGGGATGGAGTGACTCACTGACCGGGGGATGGAGTGACTCACTGACCGGGGGATGGAGTGACTCACTGATCGGGGGATGGAGTGACTCACTGACAGGGGGTCGGAGTGACTCACTGACCGGGGTCCGGAGTGATTCACTGACCGGGGGTTCGGAGTGACTCACTGACCCGGGTCAGGAGTGACTCACTGACTGGGGGATGGAGTGACTCACTGACCGGGGTCTGGAGTGACTCACTGACCGGGGTCTGGAGTGACTCACTGACCGGGGGATGGAGTGACTCACTGACCGTGGTCCGGAGTGACTCACTGACCGGGGCCTGGAGTGACTCGCTGTCCGGAGTCTGGAGTGACCCACTGACCGGGGGATGGAGTGACTCACTGACCGGGGGCCCGGAGTGACTCACTGCCCGGGGTTCGGAGTGACTCACTGACCCGGGTCAGGAGTGACGCACTGACTGGGGGATGGAGTGACTCACTGACCGGGGTCTGGAGTGACTCACTGACCGGGGTCTGGAGTGACTCACTGACTGGGGGATGGAGTGACTCACTGACTGGGGGATGGAGTGACTCACTGACCGGGGTCTGGAGTGACTCACTGACCGGGGTCTGGAGTGACTCACTGACCGGGGGATGGAGTGACTCACTGACCGTGGTCCGGAGTGACTCACTGACCGGGGCCTGGAGTGACTCGCTGTCCGGAGTCTGGAGTGACCCACTGACCGGGGGATGGAGTGACTCACTGACCGGGTGGCCCGGAGTGACTCACTGCCCGGGGTTCGGAATGACTCACTGACCCGGGTCAGGAGTGACGCACTGACTGGGGGATGGAGTGACTCACTGACCAGGGTCTGGAGTGACTCACTGACCAGGGTCTGGAGTGACTCACTGACCGGGGGATGGAGTGACTTACTGACCGGCGTCCGGAGTGACTCACTTACCGGGCTCCGGAGTGACTCACTGACCGGGGTCCGGAGTGACTCACTGAACGGGGTCCGGACTGACTCACTAATCGGGGGATGGAGTGACTCACTGACCGGGGTCCGGAGTGACTCACTGATCGGGGGATGGAGTGACTCACTGATCGGTGTCCGGAGTGACTCACTGACCGTGGCCCGATGTGACTCAATGACCGCGGTCCGGAGTGACTCACTGACCGGGGCACGGAGTGACTCTCTGACCGGGGTCTGGAGTGACTCTCTGACCGGGGTCTGGAGTGACTCTCTGACCGGGGTCTGGAGTGACTCTCTGACCGGGGGACGGAGTGACTCACTGACCGGGGTCAGGAGTGACTCACTGACCGGGGGATGGAGTGACTTACTGACCGGCGTCCGGAGTGACTCACTTACCGGGCTCCGGAGTGACTCACTGACCGGGGTCCGGAGTGACTCACTGAACGGGGTCCGGAGTGACTCACTAATCGGGGGATGGAGTGACTCACTGACCGGGGTCCGGATTGACTCACTGATCGGGGAATGGAGTGACTCACTGACCGGGGTCCGGAGTGACTCACTGATCGGTGTCCGGAGTGACTCACTGACCGGGGTCCGGAGTGACTCACTGATCGGGGTCCGGAGTGACTCACTGACCGGGGGATGGAGTGATTCACTGACCGGGGTCTGGAGTGATTCACTGACCGGGGTCTGGAGTGACTCTCTGAAAGGGGGACGGAGTGACTCACTGACCGGGTGATGGAGTGACTCACTGACCGGGGGATGGAGTGACTCACTGACCGGGGGATGGAGTGACTCACTGACCGGGGGATGGAGTGACTCACTGACCGGGGGATGGAGTGACTCACTGACCGGGGGATGGAGTGACTCACTGACCGGGGGATGGAGTGACTCACTGACCGGGGGATGGAGTGACTCACTGACCGGGGGATGGAGTGACTCACTGACCGGGGGATGGAGTGACTCACTGATCGGGGGATGGAGTGACTCACTGACAGGGGGTCGGAGTGACTCACTGACCGGAGTCTGGAGTGACTCACTGACCGGGGGATGGAGTGACTCACTGACCGGGGGACGGAGTGACTCACTGACCGGGGGACAGAGTGACTCACTGACCGGGGGTCGGAGTGACTCACTGACCGGGGGTCGGAGTGACTCACTGACCGGGGGTCGGAGTGACTCACTGACCGGGGGTCGGAGTGACTCACTGACTGGGGCCCGGAGTGACTCACTGACCGGGGGACAGAGTGACTCACTGACCGGGGGTCGGAGTGACTCACTGACCGGGGGTCGGTGTGACTCACTGACCGGGGGTCGGAGTGACTCACTGACCGGGGGTCGGAGTGACTCACTGACTGGGGCCCGGAGTGACTCACTGACCGGGGCCCGGAGTGACTCACTGACCGGGGTCCGGAGTGACTCACTGACCGGGGGACGGAGTGACTCACTGACCGGGGGATGGAGTGACTCACTGACCGGGGGATTGAGTGACTCACTGATCGGTGTCCGGAGTGACTCACTGACCGGGGCCCGGAGTGACTCACTGATCGTTGTCCGGAGTGACTCACTGATCGGTGTCCGGAGTGACTCACTGACCGGGGCCCGATGTGACTCAATGACCGCGGTCCGGAGTGACTCACTGACCGGGGCACGGAGTGACTCTCTGACCGGGGTCTGGAGTGACTCCCTGACCGAGGTCTGGAGTGACTCTCTGACCGGGGTCTGGAGTGACTCTCTGACCGGGGTCCGGAGTGACTCACTGACCGGGGTCTGGAGTGACTCTCTGACCGGGGGACGGAGTGACTCACTTACCGGGGAATGGAGTGACTCACCGTCCGGGGACGGAGTGACTCACTGACCAGGGTCCGGAGTGACTCACTGATAGTGGGTTGGAGTGACTCACTGACCGGGGGATGGAGTGACTCACTGACCGGGGGATGGAGTGACTCACTGAACGGTGTACGGAGTGACTCACTGACCGGGGGGTGGAGTGACTCACGGACCGGGGGATGGAGTGACTCACTGACCGGGGGATGGAGTGACTCACTGACCGGGGGATGGAGTGACTCACTGACCGAGGTCCGGAGTGACTCTCTGACCGGGGGACGGAGTGACTCACTGACCGGGGGATGGAGTGTCTCACTGACCGGAGGATGGAGTGACTCACTGACCAGGGGTGTAGTGACTCACTGACCGGTGGATGGAGTGACTCACTGACCGGGGTCCGGAGTGACTCACTGACCAGGGAGTGGTGTGACTCACTGACCGGAGGATGGAGTGACTCACTGACCGGGGGATGCAGTGACTCACTGACCGGGGGACATAGTGACTCACTGACCGGGGGATGGAGTGACTCACTGACCGGGGTCCGGAGTGATTCATTGACCGAGGTCTGGAGTGACTCACTGACCGGGGTCTGGAGTGACTCACTGACTGGGGTCCGGTGTGATTCATTGACCGGGGTCCGGAGTGACTCACTGACCGGGGGATGGAGTGACTCACTGACCGGGGTCTGGAGTGGCTCACTGACCGGGGTCCGGAGTGACTCACTGACCGGTGTCCGGAGTGAATCATTGACCTGGGTCCGGAGTGACTCTCTGAAAGGGGGACGGAGTGACTCACTGACTGGGGTCCGGTGTGATTCATTGACCGGGGTCCGGAGTGACTCACTGACTGGGGGATGGAGTGACTCACTGACCGGGGTCCGGAGTGACTCATTGTCCGGTGGACGGAGTGACTCACTGACCGGGGATGGAGTAACTCACTGACCGTTGTCCGGAGTGACTCACTGCCAAGGGACGGAGTGACTCACTGACCGGGGATGGAGTGACTCACTGACCGGGGATGGAGTGACTCACTGACCGGGGGATGGAGTGATTCACTAACCAGGGTATAGAGTGACTCACTGACCGGGGGTCGGAGTGACTCACTGACCGGGGTCCGGAGTGACTCTCTGACCGGGGGACGGAGTGACTCACTGACCAGGGTCCGGAGTGACTCTCTGAAAGGGGGACGGAGTGACTCACTGACCGGGTGATGGAGTGACTCACTGACCGGGGGATGGAGTGACTCACTGACCGGGGGATGGAGTGACTCACTGACCGGGGGATGGAGTGACTCACTGACCGGGGGATGGAGTGACTCACTGACCGGGGGTCGGAGTGACTCACTGACCGGGGGTCGGAGTGACTCACTGACCGGGGGTCGGAGTGACTCACTGACCGGGGGTCGGAGTGACTCACTGACTGGGGCCCGGAGTGACTCACTGACTGGGGTAGGGAGTGACTCACTGACTGGGGTAGGGAGTGACTCACTGACCGGGGTCCGGAGTGACTCTCTGACCGGGGTCCGGAGTGACTCATTGACCGGGGCCCGGAGTGACTCATTGACCGGGGCCCGGAGTGACTCACTGACCGGGGGACGGAGTGACTCACTGACCGGGGTCCGTAGTGACTCACTGACCGGGGGACGGAGTGACTCACTGACCGGGGGATGGAGTGACTCACTGACCGGGGCATGGAGTGATTCACTGACCGGGGGACGGAGTGACTCACTGACCGGGGGACGGAGTGACTCACTGACCGGGGGACGGAGTGACTCTCTGACCGGGGGATGGAGTGACTCACTGACCGGGGGATGGAGTGACTCACTGATCGGGGGATGGAGTGACTCACTGATCGGGGGATGGAGTGACTCACTGACCGGGGCATGGAGTGATTCACTGACCGGGGGACGGAGTGACTCACTGACCGGGGGACGGAGTGACTCACTGACCGGGGGACGGAGTGACTCACTGATCGGTGTCCGGAGTGACTCACTGACCGGGGTCCGGAGTGACTCACTGATCGGGGTCCGGAGTGACTCACTGACCGGGGGATGGAGTGACTCACTGACCGGGGTCTGGAGTGACTCACTGACCGGGGTCTGGAGTGACTCTCTGAAAGGGGGGACGGAGTGACTCACTGACCGGGTGATGGAGTGACTCACTGACCGGGGGATGGAGTGACTCACTGACCGGGGGATGGAGTGACTCACTGACCGGGGGATGGAGTGACTCACTGACCGGGGGATGGAGTGACTCACTGACCGGGGGATGGAGTGACTCACTGACCGGGGGATGGAGTGACTCACTGACCGGGGGATGGAGTGACTCACTGATCGGAGGATGGAGTGACTCACTGACAGGGGGTCGGAGTGACTCACTGACCGGGGTCCGGAGTGATTCACTGACCGGGGGTTCGGAGTGACTCACTGACCCGGGTCAGGAGTGACTCACTGACTGGGGGATGGAGTGACTCACTGACCGGGGTCTGGAGTGACTCACTGACCGGGGTCTGGAGTGACTCACTGACCGGGGGATGGAGTGACTCACTGACCGTGGTCCGGAGTGACTCACTGACTGGGGCCTGGAGTGACTCGCTGTCCGGAGTCTGGAGTGACCCACTGACCGGGGGATGGAGTGACTCACTGACCGGGGGCCCGGAGTGACTCACTGCCCGGTGTTCGGAGTGACTCACTGACCCGGGTCAGGAGTGACGCACTGACTGGGGGATGGAGTGACTCACTGACCGGGGTCTGGAGTGACTCACTGACCGGGGTCTGGAGTGACTCACTGACCGGGGTCTGGAGTGACTCACTGACCGGGGGATGGAGTGACTTACTGACCGGCGTCCGGAGTGACTCACTTACCGGGCTCCGGAGTGACTCACTGACCGGGGTCCGGAGTGACTCACTGAACGGGGTCCGGACTGACTCACTAATCGGGGGATGGAGTGACTCACTGACCGGGG
The DNA here is from genome assembly GCF_047496885.1 of Scyliorhinus torazame. Classification (NCBI taxonomy): domain Eukaryota; kingdom Metazoa; phylum Chordata; class Chondrichthyes; order Carcharhiniformes; family Scyliorhinidae; genus Scyliorhinus; species Scyliorhinus torazame. The sequence continues at coordinate 167,750,154 of NC_092720.1, read as the reverse complement.
TCCGGAGTGACTCACTGATCGGGGGATGGAGTGACTCACTGATCGGTGTCCGGAGTGACTCACTGACCGTGGCCCGATGTGACTCACTGACCGTGGTCCGGAGTGACTCACTGACCGGGGCCTGGAGTGACTCGCTATCCGGAGTCTGGAGTGACCCACTGACTGGGGGATGGAGTGACTCACTGACCGGGGGCCCGGAGTGACTCACTGCCCGGGGTTCGGAGTGACTCACTGACCGGGGTCCGGAGTGACTCACTGACCGGGGGTCGGAGTGACTCACTGACTGGGGCCCGGAGTGACTCACTGACTGGGGTAGGGAGTGACTCACTGACCGGGGTCCGGAGTGACTCTCTGACCGGGGGACGGAGTGACTCTCTGACCTGGGTCCGGAGTGACTCACTGACCGGGGGACGGAGTGACTCACTGACCGGGGGTCGGAGTGGCTCACTGACCGGGGGTCGGAGTGACTCACTGACTGGGGCCCGGAGTGACTCACTGACTGGGGTAGGGAGTGACTCACTGACTGGGGTAGGGAGTGACTCACTGACCGGGGTCCGGAGTGACTCACTGACCGGGGTCCGGAGTGACTCTCTGACCGGGGTCCGGAGTGACTCATTGACCGGGGCCCGGAGTGACTCATTGACCGGGGCCCGGAGTGACTCACTGACCGGGGGACGGAGTGACTCACTGACCGGGGTCCGTAGTGACTCACTGACCGGGGGACGGAGTGACTCTCTGACCGGGGGATGGAGTGACTCACTGACCGGGGGATGGAGTGACTCACTGATCGGGGGATGGAGTGACTCACTGATCGGGGGATGGAGTGACTCACTGACCGGGGGATGGAGTGACTCACTGACCGGGGGACGGAGTGACTCACTGACCGGGGGATGGAGTGACTCACTGACCGGGGGATGGAGTGACTCACTGACCGGGGGATGGAGTGACTCACTGACCGGGGGACGGAGTGACTCACTGACCGGGGGATGGAGTGACTCACTGACCGGGGGACGGAGTGACTCACTGACCGGGGGACGGAGTGACTCACTGACCGGGGGACGGAGTGACTCACTGACCGGGGTCCGGAGTGACTCACTGACCGGGGGATGGAGTGACTCACTGACCGGGGGATGGAGTGACTCACTGACCGGGGGATGGAGTGACTCACTGACCGGGGGATGGAGTGACTCACTGACCGGGGGATGGAGTGACTCACTGACCGGGGGATGGAGTGACTCACTGACCGGGGGATGGAGTGACTCACTGACCGGCGTCCGGAGTGACTCACTGACCGGGGTCTGGAGTGACTCTCTGAAAGGGGGACGGAGTGACTCACTGACCGGGTGATGGAGTGACTCACTGACCGGGGGATGGAGTGACTCACTGACCGGGGGATGGAGTGACTCACTGACCGGGGGATGGAGTGACTCACTGACCGGGGGACGGAGTGACTCACTGACCGGGGGACGGAGTGACTCACTGACCGGGGGACGGAGTGACTCACTGACCGGGGTCCGGAGTGACTCACTGACCGGGGTCCGGAGTGACTCACTGACCGGGGGATGGAGTGACTCACTGACCGGGGGATGGAGTGACTCACTGACCGGGGGATGGAGTGACTCACTGACCGGGGGATGGAGTGACTCACTGACCGGGGGATGGAGTGACTCACTGACCGGGGGATGGAGTGACTCACTGACCGGGGGATGGAGTGACTCACTGACCGGCGTCCGGAGTGACTCACTGACCGGGGTCTGGAGTGACTCTCTGAAAGGGGGACGGAGTGACTCACTGACCGGGTGATGGAGTGACTCACTGACCGGGGGATGGAGTGACTCACTGACCGGGGGATGGAGTGACTCACTGACCGGGGGATGGAGTGACTCACTGACCGGGGGATGGAGTGACTCACTGACCGGGGTCGGGAGTGACTCACTGAACGGGGTCCGGACTGACTCACTGACCGGGGTCCGGAGTGACTCACTGACCGGGGTCCGGAGTGACTCACTGATCGGGGGATGGAGTGACTCACTGATCGGTGTCCGGAGTGACTCACTGACTGTGGCCCGATGTGACTCAATGACCGCGGTCCGGAGTGACTCACTGACCGGGGCACGGAGTGACTCTCTGACCGGGGTCTGGAGTGACTCTCTGACCGGGGTCTGGAGTGACTCTCTGACCGGGGTCTGGAGTGACTCTCTGACCGGGGGACGGAGTGACTCACTGACCGGGGTCAGGAGTGACTCACTGACCGGGGGATGGAGTGACTTACTGACCGGCGTCCGGAGTGACTCACTTACCGGGCTCCGGAGTGACTCACTGACCGGGGTCTGGAGTGACTCACTGAACGGGGTCCGGAGTGACTCACTAATCGGGGGATGGAGTGACTCACTGACCGGGGTCCGGATTGACTCACTGATCGGGGAATGGAGTGACTCACTGACCGGGGCATGGAGTGATTCACTGACCGGGGGACGGAGTGACTCTCTGACCTGGGTCCGGAGTGACTCACTGACCGGGGGACGGAGTGACTCACTGACCGGGGGTCGGAGTGACTCACTGACCGGGGGTCGGAGTGACTCACTGACTGGGGCCCGGAGTGACTCACTGACTGGGGTAGGGAGTGACTCACTGACTGGGGTAGGGAGTGACTCACTGACCGGGGTCCGGAGTGACTCTCTGACCGGGGTCCGGAGTGACTCATTGACCGGGGCCCGGAGTGACTCATTGACCGGGGCCCGGAGTGACTCACTGACCGGGGGACGGAGTGACTCACTGACCGGGGTCCGTAGTGACTCACTGACCGGGGGACGGAGTGACTCACTGACCGGGGGATGGAGTGACTCACTGACCGGGGCATGGAGTGATTCACTGACCGGGGGACGGAGTGACTCACTGACCGGGGGACGGAGTGACTCACTGACCGGGGGACGGAGTGACTCTCTGACCGGGGGATGGAGTGACTCACTGACCGGGGGATGGAGTGACTCACTGATCGGGGGATGGAGTGACTCACTGATCGGGGGATGGAGTGACTCACTGACCGGGGGATGGAGTGACTCACTGACCGGGGGACGGAGTGACTCACTGACCGGGGGATGGAGTGACTCACTGACCGGGGGATGGAGTGACTCACTGACCGGGGGATGGAGTGACTCACTGACCGGGGGATGGAGTGACTCACTGACCGGGGGACGGAGTGACTCACTGACCGGGGGACGGAGTGACTCACTGACCGGGGGACGGAGTGACTCACTGACCGGGGTCCGGAGTGACTCACTGACCGGGGTCCGGAGTGACTCACTGACCGGGGGATGGAGTGACTCACTGACCGGGGGATGGAGTGACTCACTGACCGGGGGATGGAGTGACTCACTGACCGGGGGATGGAGTGACTCACTGACCGGGGGATGGAGTGACTCACTGACCGGGGGATGGAGTGACTCACTGACCGGGGGATGGAGTGACTCACTGACCGGCGTCCGGAGTGACTCACTGACCGGGGTCTGGAGTGACTCTCTGAAAGGGGGACGGAGTGACTCACTGACCGGGTGATGGAGTGACTCACTGACCGGGGGATGGAGTGACTCACTGACCGGGGGATGGAGTGACTCACTGACCGGGGGATGGAGTGACTCACTGACCGGGGGATGGAGTGACTCACTGACCGGGGTCCGGAGTGACTCACTGAACGGGGTCCGGACTGACTCACTGACCGGGGTCCGGAGTGACTCACTGACCGGGGTCCGGAGTGACTCACTGATCGGGGGATGGAGTGACTCACTGATCGGTGTCCGGAGTGACTCACTGACCGTGGCCCGATGTGACTCAATGACCGCGGTCCGGAGTGACTCACTGACCGGGGCACGGAGTGACTCTCTGACCGGGGTCTGGAGTGACTCTCTGACCGGGGTCTGGAGTGACTCTCTGACCGGGGGACGGAGTGACTCACTGACCGGGGTCAGGAGTGACTCACTGACCGGGGGATGGAGTGACTTACTGACCGGCGTCCGGAGTGACTCACTTACCGGGCTCCGGAGTGACTCACTGACCGGGGTCCGGAGTGACTCACTGAACGGGGTCCGGAGTGACTCACTAATCGGGGGATGGAGTGACTCACTGACCGGGGTCCGGATTGACTCACTGATCGGGGAATGGAGTGACTCACTGACCGGGGTCCGGAGTGACTCACTGATCGGTGTCCGGAGTGACTTACTGACCGGGGTCCGGAGTGACTCACTGATCGGGGTCCGGAGTGACTCACTGACCGGGGGATGGAGTGACTCACTGACCGGGGTCTGGAGTGACTCACTGACCGGGGTCTGGAGTGACTCTCTGAAAGGGGGACGGAGTGACTCACTGACCGGGTGATGGAGTGACTCACTGACCGGGGGATGGAGTGACTCACTGACCGGGGGATGGAGTGACTCACTGACCGGGGGATGGAGTGACTCACAGACCGGGGGATGGAGTGACTCACTGACCGGGGGATGGAGTGACTCACTGACCGGGGGATGGAGTGACTCACTGACCGGGGGATGGAGTGACTCACTGATCGGGGGATGGAGTGACTCACTGACAGGGGGTCGGAGTGACTCACTGACCGGAGTCTGGAGTGACTCACTGACCGGGGGACGGAGTGACTCACTGACCGGGGGACGGAGTGACTCACTGACCGGGGGACAGAGTGACTCACTGACCGGGGGTCGGAGTGACTCACTGACCGGGGGTCGGAGTGACTCACTGACCGGGGGTCGGAGTGACTCACTGACCGGGGGTCGGAGTGACTCACTGACCGGGGGTCGGAGTGACTCACTGACCGGGGGTCGGAGTGACTCACTGACCGGGGGTCGGAGTGACTCACTGACTGGGGCCCGGAGTGACTCACTGACCGGGGCCCGGAGTGACTCACTGACCGGGGCCCGGAGTGACTCACTGACCGGGGGACGGAGTGACTCACTGACCGGGGGACGGAGTGACTCACTGACCGGGGGATGGAGTGACTCACTGACCGGGGGATTGAGTGACTCACTGATCGGTGTCCGGAGTGACTCACTGACCGGGGCCCGGAGTGACTCACTGATCGTTGTCCGGAGTGACTCACTGATCGGTGTCCGGAGTGACTCACTGACCGGGGCCCGCTGTGACTCAATGACCGCGGTCCGGAGTGACTCACTGACCGGGGCACGGAGTGACTCCCTGACCGGGGTCTGGAGTGACTCCCTGACCGAGGTCTGGAGTGACTCTCTGACCGGGGTCTGGAGTGACTCTCTGACCGGGGTCCGGAGTGACTCACTGACCGGGGTCTGGAGTGACTCTCTGACCGGGGGACGGAGTGACTCACTTACCGGGGAATGGAGTGACTCACCGTCCGGGGACGGAGTGACTCACTGACCAGGGTCCGGAGTGACTCACTGATAGTGGGATGGAGTGACTCACTGACCGGGGGATGGAGTGACTCACTGACCGGGGGATGGAGTGACTCACTGAACGGTGTACGGAGTAACACACTGACCGGGGGGTGGAGTGACTCACGGACCGGGGGATGGAGTGACTCACTGACCGGGGGATGGAGTGACTCACTGACCGGGGGATGGAGTGACTCACTGACCGAGGTCCGGAGTGACTCTCTGACCGGGGGACGGAGTGACTCACTGACCGGGGGATGGAGTGTCTCACTGACCGGAGGATGGAGTGACTCACTGACCAGGGGTGTAGTGACTCACTGACCGGTGGATGGAGTGACTCACTGACCGGGGTCCGGAGTGACTCACTGACCAGGGAGTGGTGTGACTCACTGACCGGAGGATGGAGTGACTCACTGACCGGGGGATGCAGTGACTCACTGACCGGGGGACATAGTGACTCACTGACCGGGGGATGGAGTGACTCACTGACGGGGTCCGGAGTGATTCATTGACCGAGGTCCGGAGTGACTCACTGACCGGGGTCTGGAGTGACTCACTGACTGGGGTCCGGTGTGATTCATTGACCGGGGTCCGGAGTGACTCACTGACCGGGGGATGGAGTGACTCACTGACCGGGGTCTGGAGTGGCTCACTGACCGGGGTCCGGAGTGACTCACTGACCGGGGTCCGGAGTGAATCATTGACCTGGGTCCGGAGTGACTCTCTGAAAGGGGGACGGAGTGACTCACTGACTGGGGTCCGGTGTGATTCATTGACCGGGGTCCGGAGTGACTCACTGACTGGGGGATGGAGTGACTCACTGACCGGGGTCCGGAGTGACTCATTGACCGGTGGACGGAGTGACTCACTGACCGGGGATGGAGTAACTCACTGACCGTTGTCCGGAGTGACTCACTGCCAAGGGACGGAGTGACTCACTGACCGGGGATGGAGTGACTCACTGACCGGGGATGGAGTGACTCACTGACCGGGGGATGGAGTGATTCACTGACCAGGGTATAGAGTGACTCACTGACCGGGGGTCGGAGTGACTCACTGACCGGGGTCCGGAGTGACTCTCTGACCGGGGGACGGAGTGACTCACTGACCAGGGTCCGGAGTGACTCTCTGAAAGGGGGACGGAGTGACTCACTGACCGGGTGATGGAGTGACTCAGTGACCGGGGGATGGAGTGACTCACTGACCGGGGGATGGAGTGACTCACTGACCGGGGGATGGAGTGACTCACTGACCGGGGGATGGAGTGACTCACTGACCGGGGGATGGAGTGACTCACTGACCGGGGGATGGAGTGACTCACTGACCGGGGGATGGAGTGACTCACTGACCGGGGGATGGAGTGACTCACTGACCGAGGTCCGGAGTGACTCTCTGACCGGGGGACGGAGTGACTCACTGACCGGGGGATGGAGTGTCTCACTGACCGGAGGATGGAGTGACTCACTGACCAGGGGTGTAGTGACTCACTGACCGGTGGATGGAGTGACTCACTGACCGGGGTCCGGAGTGACTCACTGACCAGGGAGTGGTGTGACTCACTGACCGGAGGATGGAGTGACTCACTGACCGGGGGATGCAGTGACTCACTGACCGGGGGACATAGTGACTCACTGACCGGGGGATGGAGTGACTCACTGACGGGGTCCGGAGTGATTCATTGACCGAGGTCCGGAGTGACTCACTGACCGGGGTCTGGAGTGACTCACTGACTGGGGTCCGGTGTGATTCATTGACCGGGGTCCGGAGTGACTCACTGACCGGGGGATGGAGTGACTCACTGACCGGGGTCTGGAGTGGCTCACTGACCGGGGTCCGGAGTGACTCACTGACCGGGGTCCGGAGTGAATCATTGACCTGGGTCCGGAGTGACTCTCTGAAAGGGGGACGGAGTGACTCACTGACTGGGGTCCGGTGTGATTCATTGACCGGGGTCCGGAGTGACTCACTGACTGGGGGATGGAGTGACTCACTGACCGGGGTCCGGAGTGACTCATTGACCGGTGGACGGAGTGACTCACTGACCGGGGATGGAGTAACTCACTGACCGTTGTCCGGAGTGACTCACTGCCAAGGGACGGAGTGACTCACTGACCGGGGATGGAGTGACTCACTGACCGGGGATGGAGTGACTCACTGACCGGGGGATGGAGTGATTCACTGACCAGGGTATAGAGTGACTCACTGACCGGGGGTCGGAGTGACTCACTGACCGGGGTCCGGAGTGACTCTCTGACCGGGGGACGGAGTGACTCACTGACCAGGGTCCGGAGTGACTCTCTGAAAGGGGGACGGAGTGACTCACTGACCGGGTGATGGAGTGACTCAGTGACCGGGGGATGGAGTGACTCACTGACCGGGGGATGGAGTGACTCACTGACCGGGGGATGGAGTGACTCACTGACCGGGGGATGGAGTGACTCACTGACCGGGGGATGGAGTGACTCACTGACCGGGGGATGGAGTGACTCACTGACCGGGGGATGGAGTGACTCACTGACCGGGGGATGGAGTGACTCACTGACCGGGGGATGGAGTGACTCACTGATCGGGGGATGGAGTGACTCACTGACAGGGGGTCGGGGTGACTCACTGACCGGGGTCCGGAGTGACTCACTGACCGGGGTCCGGAGTGATTCACTGACCGGGGGTTCGGAGTGACTCACTGACCCGGGTCAGGAGTGACTCACTGACTGGGGGATGGAGTGACTCACTGACCGGGGTCTGGAGTGACTCACTGACCGGGGTCTGGAGTGACTCACTGACCGGGGGATGGAGTGACTCACTGACCGTGGTCCGGAGTGACTCACTGACCGGGGCCTGGAGTGACTCGCTGTCCGGAGTCTGGAGTGACCCACTGACCGGGGGATGGAGTGACTCACTGACCGGGGGCCCGGAGTGACTCACTGCCCGGGGTTCGGAGTGACTCACTGACCCGGGTCAGGAGTGACGCACTGACTGGGGGATGGAGTGACTCACTGACCGGGGTCTGGAGTGACTCACTGACCGGGGTCTGGAGTGACTCACTGACCGGGGTCTGGAGTGACTCACTGACCGGGGGATGGAGTGACTTACTGACCGGCGTCCGGAGTGACTCACTTACCGGGCTCCGGAGTGACTCACTGACCGGGGTCCGGAGTGACTCACTGAACGGGGTCCGGACTGACTCACTAATCGGGGGATGGAGTGACTCACTGACCGGGGTCCGGAGTGACTCACTGATCGGGGGGTGGAGTGACTCACTGATCGGTGTCCGGAGTGACTCACTGACCGTGGCCCGATGTGACTCAATGACCGCGGTCCGGAGTGACTCACTGACCGGGGCACGGAGTGACTCTCTGACCGGGGTCTGGAGTGACTCTCTGACCGGGGTCTGGAGTGACTCTCTGACCGGGGTCTGGAGTGACTCTCTGACTGGGGGACGGAGTGACTCACTGACCGGTGTCAGGAGTGACTCACTGACCGGGGTCAGGAGTGACTTACTGACCGGCGTCCGGAGTGACTCACTTACCGGGCTCCGGAGTGACTCACTGAACGGGGTCAGGAGTGACTCACTGACCGGGGTCAGGAGTGACTTACTGACCGGGGTCCGGAGTGACTCACTGACCGGGGTCCGGAGTGACTCACTGAACGGGGTCCGGAGTGACTCACTAATCGGGGGATGGAGTGACTCACTGACCGGGGTCCGGATTGACTCACTGATCGGGGAATGGAGTGACTCACTGACCGGGGTCCGGAGTGACTCACTGATCGGTGTCCGGAGTGACTCACTGACTGGGGTCCGGAGTGACTCACTGATCGGGGTCCGGAGTGACTCACTGACCGGGGGATGGAGTGACTCACTGACCGGGGTCTGGAGTGACTCACTGACCGGGGTCTGGAGTGACTCTCTGAAAGGGGGACGGAGTGACTCACTGACCGGGTGATGGAGTGACTCACTGACCGGGGGATGGAGTGACTCACTGACCGGGGGATGGAGTGACTCACTGACCGGGGGATGGAGTGACTCACTGACCGGGGGATGGAGTGACTCACTGACCGGGGGATGGAGTGACTCACTGACCGGGGGATGGAGTGACTCACTGACCGGGGGATGGAGTGACTCACTGACCGGGGGATGGAGTGACTCACTGATCGGAGGATGGAGTGACTCACTGACAGGGGGTCGGAGTGACTCACTGACCGGGGTCCGGAGTGATTCACTGACCGGGGGTTCGGAGTGACTCACTGACCCGGGTCAGGAGTGACTCACTGACTGGGGGATGGAGTGACTCACTGACCGGGGTCTGGCGTGACTCACTGACCGGGGTCTGGAGTGACTCACTGACCGGGGGATGGAGTGACTCACTGACCGTGGTCCGGAGTGACTAACTGACTGGGGCCTGGAGTGACTCGCTGTCCGGAGTCTGGAGTGACCCACTGACCGGGGGATGGAGTGACTCACTGACCGGGGGCCCGGAGTGACTCACTGCCCGGGGTTCGGAGTGACTCACTGACCCGAGTCAGGAGTGACGCACTGACTGGGGGATGGAGTGACTCACTGACCGGGGTCTGGAGTGACTCACTGACCGGGGTCTGGAGTGACTCACTGACCGGGGTCTGGAGTGACTCACTGACCGGGGGATGGAGTGACTTACTGACCGGCGTCCGGAGTGACTCACTTACCGGGCTCGGGAGTGACTCACTGACCGGGGTCCGGAGTGACTCACTGAACGGGGTCCGGACTGACTCACTAATCGGGGGATGGAGTGACTCACTGACCGGGGTCCGGAGTGACTCACTGATCGGGGGATGGAGTGACTCACTGATCGGTGTCCGGAGTGACTCACTGACCGTGGCCCGATGTGACTCACTGACCGTGGTCCGGAGTGACTCACTGACTGGGGTAGGGAGTGACTCACTGACCGGGGTCCGGAGTGACTCTCTGACCGGGGGACGGAGTGACTCTCTGACCTGGGTCCGGAGTGACTCACTGACCGGGGGACGGAGTGACTCACTGACCGGGGGTCGGAGTGACTCACTGACCGGGGGTCGGAGTGACTCACTGACTGGGGCCCGGAGTGACTCACTGACTGGGGTAGGGAGTGACTCACTGACTGGGGTGGGGAGTGACTCACTGACCGGGGTCCGGAGTGACTCTCTGACCGGGGTCCAGAGTGACTCATTGACCGGGGCCCGGAGTGACTCATTGACCGGGGCCCGGAGTGACTCACTGACCGGGGGACGGAGTGACTCACTGACCGGGGTCCGTAGTGACTCACTGACCGGGGGACGGAGTGACTCACTGACCGGGGGATGGAGTGACTCACTGACCGGGGCATGGAGTGATTCACTGACCGGGGGACGGAGTGACTCACTGACCGGGGGACGGAGTGACTCACTGACCGGGGGACGGAGTGACTCTCTGACCGGGGGATGGAGTGACTCACTGACCGGGGGATGGAGTGACTCACTGATCGGGGGATGGAGTGACTCACTGATCGGGGGATGGAGTGACTCACTGACCGGGGGATGGAGTGACTCACTGACCGGGGGACGGAGTGACTCACTGACCGGGGGATGGAGTGACTCACTGACCGGGGGATGGAGTGACTCACTGACCGGGGGATGGAGTGACTCACTGACCGGGGGATGGAGTGACTCACTGACCGGGGGACGGAGTGACTCACTGACCGGGGGACGGAGTGACTCACTGACCGGGGGACGGAGTGACTCACTGACCGGGGTCCGGAGTGACTCACTGACCGGGGTCCGGAGTGACTCACTGACCGGGGGATGGAGTGACTCACTGACCGGGGGATGGAGTGACTCACTGACCGGGGGATGGAGTGACTCACTGACCGGGGGATGGAGTGACTCACTGACCGGGGGATGGAGTGACTCACTGACCGGGGGATGGAGTGACTCACTGACCGGGGGATGGAGTGACTCACTGACCGGCGTCCGGAGTGACTCACTGACCGGGGTCCGGAGTGACTCACTGAACGCGATCCGGAGTGACTCACTGACCGGGGGATGGAGTGACTCACTGATCGGTGTCCGGAGTGACTCACTGACCGGGGCCCGGTGTGACTCACTGACCGTGGTCCGAAGTGACTCACTGACCGGGGCACGGAGTGACTCACTGACCGGGGTCTGGAGTGACTCTCTGACCGGGGGACGGAGTGACTCACTGACCGGGGAATGGAGAGACTCACTGACCGGGGAATGGAGTGACTCACTGACCGGGGTCCGGAGTGACTCACTGACCGGTGCCCGCAGTGACTCACTGACCGGGGGATGGAGTGACTCACTTTCCGGGGGATGGAGTGACTCACTGACCGGGGGATGGAGTGACTCACTGACTGGGGTCCGGACTGACTCTCTGACCGGGGGATGGAGTAACTCACAGACCAGGGGACGGAGTGACTCACTGACCGGGGGATGGAGTGACTCACTGACCGGGGTCCGGAGTGATTCACTGACCGGGGGATGGAGTGACTCACTGACCGGGGGTCGGAGTGACTCACTGACTGGGGTCCGGACTGACTCTCTGACCGGGGGATGGAGTAACTCACAGACCAGGGGACGGAGTGACTTACTGGCTGGGGGATGGAGTGACTCACTGACCGGGGGATGGAGTGATTCACTGACCGGGGGATGGAATCACTCACTGACCGGGGGTCGGAGTGACTCACTGACCGGGGACGGAGTGACTCTCTGACCGGGGGACGGAGTGACTCGCTGACCGGGGGATGGAGTGACTCACTGACCGGGGGACGGAGTGACTCACTGACCGGAGGACGGAGTGACACTCTGACCGGGGGACGGAGTGACACTCTGACCGGGGGAACGGAGTGATTCACTGACCGGGGGATGGAGTGACTCACTGACAGGGGGTCGGAGTGACTCACTGACCGGGGGATGGAGTGATTCACTGACCGGGGGATGGAGTGACTCACTGACCGGGGTCCAGAGTGACTCACTGACCGGGGTCCAGAGTGACTCACTGACCGGGGTCCAGAGTGACTCACTGACCGGGGTCCAGAGTGACTCACTGACCGGGGGACGGAGTGACTCACTGACCGGGGGACGGAGTGACTCACTGACCGGGGTCTGGAGTAACTCACTGACCGGGGTCCGGAGTGAATCACTGACCGGGGCCCGGAGTGACTCTCTGACCGGGGGACGGAGTGACTCACTGACCGGGGGTCGGAGTGACTCACTGACTGGAGGTCGGAGTGACTCACTGACTGGGGTAGGGAGTGACTCACTGACCGGGGTCCGGAGTGACTCTCTGACCGGGGGACGGAGTGACTCACTGACCGGGGGACGGAGTGACTCACTGACCGGGGTCCGTAGTGACTCACTGCCAAGGGACGGAGTGACTCACTGACCGGGGTATGGAGTGACTCACTGACCGGGGCATGGAGTGATTCACTGACCGGGGGACGGAGTGACTCACTGACCGGGGGACGGAGTGACTCACTGACCGGGGGACGGAGTGACTCTCTGGCCGGGGGACTGAGTGACTCACTGACCGGGGGATGGAGTGACTCACTGATCAGGGGATGGAGTGACTCACTGACCGGGGGATGGAGTGACTCACTGACCGGGGGACGGAGTGACTCACTGACCGGGGGATGGAGTGACTCACTGACCGGGGGATGGAGTGACTCACTGACCGGGGGATGGAGTGACTCACTGACCGGGGGATGGAGTGACTCACTGACCGGGGGACGGAGTGACTCACTGACCGGGGGATGGAGTGACTCACTGACCGGGGTCCGGAGTGACTCACTGACCGGTGTCCGGAGTGACTCACTGACCGGAGTCTGGAGTAACTCACTGACCGGGGTCCGGAGTGAATCACTGACCGGGGCCCGGAGTGACTCTCTGACCGGGGGACGGAGTGACTCACTGACCGGGGGACGGAGTGACTCACTGACCGGGGTCCGTAGTGACTCACTGCCAAGGGACGGAGTGACTCACTGACCGGGGGATGGAGTGACTCACTGACCGGGGCATGGAGTGATTCACTGACCGGGGGACGGAGTGACTCACTGACCGGGGGATGGAGTGACTCACTGACCGGGGGACGGAGTGACTCACTGACCGGGGGACGGAGTGACTCACTGACCGGGGACGGAGTGACTCACTGACCGGGGGATGGAGTGACTCACTGATCAGGGGATGGAGTGACTCACTGACCGGGGGATGGAGTGACTCACTGACCGGGGGACGGAGTGACTCACTGACCGGGGGATGGAGTGACTCACTGACCGGGGGATGGAGTGACTCACTGACCGGGGGATGGAGTGACTCACTGACCGGGGGACGGAGTGACTCACTGACCGGGGGATGGAGTGACTCACTGACCGGGGTCCGGAGTGACTCACTGACCGGGGTCCGGAGTGACTCACTGACCGGGGTCCGGAGTGACTCACTGACCGGGGGATGGAGTGACTCACTGACCGGGGGATGGAGTGACTCACTGACCGGGGGATGGAGTGACTCACTGACCGGGGGATGGAGTGACTCACTGACCGGGGGATGGAGTGACTCACTGACCGGGGGATGGAGTGACTCACTGACCGGGGGATGGAGTGACTCACTGACCGGGGGATGGAGTGACTCACTGACCGGCGTCCGGAGTGACTCACTGACCGGGGTCCGGAGTGACTCACTGAACGGGGTCCGGAGTGACTCACTGAACGGGGTCCGGAGTGACTCACTGACCGGGGGATGGAGTGACTCACTGACCGGGGCCCGGTGTGACTCACTGACCGTGGTCCGAAGTGACTCACTGACCGGGGCACGGAGTGACTCACTGACCGGGGTCTGGAGTGACTCTCTGACCGGGGGACGGAGTGACTCACTGACCGGGGAATGGAGTGACTCACTGACCGGGGTCCGGAGTGACTCACTGACCGGGGCCCGCAGTGACTCACTGATCGGGGGATGGAGTGACTCACTTTACGGGGGATGGAGTGACTCCCTGACCGGGGGATGGAGTGACTCACTGACCGGGGTCCGGAGTGACTCACTGACCGAGGTCCGGAGTGACTCACTGACCGGGCCTGGAGTGACTCGATGTCCGGATTCTGGAGTGACTCACTGACCGGGGGATGGAGTGACTCACTGACCGGGGGATGGAGTGACTCACTGAACGGTGTACGGAGTGACTCACTGACCGGGGGGTGGAGTGACTCACTGACCGGGGGAGGGAGTGACTCACTGATCGGTGTCCGGAGTGACTCACTGACCGGGGCCCGGAGTGACTCACTGATCGTTGTCCGGAGTGACTCACTGATCGTTGTCCGGAGTGACTCACTGATCGGTGTCCGGAGTGACTCACTGACCGGGGCCTGATGTGACTCAATGACCGCGGTCCGGAGTGACTCACTGACCGGGGCACGGAGTGACTCTCTGACCGGGGTCTGGAGTGACTCTCTGACCGAGGTCTGGAGTGACTCTCTGACCGGGGTCTGGAGTGACTCTCTGACCGGGGTCCGGAGTGACTCACTGACCGGGGTCTGGAGTGACTCTCTGACCGGGGGACGGAGTGACTCACTTACCGGGGAATGGAGTGACTCACCGTCCGGGGACGGAGTGACTCACTGACCAGGGTCCGGAGTGACTCACTGATAGTGGGATGGAGTGACTCACTGATAGTGGGATGGAGTGACTCACTGACCGGGGGATGGAGTGACTCACTGACCGGGGGATGGAGTGACTCACTGAACGGTGTACGGAGTGACTCACTGACCGGGGGTTGGAGTGACTCACGGACCGGGGGATGGAGTGACTCACTGACCGGGGGATGGAGTGACTCACTGACCGGGGGATGGAGTGACTCACTGACCGAGGTCCGGAGTGACTCTCTGACCGGGGGACGGAGTGACTCACTGACCGGGGGATGGAGTGACTCACTGACCGGAGGATGGAGTGACTCACTGACCAGGGGTGTAGTGACTCACTGACCGGTGGATGGAGTGACTCACTGACCGGGGTCCGGAGTGATTCACTGACCAGGGAGTGGTGTGACTCACTGACCGGAGGATGGAGTGACTCACTGACCGGGGGATGCAGTGACTCACTGACCGGGGGATGCAGTGACTCACTGACCGGGGGACATAGTGACTCACTGACCGGGGGATGGAGTGACTCACTGACCGGGGTCCGGAGTGATTCATTGACCGAGGTCCGGAGTGACTCACTGACCGGGGTCTGGAGTGACTCACTGACTGGGGTCCGGTGTGATTCATTGACCGGGGTCCGGAGTGACTCACTGACCGGGGGATGGAGTGACTCACTGACCGGGGTCTGGAGTGGCTCACTGACCGGGGTCCGGAGTGACTCACTGACCGGGGTCTTGAGTGAATCATTGACCTGGGTCCGGAGTGACTCTCTGAAAGGAGGACGGAGTGACTCACTGACTGGGGTCCGGTGTGATTCATTGACCGGGGTCCGGAGTGACTCACTGACTGGGGGATGGAGTGACTCACTGACCGGGGTCCGGAGTGACTCATTGACCGGTGGACGGAGTGACTCACTGACCGGGGATGGAGTAACTCACTGACCGTTGTCCGGAGTGACTCACTGCCAAGGGACGGAGTGACTCACTGACCGGGGATGGAGTGACTCACTGACCGGGGATGGAGTGACTCACTGACCGGGGGATGGAGTGATTCACTGACCAGGGTATGGAGTGACTCACTGACCGGGGGTCGGAGTGACTCACTGACCGGGGTCCGGAGTGACTCTCTGACCGGGGGACGGAGTGACTCACTGACCAGGGTCCGGAGTGACTCTCTGAAAGGGGGACGGAGTGACTCACTGACCGGGTGATGGAGTGACTCACTGACCGGGGGATGGAGTGACTCACTGACCGGGGGATGGAGTGACTCACTGACCGGGGGATGGAGTGACTCACTGACCGGGGGATGGAGTGACTCACTGAACGGGGGATGGAGTGACTCACTGACCGGGGGATGGAGTGACTCACTGACCGGGGGATGGAGTGACTCACTGATCGGGGGATGGAGTGACTCACTGACAGGGGGTCGGAGTGACTCACTGACCGGGGTCCGGAGTGATTCACTGACCGGGGGTTCGGAGTGACTCACTGACCCGGGTCA
The DNA here is from genome assembly GCF_047496885.1 of Scyliorhinus torazame. NCBI lineage: Eukaryota > Metazoa > Chordata > Chondrichthyes > Carcharhiniformes > Scyliorhinidae > Scyliorhinus > Scyliorhinus torazame. Next base: position 167,733,608 of record NC_092720.1, on the reverse strand, counting down.
GGAGTGACTCACTGACTGGGGGATGGAGTGACTCACTGACCGGGGTCTGGAGTGACTCACTGACCGGGGTCTGGAGTGACTCACTGACCGGGGTCTGGAGTGACTCACTGACCGGGGGATGGAGTGACTCACTGACCGTGGTCCGGAGTGACTCACTGACCGGGGCCTGGAGTGACTCGCTGTCCGGAGTCTGGAGTGACCCACTGACCGGGGGATGGAGTGACTCACTGACCGGGGGCCCAGAGTGACTCACTGCCCGGGGTTCGGAGTGACTCACTGACCCGGGTCAGGAGTGACGCACTGACTGGGGGATGGAGTGACTCACTGACCGGGGTCTGGAGTGACTCACTGACCGGGGTCTGGAGTGACTCACTGACCGGGGGATGGAGTGACTCACTGACCGGGGGATGGAGTGACTCACTGACCCGGGTCAGGAGTGACGCACTGACTGGGGGATGGAGTGACTTACTGACCGGCGTCCGGAGTGACTCACTTACCGGGCTCCGGAGTGACTCACTGACCGGGGTCCGGAGTGACTCACTGAACGGGGTCCGGACTGACTCACTAATCGGGGGATGGAGTGACTCACTGACCGGGGTCCGGAGTGACTCACTGATCGGGGGATGGAGTGACTCACTGATCGGTGTCCGGAGTGACTCACTGACCGTGGCCCGATGTGACTCAATGACCGCGGTCCGGAGTGACTCACTGACCGGGGCACGGAGTGACTCTCTGACCGGGGTCTGGAGTGACTCTCTGACCGGGGTCTGGAGTGACTCTCTGACCGGGGGACGGAGTGACTCACTGACCGTGGTCCGGAGTGACTCACTGACCGTGTTCTGGAGTGACTCACTGACCGGGGTCCGGAGTGAATCACTGACCGGGGCCCGGAGTGACTCTCTGACCGGGGGACGGAGTGACTCACTGACAGGGGGACGGAGTGACTCACTGACAGGGGGACGGAGTGACTCACTTTCTGGTGGATGGAGTGACTCACTTTCTGGGGGATGGAGTGACTCACTGACCGGGGGATGGAGTGACTCACTGACCGGGGTCTGGACTGACTCACTGACCGGGGGACGGAGTGACTCACTGACCGAGATCTGGGGTGACTCTCTGACCGGGGGACGGAGTGACTCACTTTCTGGGGGATGGAGTGACTCACTGACCGGGGATGGAGTGACTCACTGACTGGGGCCCGGAGTGACTCACTGACCGGGAGATGGAGTGACTCACTGACCGGGGGATGGAGTGACTCACTGACCGGGGGATGGAGTGACTCACTGACCGGGGGATGGAGTGACTCACTGACTGGTGTCCGGAGTGACTCAATGACCGGTGTCCGGAGTGACTCACTGACCGGGGTCCGGAGTGACTGTCTGACCGGGGCCCGGAGTGACTCACTGACCGGGGCCCGGAGTGACTCACTGACCGAGGGATGGAGTGACTCACTGACCGGGGGATGGAGTGACTCACAGACCGGGAGATGGAGTGACTCACTGACCGGGGGATGGAGTGACTCACTGACCGAGATCTGGGGTGACTCTCTGACCGGGGGACGGAGTGACTCACTGACCGGGGGATGGAGTGACTCACTGACCGGGGGATGGAGTGACTCACTGACCGGGGGATGGAGTGACTCACTGACCGGGGGATGGAGTGACTCACTGACCGGGGGATGGAGTGACTCACTGACCGGGGGATGGAGTGACTCACTGACCGGGGGATGGAGTGACTCACTGACCGGGGGATGGAGTGACTCACTGACCGGGGGATGGAGTGACTCACTGACCGGGGGATGGAGTGACTCACTGACCGGGGGATGGAGTGACTCACTGACCGGGGCCCGGAGTGACCCTCTGACCGGGGGATGGAGTGACTCACTGACCGGGGGATGGAGTGACTCACTGACCGGGGGATGGAGTGACTCACTGACCGGGGGATGGAGTGACTCACTGACCGGGGTCCGGAGTGACTCACTGACTGGGGTCCGGAGTGACTCACTGACCGGTGTCCAGAGTGACTCACTGACCGTGGTCCGGAGTGACTCACTGACAGGGGTCCGGAGTGACTGTCTGACCGGGGGACGGAGTGACTCACTGACCGGGGGATGGAGTGACTCACTGACCGGCGGATGGAGTGACTCACTGACCGGGATCCGGAGTGACTCACTGACCGGGGTACGGTGTGACTCACTGACCGGGGTACGGAGTGACTCACTGACTGGCGGATGGAGTGACTCACTGACCGGGATCCGGAGTGACTCACTGACCGGGGTCCGGAGTGACTCTGACCGGGATACGGAGTGACTCACTGTCCGGGGGATGGAGTGACTCTCTGACCGGGGGACGGAGTGACTCACTGACCGGGGAATGGAGTGACTCACTGACCGGGGTCCGGAGTGAGTCACTGCCCGGGATCCGGAGTGACTCACTGACTGGGGTCCGGAGTGACTCACTGACCGGGGTCCGGAGTGACTCACTGACCGGGGTCCGGAGTGACTCACTGACCGGGGTCCGGAGTGACTCACTGACCGGAGTCCGGAGTGACTCACTGACCGGGGCCCGGAGTGACTCACTGACCGGGGGATGGAGTGACCCACTGACCGTGGTCCGGAGTGACTCACTGATCGGGGGATGGAGTGACTCACTGTCCGGGGATGGAGTGACTCACTGACCGGGGTTCGGAGTGACTCACTGACCGGGAGATGGAGTGACTCACTGACCGGGAGATGGAGTGACTCACTGACCGGGGCCCGGAGTGACTCACTGACCGGGGTCCGCAGTGACCCACTGACCGGGGTCCGGAGTGACCCACTGACCGGGGTCCAGAGTGACCCACTGACCGGGGTCCGGAGTGACCCACTGACCGGGGTCCGGAGTGACTCACTGTCCGGGGGATGGAGTGACTCACTGACCGGGGGATGGAGTGACTCACTGACCGGGGTCCGGAGTGACTCACTGACCAGGAGATGGAGTGACTCACTGACCAGGAGATGGAGTGACTCACTGACCGGGGTCTGGAGTGACTCACTGACCGGGGTCCGGAGTGACTCACTGACCGGGGTCCGGAGTGACTCACTGACCGGGGACGGAGTGACTCACTGACCGGGGGATGGAGTGACTCTCTGACCGTGGTCCGGAGTGACTCACTGTCCGGGGTCCGGAGTGACTCACTGAACGGGGTCCGGAGTGACTCACTGACCGGGGGATGGAGTAACTCACTGACCAGGGGAGGGAGTGATTCATTGACCGGGGTATGGAGTGACCCACTGATCGGGGGATGGAGTGACTCACTGACCGGAGGATGGAGTGACTCACTGACTGGGGGATGGAGAGTCTCAATGACCGGGGTCCGGAGTGACTCACTGACCGTGGTCCGAAGTGACTCACTGACCGGGGTCCGGAGAGACTCACTGATCGGGGGATGGAGTGACTCACTGACCGGAGGATGGAGTGACTCACTGACTGGGGGATGGAGAGCCTCAATGAGCGGGGTCCGGAGTGACTCACTGACCGTGGACCGGAGTGACTCACTGACCGGGGGATGGAGTGACTCACTGACCGGGGTCCGGAGTGACTCACTGACCGGGGTCCGGAGTGACTCACTGACCGGGGCCCGGAGTGACTCACTGACCGGTGTCCGGAGTGACTCACTGACCGGAGTCCGGAGTGACTCACTGACCGGAGTCCGGAGTGACTCACTGACCGGGGTCCGGAGTGACTCTCTGACCGGGGGACGGAGTGACTAACTGACCGGGGTCCGGACTGACTCACTGACCGGGGTCCGGAGTGACCCACTGCCCGGGGTCCGGAGTGACTCACTGATCGGGGGATGGAGTGACTCACTGACCGGGGGATGGAGTGACTCACAGACCGAGGGATGGAGTGACTCATTGACCGGGGGATGGAGTGACTCACTGACCGGGGGACGGAGTGACTCACTGACCGAGATCTGGGGTGACTCTCTGACCGGAGGATGGACTGACTCACTGACCGTGGTCCGGAGTGACTCACTGACCGTGGTCCAGAGTGACTCACTGTCCGGGGTCCGGAGTGACTACCTGACCGGGGTCCGGAGTGACTGTCTGACCGGGGGACGGAGTGACTCACTGACCGGGGTACGGAGTGACTCACTGACCGGCGGATGGAGTGACTCTCTGACCGGGGGACGGAGTGACTCACTGACCGGGGGACGGAGTGACTCACTGACCGGGGGATGGAGTGACTCACTGACCGGGGTCCGGAGTGACTCACTGACCTGGGTCCGGAGTGACTCTGACCGGGATACGGAGTGACTCACTGACCGGGGGACGGAGTGACTCACTGACCGGGGTCCGGAGTGACTCACTGACCGGGGTCCGGAGTGACTCACTGACCGGGGTCCGGAGTGACTCGCTGACCGGGGTCCGGAGTGACTCACTGACCGGGGTCCGGAGTGACTCACTGACCGGGGTCCGGAGTGACTCACTGACCGGGGGATGGAGTGACTCACTGACCGTGGTCCAGAGTGACTCACTGTCCGGGGTCCGGAGTGACTCTCTGACCGGGGTCCGGAGTGACTGTCTGACCGGGGGACGGAGTGACTCACTGACCGGGGTACGGAGTGACTCACTGACCGGCGGATGGAGTGACTCTCTGACCGGGGGACGGAGTGACTCACTGACCGGGGGACGGAGTGACTCACTGACCGGGGGATGGAGTGACTCACTGACCAGGGGACGGAGTGACTCACTGACCGGGGTCCTGAGTGATTCACTGACCGGGGGATGGAGTGACTCACTGATCGGGGGATGGAGTGACTCACTGACCGGGGTCCGGAGTGACTCACTGACCGGAGTCCGGAGTGACTCACTTACCGGGGCATGGAGTGACTCACTGACCGGCGGATGGAGTGACTCTCTGACCGGGGGACGGAGTGACTCACTGACCGGGGGACGGAGTGACTCACTGACCGGGGGATGGAGTGACTCACTGACCGGGGTCCGGAGTGACTCACTGACCTTGGTCCGGAGTGACTCTGACCGGGATACGGAGTGACTCACTGACCGGGGGACGGAGTGACTCACTGACCGGGGTCTGGAGTGACTCACTGACCGGGGTCCGGAGTGACTCACTGACCGGGGTCCGGAGTGACTCACTGACCGGGGACGGAGTGACTCACTGACCGGGGGATGGAGTGACTCTCTGACCGTGGTCCGGAGTGACTCACTGTCCGGGGTCTGGAGTGACTCACTGAACGGGGTCCGGAGTGACTCACTGACCGGGGGATGGAGTAACTCACTGACCAGGGGAGGGAGTGATTCATTGACCGGGGTATGGAGTGACCCACTGATCGGGGGATGGAGTGACTCACTGACCGGAGGATGGAGTGACTCACTGACCGGGGTCTGAACTGACTCACTGACCGGGGGACGGAGTGACTCACTGACCGAGATCTGGGGTGACTCTCTGACCGGGGGACGGAGTGACTCACTTTCTGGGGGATGGAGTGACTCACTGACCGGGGATGGAGTGACTCACTGACTGGGGCCCGGAGTGACTCACTGACCGGGAGATGGAGTGACTCACTGACCGGGGGATGGAGTGACTCACTGACCGGGGGATGGAGTGACTCACTGACCGGGGGATGGAGTGACTCACTGACTGGTGTCCGGAGTGACTCAATGACCGCTGTCCGGAGTGACTCACTGACCGGGGTCCGGAGTGACTGTCTGACCGGGGCCCGGAGTGACTCACTGACCGGGGCCCGGAGTGACTCACTGACCGAGGGATGGAGTGACTCACTGACCGGGGGATGGAGTGACTCACAGACCGGGAGATGGAGTGACTCACTGACCGGGGGATGGAGTGACTCACTGACCGAGATCTGGGGTGACTCTCTGACCGGGGGACGGAGTGACTCACTGACCGGGGGATGGAGTGACTCACTGACCGGGGGATGGAGTGACTCACTGACCGGGGGATGGAGTGACTCACTGACCGGGGGATGGAGTGACTCACTGACCGGGGGATGGAGTGACTCACTGACCGGGGGATGGAGTGACTCACTGACCGGGGGATGGAGTGACTCACTGACCGGGGGATGGAGTGACTCACTGACCGGGGGATGGAGTGACTCACTGACCGGGGCCCGGAGTGACCCTCTGACCGGGGGATGGAGTGACTCACTGACCGGGGGATGGAGTGACTCACTGACCGGGGGATGGAGTGACTCACTGACCGGGGGATGGAGTGACTCACTGACCGGGGTCCGGAGTGACTCACTGACTGGGGTCCGGAGTGACTCACTGACCGGTGTCCAGAGTGACTCACTGACCGTGGTCCGGAGTGACTCACTGACAGGGGTCCGGAGTGACTGTCTGACCGGGGGACGGAGTGACTCACTGACCGGGGGATGGAGTGACTCACTGACCGGCGGATGGAGTGACTCACTGACCGGGATCCGGAGTGACTCACTGACCGGGGTACGGTGTGACTCACTGACCGGGGTACGGAGTGACTCACTGACTGGCGGATGGAGTGACTCACTGACCGGGATCCGGAGTGACTCACTGACCGGGGTCCGGAGTGACTCTGACCGGGATACGGAGTGACTCACTGTCCGGGGGATGGAGTGACTCTCTGACCGGGGGACGGAGTGACTCACTGACCGGGGAATGGAGTGACTCACTGACCGGGGTCCGGAGTGAGTCACTGCCCGGGATCCGGAGTGACTCACTGACTGGGGTCCGGAGTGACTCACTGACCGGGGTCCGGAGTGACTCACTGACCGGGGTCCGGAGTGACTCACTGACCGGGGTCCGGAGTGACTCACTGACCGGAGTCCGGAGTGACTCACTGACCGGGGCCCGGAGTGACTCACTGACCGGGGGATGGAGTGACCCACTGACCGTGGTCCGGAGTGACTCACTGATCGGGGGATGGAGTGACTCACTGTCCGGGGATGGAGTGACTCACTGACCGGGGTTCGGAGTGACTCACTGACCGGGAGATGGAGTGACTCACTGACCGGGAGATGGAGTGACTCACTGACCGGGGTCCGCAGTGACCCACTGACCGGGGTCCGGAGTGACCCACTGACCGGGGTCCAGAGTGACCCACTGACCGGGGTCCGGAGTGACCCACTGACCGGGGTCCGGAGTGACTCACTGTCCGGGGGATGGAGTGACTCACTGACCGGGGGATGGAGTGACTCACTGACCGGGGTCCGGAGTGACTCACTGACCAGGAGATGGAGTGACTCACTGACCAGGAGATGGAGTGACTCACTGACCGGGGTCTGGAGTGACTCACTGACCGGGGTCCGGAGTGACTCACTGACCGGGGTCCGGAGTGACTCACTGACCGGGGACGGAGTGACTCACTGACCGGGGGATGGAGTGACTCTCTGACCGTGGTCCGGAGTGACTCACTGTCCGGGGTCCGGAGTGACTCACTGAACGGGGTCCGGAGTGACTCACTGACCGGGGGATGGAGTAACTCACTGACCAGGGGAGGGAGTGATTCATTGACCGGGGTATGGAGTGACCCACTGATCGGGGGATGGAGTGACTCACTGACCGGAGGATGGAGTGACTCACTGACTGGGGGATGGAGAGTCTCAATGACCGGGGTCCGGAGTGACTCACTGACCGTGGTCCGAAGTGACTCACTGACCGGGGTCCGGAGAGACTCACTGATCGGGGGATGGAGTGACTCACTGACCGGAGGATGGAGTGACTCACTGACTGGGGGATGGAGAGCCTCAATGAGCGGGGTCCGGAGTGACTCACTGACCGTGGACCGGAGTGACTCACTGACCGGGAGATGGAGTGACTCACTGACCGGGGTCCGGAGTGACTCACTGACCAGGGTCCGGAGTGACTCACTGACCGGGGCCCGGAGTGACTCACTGACCGGTGTCCGGAGTGACTCACTGACCGGAGTCCGGAGTGACTCACTGACCGGAGTCCGGAGTGACTCACTGACCGGGGTCCGGAGTGACTCTCTGACCGGGGGACGGAGTGACTAACTGACCGGGGTCCGGACTGACTCACTGACCGGGGTCCGGAGTGACCCACTGCCCGGGGTCCGGAGTGACTCACTGATCGGGGGATGGAGTGACTCACTGACCGGGGGATGGAGTGACTCACAGACCGAGGGATGGAGTGACTCATTGACCGGGGGATGGAGTGACTCACTGACCGGGGGACGGAGTGACTCACTGACCGAGATCTGGGGTGACTCTCTGACCGGAGGATGGACTGACTCACTGACCGTGGTCCGGAGTGACTCACTGACCGTGGTCCAGAGTGACTCACTGTCCGGGGTCCGGAGTGACTACCTGACCGGGGTCCGGAGTGACTGTCTGACCGGGGGACGGAGTGACTCACTGACCGGGGTACGGAGTGACTCACTGACCGGCGGATGGAGTGACTCTCTGACCGGGGGACGGAGTGACTCACTGACCGGGGGACGGAGTGACTCACTGACCGGGGGATGGAGTGACTCACTGACCGGGGTCCGGAGTGACTCACTGACCTGGGTCCGGAGTGACTCACTGACCTGGGTCCGGAGTGACTCTGACCGGGATACGGAGTGACTCACTGACCGGGGGACGGAGTGACTCACTGACCGGGGTCCGGAGTGACTCACTGACCGGGGTCCGGAGTGACTCACTGACCGGGGTCCGGAGTGACTCGCTGACCGGGGTCCGGAGTGACTCACTGACCGGGGTCCGGAGTGACTCACTGACCGGGGTCCGGAGTGACTCACTGACCGGGGGATGGAGTGACTCACTGACCGTGGTCCAGAGTGACTCACTGTCCGGGGTCCGGAGTGACTCTCTGACCGGGGTCCGGAGTGACTGTCTGACCGGGGGACGGAGTGACTCACTGACCGGGGTACGGAGTGACTCACTGACCGGCGGATGGAGTGACTCTCTGACCGGGGGACGGAGTGACTCACTGACCGGGGGACGGAGTGACTCACTGACCGGGGGACGGAGTGACTCACTGACCAGGGGACGGAGTGACTCACTGACCGGGGTCCTGAGTGATTCACTGACCGGGGGATGGAGTGACTCACTGATCGGGGGATGGAGTGACTCACTGACCGGGGTCCGGAGTGACTCACTGACCGGAGTCCGGAGTGACTCACTTACCGGGGCATGGAGTGACTCACTGACCGGCGGATGGAGTGACTCTCTGACCGGGGGACGGAGTGACTCACTGACCGGGGGACGGAGTGACTCACTGACCGGGGGATGGAGTGACTCACTGACCGGGGTCCGGAGTGACTCACTGACCTTGGTCCGGAGTGACTCTGACCGGGATACGGAGTGACTCACTGACCGGGGGACGGAGTGACTCACTGACCGGGGTCTGGAGTGACTCACTGACCGGGGTCTGGAGTGACTCACTGACCGGGGTCCGGAGTGACTCACTGACCGGGGTCCGGAGTGACTCACTGACCGGGGACGGAGTGACTCACTGACCGGGGGATGGAGTGACTCTCTGACCGTGGTCCGGAGTGACTCACTGTCCGGGGTCTGGAGTGACTCACTGAACGGTGTCCGGAGTGACTCACTGACCGGGGGATGGAGTAACTCACTGACCAGGGGAGGGAGTGATTCATTGACCGGGGTATGGAGTGACCCACTGATCGGGGGATGGAGTGACTCACTGACCGGAGGATGGAGTGACTCACTGACTGGGGGATGGAGAGTCTCAATGACCGGGGTCCGGAGTGACTCACTGACCGTGGTCCGAAGTGACTCACTGACCGGGGTCCGGAGAGACTCACTGATCGGGGGATGGAGTGACTCACTGACCGGAGGATGGAGTGACTCACTGACTGGGGGATGGAGAGCCTCAATGAGCGGGGTCCGGAGTGACTCACTGACCGTGGACCGGAGTGACTCACTGACCGGGGGATGGAGTGACTCACTGACCGGGGTCCGGAGTGACTCACTGACCGGGGTCCGGAGTGACTCACTGACCGTGGCCCGGAGTGACTCACTGACCGGGGTCCGGAGTGACTCACTGATCGGGGGATGGAGTGACTCACTGACCGGGGGATGGAGTGACTCACAGACCGAGGGATGGAGTGACTCATTGACCGGGGGATGGAGTGACTCACTGACTGGGGTCCGGAGTGACTCACTGACCGGGAGATGGAGTGACTCACTGACCTTGGTCCGGAGTGACTCACTGACCGGGGTCCGGAGTGACTGTGTGACCGGGGGACGGAGTGACTCACTGACCGGGGGACGGAGTGACTCACTGACCGGGGGATGGAGTGACTCACTGACCGGGGTCTGGACTGACTCACTGACCGGGGCCCAGAGTGACTTACTGACCGGGGGACGGAGTGACTCACTGACCGAGATCTGGGGTGACTCTCTGACCGGAGGATGGACTGACTCACTGACCGTGGTCCGGAGTGACTCACTGACCGTGGTCCAGAGTGACTCACTGTCCGGGGTCCGGAGTGACTCTCAGACCGGGGTCCGGAGTGACTGTCTGACCGGGGGACGGAGTGACTCACTGACCGGGGTACGGAGTGACTCACTGACCGGCGGATGGAGTGACTCTCTGACCGGGGGACGGAGTGACTCACTGACCGGGGGACGGAGTGACTCACTGACCGGGGGATGGAGTGACTCACTGACCGGGGTCCGGAGTGACTCACTGACCTGGGTCCGGAGTGACTCTGACCGGGATACGGAGTGACTCACTGACCGGGGGACGGAGTGACTCACTGACCGGGGTCCGGAGTGACTCACTGACCGGGGTCCGGAGTGACTCACTGACCGGGGTCCGGAGTGACTCGCTGACCGGGGTCCGGAGTGACTCACTGACCGGGGTCCGGAGTGACTCACTGACCGGGGTCCGGAGTGACTCACTGACCGGGGGATGGAGTGACTCACTGACCGTGGTCCAGAGTGACTCACTGTCCGGGGTCCGGAGTGACTCTCTGACCGGGGTCCGGAGTGACTGTCTGACCGGGGGACGGAGTGACTCACTGACCGGGGTACGGAGTGACTCACTGACCGGCGGATGGAGTGACTCTCTGACCGGGGGACGGAGTGACTCACTGACCGGGGGACGGAGTGACTCACTGACCGGGATACGGAGTGACTCACTGACCGGGGTCCGGAGTGACTCACTGACCTGGGTCCGGAGTGACTCTGACCGGGATACGGAGTGACTCACTGACCGGGGGACGGAGTGACTCACTGACCGGGGTCCGGAGTGACTCACTGACTGGGGTCCGGAGTGACTCGCTGACCGGGGTCCGGAGTGACTCGCTGACCGGGGTCCGGAGTGACTCGCTGACCGGGGTCCGGAGTGACTCACTGACCGGGGTCCGGAGTGACTCGCTGACCGGGGTCCGGAGTGACTCGCTGACCGGGGTCCGGAGTGACTCACTGACCGGGGTCCGGAGTGACTCACTGACCGGGGTCCGGAGTGACTCGCTGACCGGGGTCCGGAGTGACTCGCTGACCGGGGTCCGGAGTGACTCACTGACCGGGGTCCGGAGTGACTCACTGACCGGGGTCCGGAGTGACTCACTGACCGGGGTCCGGAGTGACTCACTGACCGGGGTCCGGAGTGACTCACTGACCGGGGTCCGGAGTGACTCACTGACCGGGGTCCGGAGTGACTCTGTGACCGGGGGACGGAGTGACTCACTGACCAGGGGACGGAGTAACTCACTGACCAGGGGACGGAGTAACTCACTGACCAGGGAGTGGAGTGACTCACTGACCGGGGTATGGAGTGACCCACTGACCGGGGTCCGGAGTGAATCACTGATCGGTGATGGAGAGACTCACTGACCGGGGTCCGGAGTGACTCACTGACCGGGGCCCGGAGTGACTCACTGACCGGGGTCCGGAGTGACTCACTGACTGGGGGATGGAGAGTCTCACTGACCGGGGTCCGGAGTCACTCACTGACCGGGGTCCGGAATGACTCACTGACCGGGGTCCGGAGTGACTCGCTGACCGGGGGATGGAGTGACTCGCTGACCGGGGGATGGAGTGACTCGCTGACCGGGGGATGGAGTGACTCACTGACCGGGGTCCGGAGTGACTCGCTGACCGGGGGATGGAGTGACTCGCTGACCGGGGGATGGAGTGACTCACTGACCGGGGTCCGGAGTGACTCACTGACCGGGGGGGCGGAGTAACTCACTGACCGGGGGATGGAGTGACTCACTGACCGGGGGATGAAGTGACTCACTGACCGGGGTCCGGAGTGACTCACTGACCGGGGTCCAGAGTGACTCACTGACCAGGGGATGGAGTGACTCACTGACCGGGGTCCTGAGTGATTCACTGTCCGGGGTCCTGAGTGATTCACTGTCCGGGGGACGGAGTGACTCACTGACCGGGGTCCAGAGTGACTCACTGACCAGGGGATGGAGTGACTCACTGACCGGGGTCCTGAGTGATTCACTGTCCGGGGTCCTGAGTGATTCACTGTCCGGGGGACGGAGTGACTCACTGACCGGGGTCCGGAGTGACTCACTGACCAGGGGATGGAGTGACTCACTGACCGGGGTCTGGACTGACTCACTGACCGGGGACCGGATTGACTTACTGACCGGGGGATGGAGTGACTCACTGACCGGGGGATGCAGAGACTCACTGACCGGGGTCCGGAGTCACTCACTGACCGGGGTCCGGAGTGACTCACTGACCGGGGTCCGGAGTGACTCACTGACCGAGGGATGGAGTGACTCTCTGACCGGGGGATGGAGTGACTCACTGACCGGGGTCCGGAGTGACTCACTGACCGGGGGACGGAGTGACTCACTGACCAGGGGACGGAGTGACTCACTGACCGGGGTCCTGAGTGATTCACTGACCGGGGGATGGAGTGACTCACTGATCGGGGGATGGAGTGACTCACTGACCGGGGCATGGAGTGACTCACTGACCGGAGTCCGGAGTGACTCACTGACCGGGGCATGGAGTGACTCACTGACCGGAGTCCGGAGTGACTCACTGACCGGGGCATGGAGTGACTCACTGAGCGGGGGACGGAGTGACTCACTGACCGGGGTCCTGAGTGACTCACTGACCGGGGTCCTGAGTGACTCACTGAGCGAGGGACGGAGTGACTCCCTGACCTTAGGTCTTTGGCTTATGGATGTTGTTAGGAAAGTTACTAAGGGTTACCTATAGAGTACTGTATCTTTAGGGGGAGTATTTGTGTTGATAGTTGTTCAGATGCTTACTGTGTATTTAATAAATGTTAACTGGATTCATAGAATAAACATTGTTTTGTTTAAAAATTCTTCAGATCTCTGTTGCATCACACCTGTAGAGTAGGCCCTTGTGCTCCCCATAACCAAAATCTGTTAAATTTTGTTGGTCAGGTGAACTCCATGATATACTTTAGTGTTCTCTAATCCCTGGCCCATAACAATAGTCACTGGTATATTTTCCACACTACATAATGTAGCTATTTTGTTTATCCTGTTACATCGCGTCATTTAAATGTATTCTTTCTGTTTCCTGCCACAGTTGCCCCTCAGATTGCCATGTACCCTGAAGACCCTGTAGAATGGGGACAGTCCAACGCGTTGATCTGTCTGGCTGATGGATTCTACCCTCCGCGAATCATCATGAAGTGGAAGAAAAACAATGAGGATCTGACTGACGGAGTCAACATCACTGAGTACTATACAAAACTGGATTATTCCTACCAGAGATTCACATATCTGAAATTCACCCCAAGTCCAGGAGACATGTATTCCTGCCATGTGGAGCATGAGGGTCTGGAGGAGCCAACAACTGTATTCTGGGGTTAGTATGGATTTGAGAATAGAGCTGATTTCAGCTCTGGTTTATACCCAACCGAGTTTCCTGTTCTTGAAAGGCCTCCATTTACATTTTCACCAAAAAGTAGATAGAATCCCGGGTACTAAAATGTAATTAGTCTGACTGACTGTTAATTAAGTGATTTGGGGCATTAATTGTAAACTTAATCTGAAGTCGATCTCAACATCTGTAATTAATTATTCTACACAGAATGAGAAAATGTGGCTGATTGTGTAATCTTCAGCAGTGAATCTCTGGTCAGTGTAGAACTTTTACAGCATTGAGTGCTGCAGAAAATATAGGTGGAATTTTCCCACCCTGCAGTGGGTTTGTTGGCAGGCAGGAGTAGAGAATCCAGCGGGAGCGATAAACGTTGGAAACCTGCCGGTGTAAAAACCTGCTGGTCTCAAACCCATTTGAAAATGTGTGGTTTGCACAGGTTGGACCTCAGTTTGTTCGTGACTTCGAGGTGAGTGCAACATAGATGGTCTACCTGCCAGAGCTGAACTTTTCTTGTTGCGTTCGATATCACACTGGGGCATTTAATATCACACTGGAGCCTCCTGCTCTTTACGACATTGTCGATAAGGACACCACTGTGCTACAGCACTCGCGCAGCCTCCATTTTCAGACTTTCACCAGTACTTCACCAGGGGTTGCGGAGTGCAGGGGTCTTCTCCTCCCGGAGTCTGACACCGTTATCTAAGGGCTGCCTTGCCTCCCTGGGATTGGCGGCTCTGTACTAGGAGGGGATGGCCACTGGGGGGCACCTGCAGCTGTAGATAGGGAAGATATGATACAGGGGAGGGCACATGTGAAACTGTGCACACGTTTAACTGTGCACACAACCTCCGGATGGGGTGGGTCAAGATCCACGTGGGGCGTGGGCTCTTGGCAGATGATATGTTCATGGGTCAGAATGTCAACCATAACAATGATAGGATCCAATATTTTGGGGAGGCCGAAGAATAAAGGGCCGTTCTACCCGCACATGAAGAGGCTCCAGGTAAATCGGAGGCATTAGGGCAGTGAGGGATGAAGGGTCAAACACGATCCTGACGTAGATGTGTAGCAGCACCATCTTGAGGTCTCGTAACAATGGTGTCCAGCAAAAATTGAAGTAACAAAGGTTCTGTCTGGGAGGGGTATGAGCAGTGTGGGAGGATTACTGAGCTGCTATCCTACCTTAACGCCATGGCAACACCTTCCGTAGTCCTTCTCACTGCCAAAAACACCTGAGTGCAGCCCTGACATCCACAGATAGGTGGAGGCAGCTTGCCAACTGCTACATCCTGCTCACCCTGTTAACTGTGATGACTTTGGTAGAGCTGCGCTGGTGTCCCGAGGCCTGGAGGGCCCCGTCCTGATAAGAGATTCCTGCTCCATGACAGAAGCACTCTCTGTGGCCTGCACTACTGGAGTGGATGCAGGCTGAGGTAGAGGGGACTGTGAGCAGCTGCACACCCTTGGGATGTCCTAAGTGGAGGCTCCTAGGATGCCATGCTGATGCCCACCAGGATGTGTGGCCATGGAGTGAGGGTCAAGCTCAAATCTGGCCGGACCTGCAGGACCCAGGTCTCCATGGTGATCGCCAACCTCCCCATGGTGCTCGCGTGTCAGAGCCACAACATCAGACAGAACATGGAAGGACTCCTCTATTGTTAACTCTAGTCTGCTGAATGACTCTCAAACCTCTGCCTAATGTTCCTCTGACTGCTGGAGACCTGGGATGTCCCTGCCTCTGAATGCTGAGGGAATGTGTTAGTGAGATGTTCACCAGAAAGTGGATCTGAGCCTAATCTAGAGCTACATCCCACCAAGAGCTGTGACTCTGCGCTGGTGGAGGTGTGGGTAAACCCTGTGACAGTCCAATAGAAATGGCAGAAGAGGATTCTGGGAGAAGTCAACTCAGTCCCTTCAACTGTACTGTGAGTAGCCGAAGAACTGGTGTCAAGGAGCAGTTAAGCCCAAACACTACATCAGTGTTTCTCCCTCCTCCTCTAACCAAAAAAAAAGGCGCTGTGAGGAGGACAAGCAAGGGTAAAGAAGGATATCACGGTTAGCAGATTGATTCTGGAAGAAGTCAACTCAGTCACCTCGACCAGCAGATAATTGATTGGCTGGTGACTGGCAAGTAGTTTTTCCTTTCATTTTTCTCTTCTTTTTTTTCTTGACATTGTAGTTGTTGTTGTCAGTTAACTTAAGGGTTGAGACATGGCAGGAAATCCCAGACCCGTGTTTGGGAGTTCAGGGACGTGTCCACTGTCCCTGGCTCCTTCATGTGCGAGAAGTGTGTCCAGCTGCAGCTCCTGTTAGACCGCTTGATGGCTCTAGAGCTGCGGATGGACTCACTTTGGAGCATCCACGATTCTGAGGACGTCGTGGATAGCACGTTCAGTGAGTTGGTCACACCGCAGATAAAGAGTACCGAGGGAGATAGGAAATAGATCACCATCAGACAGAGGAAGAGTAGGAAGGCAGTGCAGGGGTTCCCTGCGGTCATCTCCCTCCAAAACAGGTATACCGTTTTGGATACTGTTGGGGGAGATGGCTCAACAAGGGAAGGCAGCAGCAGCCAGGTACTTGGCACCGTGGCTGGCTCTTCTGCGCAGGAGGGTAGGAAAAAGAGTGGCAGAGCTATAGTGATAGGGGATTTGATTGTAAGGAGAGTAGACATGTGTTTTTGCAGACGCAAACAAGCTCCAGGAAAGTATGATGCCTCCAAGGTGCAAGGGTCCTGGATGTCTCAGAGCAGCTGCAGGACATTCTAAAGGGGGAAGGTGAACAGCCAGCTGTCGTGGTGTATATAGGCACCAACGATATTGGTAAAAAACGGGATGAGGTCCTACATGCTGAATTTAGGGAGTTAGGAGATGAACTAAAGAGTAGGACCTCAAAGGTAATAATTTTGTGATTGCTACCAGTGCCAGGTGGCTGGCCTCCTGCAGTCCTCTGACTGCTGGAAACCTGGGATGTCCCTGCCTCTGACTGCTGAGGGAATGTGTTAGTGAGATGTTCACCAGAAAATGGATCTGAGCCTAATGTAGAGCTACATCCCAGCAAGGGCTGTGACTCTGCACTGGTGGAGGTGTGGGTAAACCCTGTGACAGTCCAATAGAGGCGGCAGAAGAAGATTCTGGGAGAAGTCAACTCAGTCACTTCGACTGTACTGTGAGTAGCCGAAGAACCATGTGCTAGTCAGAGCAGGAATGCCAGGATAGACAGGATGAATGCATGGCTTGAGAGGTGGTGCAAGAGGGAGGGATTCAGATTTTTGGGACATTGGAACCGTTTCTGGGAGAGGTGGGACCATTACAAATCGGATGGTCTACACCTGGGCAGGATTGGAACCAATGTCCTAGGGGGGTTGTTTGCTAGCGTTGTTGGGGAGGATTTAAACTAATGTGGCAGGGGGATTGGAATGCAGGATGTCAGAGGGTAGTAAAAAGGGGATCTTAAAAAGCATTAATGTAGATAAGTTCCCAGGGCCTTATGGGATCTACCCCAGAATACTGAGGGAGGCAAGGGAGGAAATTGCTGAGGCCTTGACAGTAATCTTTGTATCCTCATTGGCTGCAGGTGAAGTTCCAGAGGACTGGAGAGTAGCCAATGTTGTGCCATTGAAGGGCAGGGATAATCCAGAAAATTATAGGCTGATGAGCCTTATGTCAGCAGTAGGGAAATAGAATCATAGAATTTACAGTGCAGAAGGAGGCCATTCGGCCCATCGAGTCTGCACCGGCTCTTGGAAAGAGCACCCTACACAAGGTCCACACCGCCACCCTATCCCCATAACCCAGTAACCCCACCCAACACTAAGGGCAATTTTGGACACTATGGGCAATTTAGCATGGCCACATCACCTAACCCGCACATCTTTGGACTGTGGGAGGAAACCCACGCACACACGGGGAGGATGTGCAGACTCCGCACAGGCAGTGACCCAAGCCGGAATCGAACCTGGGACCCTGGAGCTGTGAAGCATTTGTGCTATCCACAATGCTACCGTGCTACCCTGGAATTGGAAATTGGAAAAGATTCTTAGAGACAGGATTTACTCACATTTGGAAACAAATGAACTTATTAGTGATGGACAGAATGGTTTTGTGAAGGGAGGTCGTGCCTCACTAATTTGATCAATTTTTTTGAATAAGTGACAAAGATGATAGATGAGGGGAAAGGCACCTTTTTTGTTCATCGTTTATAAATGATTTGGAAGAAAATGTAGCTGGTCTGATTAGTAAGTTCACAGGCGTCACAAAAATTGGTGGAGTTGCGGATAGTGAAGAGGACTGTCAGAGGATACAACAGGATATAAACTGGTTGGAGTCTTGGGCGGAGAAATAGCAGATGGAGTTTAATGAGGTAATGCACTTTGGAAGGTCCAATGCAGGTCGGAATTACACAGTAAATGGTAGAACTCTTGCAAGTACTGACAAGCACAGATCTGGGCGTGCATGTCCACCAATCATTGAAAGTGACAACACTTGTGGATAGGTGGTCAAGAAGGCATACTGCATGCTGGCCTTCATCGGTTGGGGCATTGAATATAAAAATTGGCAAGTCCTGTTGCAGCGGTACAGGACCTTAGTTAGGCCTCATTTGGAATATTGTGTACAATTCTGATCGCCACACTACCAGAAGGATGTAGATGCTTTGGAGAGGGTACAGAAGTGGTTTACTAGGCTGTTGTCTGGCATGGAGGGCATTAGCTATGAGGAGAGGTTAGATAAACTCGGTCTGTTCCCATTGGAATAACGGAGGTTGAACATAGAACATAGAAAATACAGCACAGTACAGGCCCTTCGGCCCATGATGTTGTGCCGAACGTTTGTCCTAGATTAATCATAGATTATCATTGAATTTACAGTGCAGAAGGAGGCCATTCGTTCCATTGAGTCTGCACCAGCTCTTGGAAAGAGCACCCTACCCAAAGTCAACACCTCCACCCAACACTAAGGGTAATTTTGGACACTAAGGGTAATTTATCATGGCCAATCCACCTAACCTGCACATCTTTGGACTGTGGGAGGAAACCGGAGCACCCGGAGAAAACCCACGCAGACACGGGGAGGATGTGCAGACTCCGCACAGACAGTGACCCAAGCCGGAATCGAACCTGGGACCCTGGAGCTGTGAAGCAATTGTGCTATCCACAATGCTACCATGCTGCCCTTAAGAAGAAATAAATCTACACTATATCATTTTACCGTAATCCATGTACCTATCCAATAGCTGCTTGATGGTCCCTAATGTTTCTGACTCAACTACTTCCACAGGCAGTGAATTCCATGCCCCCACTACTCTCTGGGTAAAGAACCTACCTCTGACATACCCCCTATATCTTCCACCATTCACCTTAAATTTATGTCCCCTTGTAATGGTTTGTTCCACCCGGGAAAAAAGTTTCTGACTGTCTACTCTATCTATTCCCCTGATCATCTTATAAACCTCTATCAAGTCGCCCCTCATCCTTCTCCGTTCTAATGAGAAAAGGCCTAGCACCCTCAACCTTTCCTCGTAAGACCTACTCTCCATTCCAGGCAACATCCTGGTAAATCTCCTTTGCACCTTTTCCAAAGCTTCCACATCCTTCCTAAAATGAGGCGACAAGAACTGTACACAGTACTCCAAATGTGGCCTTACTAAAGTTTTGTACAGCTGCATCATCACCTCACGGCTCTTAAATTCAATCCCTCTGTTAATGAACGCTAGCACACCATAGGCCTTCTTCACAGCTCTATCCACTTGAGTGGCAACTTTCAAAGATGTATGAACATAGACTCCAAGATCTCTCTGCTCCTCCACATTGCCAAGAACTTTACCGTTAACCCTGTATTCCGCATTCATATTTGTCCTTCCAAAATGGACAACCTCACACTTTTCAGGGTTAAACTCCATCTGCCACTTCTCAGCCCAGCTCTGCATCCTATCTATGTCTCTTTGCAGCCGACAACAGCCCTCCTCACTATCCACAACTCCACCAATCTTTGTATCGTCTGCAAATTTACTGACCCACCCTTCAACTCCCTCATCCAAGTCATTAATGAAAATCACAAACAGCAGAGGACCCAGTACTGATCCCTGCGGTACGCCACTGGTAACTGGGATCCAGGCTGAATATTTGCCATCCTCCACCACTCTCTGACTTCTATCGGTTAGCCAGTTCGTTATCCAACTGGCCAAATTTCCCACTATCCCATGCCTCCTTACTTTCTGCAGAAGCCTACCATGGGGAACCTTATCAAATGCCTTACTAAAATCCATGTACGCTACATCCACTGCTTTACCTTCATCCACATGCTTGGTCACCTCCTCAAAGAATTCAATAAGACTTGTAAGGCAAGACCTCCCCTCACAAATCCGTGCTGACTATCCCTAATCAAGCAGTGTCTTTCCAGATGCTCAGAAATCCTATCCTTCAGTACCCTTTCCATGACTTTGCCTACCACCGAAGTAAGACTAACTGGCCTGTAATTACCAGGGTTATCCCTAGTCCCTTTTTTGAACAGGGGCACGACATTCGCCACTCTCCAATCCCCTGGTACCACCCCTGTTGACAGTGAGGACGAAAAGATCATTGCCAACGGCTCTGCAATTTCATCTCTTGCTGCCCATAGAATCCTTGGATATATCCCGTCAGGCCCGGGGGACTTGTCTATCCTCAAATTTTTCAAAATGCCCAACACACCTTCCTTCCTAACAAGTATTTCCTCAAGCTTACCAGTCTGTTTCACACTGTCCTCTCCAACAATATGGCCCCTCTCATTTGTAAATACAGAAGAAAAGTACTCGTTCAAGACCTCTCTTATCTCTTCAGACTCAATACACAATCTCCTGCTACTGTCCTTGATCGGACCTCCCCTCGCTCTAGTCATTCTCATATTTCTCACCTATGTGTAAAAGGCCTTGGGGTTTTCCTTGATCCTACCCGCCAAAGATTGTTCATGCCCTCTCTTAGCTCTCCTAATCCCTTTCTTCAGTTCCCTCCTGGCTATCTTGTATCCCTCCAACGCCCTGTCTGAACCTTGTTTCCTCAGCCTTACATAAGTCACCTTTTTCCTCTTAACAAGACATTCAACCTCTCTTGTCAACCATGGTTCCCTCACTCGACCATCTCTTCCCTGCCTGACAGGGACATACATATCAAGGACACGTAGTACCTGTTCCTTGAACAAGTTCCACATTTCACTTGTGTCCTTCCCTGACAGCCTATGTTCCCAACTTATGCACTTCAATTCTTGTCTGACAACATCGTATTTACCCTTCCCCCAATTGTAAATTGAGAGGCGACCTGATAGAAGTCTACAAGATTATGAGTGGCATGGACAGAGTGGATAGACAGATGCTCTTTCCTAGGGTAGAGGAGTCAAGTACTAAGGGACATAGGTTTAAAGTGCGTGGGGAAAAGCTCAGAACTGATGTGCGAGGCAGGTTTTTAACACAGAGTGGTAAATATATGGAACGCGCTGCCTGGGGAGCTGGTGGGAGCAGGTACGATAGCGGCATTTAATGGGCATCTAGACAAATATATGAATAGGATGGGAATGGAAGGATACAGACTCCGCAAGTGCATACGGTTTTAGGTTCAGCAGGTACCATGATCGGCGCAGGCTTGGAGGGCCGAAGGACCTGGGGATACAGCAGAGGTTGGTTGAAATGCATTTCTCCTGAGTGATGATCCCTCTCCAGAAGAGCCAGAGGATTCTTTCAGATTATTAATTCATGGGATGTGGGCATCGCTGGCTGAGTCTGCATTTATTGTCCATCCCTTCAACTGAGTAGCTTGTTAGGCCATTACAGAGTCAACCACATAGCTGTGGATCTGAAGTCAAACTCTTGAAGAATCAGAGCGACTCGAAACGTTAACTGTTTCTCTCTCCACAGATGCCGCCAGAGTTTTCTCCTGCACCTGCTGAATTTTCCCGGAATTTTCTGTTTTATTGCTTTGTTCCACGAAGTAGTTACACACCTTAGGATAGGATCCTTTGATTTGATCAGTCAGGGACACAAGGGCATTAATGCAGGTATGAGGATCGAGAAGGTAGAAGTAGAGGAACCTCAGCTTTTGCAATAGTCCACCAGGTTTGAGGGCCTTGCAGCCTTTATGGATGAGAGCAGGGCCACAAGGATGAGCGAACCTGCCATGGTACCATGGTACAGGAAGCCATTCAAGTGTTGGGAGTAAATAGGAATATTGTGGCAGTAGAGAACAGTATAGTCAGGTTTACAGATGCAGTTCTCTTGCCAAGATCAAGAGTTCAGACGGCTGTGTTGTCTGCCTGGTGCGAGGGTTTGGGGCATCTGCTCTAAGTTAGAGAGGATCTTGCAATGAGGGAGGAAGGATTCAATTGCTGTCGTCTATGGAGGAACCAACAACATAGCTAGGACTAGAAAAGAGTTTCTGCATCATCTGGATTATTAGCTGAGCTAATTGGCTGAGGGTAATTAAGATTAGAGAAATTAATCATGGCTCACAGACTGGTGTGGGAGACATGGGTGATGGTTCATGGAGCATTAGCACCAGCACTGTGGAAAGTGGGGGCTGTACCATTGGGACAGGCTTCACCGGAACTGTGTCATGACCAGTGAACTGTTGAATCATATAACTAGGGAAGTAGGGAGGGCTTTAAACTAAAGAGTAGTGAAAAGAGAGGAGATGTAGCAAATCCAACAAACGATAAGGTAATAGAGCAGGGTAGTGATTTGGACAATGATTACCAATGTGTGGCAGGAAGGGAAAGAGCATACAAACTAAGTGTGCACCAGCAAATAATGCCAGAAATTGCAAAAATGATAAAAAGACAGTTAAAGGCTCTGAATCTGAATGCACACAATATTCATAACAAAAAGGATGAATTGTTAGCACAGAGATAGATAGATATGTAGGACCTAATCAGCATAACAGAAATCTGGTTGAAAGTCGGCCAAGGTGGGACTTCAATGTTGAACGGTATTTGACATATTGAAATGACATGAAATTGGAAAAGTTGGTGAGGCAGCTCTGTTAACGATGACATTCGTATAGTAGTGAGAGATGATCTTAGCTCAAAAGGGGACGATGAATCAGGTTGAGTGGAGATAAGAAATAGGAAAAGTTAGAAGTCACTTGTAAAAATAGATTATTGGCCCCCTCACCAAAGTCACACTATAGGACAGAGTATTCAAGAAGAAAAAATTGGGCCATGTAAAAAGGTACTGCAATATTCATGGGAGACTCTAACATTCATGTAGTTTGGGAACATCAGATTGGCAAAGGTAGCTGGAGAATAAGTTCACAGTGTATTCGGGACAATCTTTTACCTGGCTCTAGCATGTACTGCTCTAAAGAACAAAGATACCATAGACCTGGTAATGTGCAATGAGACAGGATTAATCAATGACCTCTTAGTGAAGGATTCTCCAAGTGGCAGTGATCTTAAACATAATAAAACTTCATGTTCGGTTTGAGGGTGAGAAATGTGGTCCTTTTTAAACCCAAAAAGGTAATTAAAGTGACATAAAGGTAAATGAAATGGCAGAAACATTGCAAAGGTCTTGTGTCTGTCTTTACTACAGAAGACTTTGAAAACTTCCTAAAGATATTTGAAAATCAAGAGGGCAAAAGCAAGGAGGAACCTAAAATAATCACCGTCTCCAGGGAAAGGGTACTGGAAAAACTATTAGACCGAAAGGCTAACTAGTCTGCAGGACCAAATGGTTTGCAACCTATATTATTAAAAGAAGGGGCTGCTGAGATAGTATATGGATTGGTAATAATCGTTCAAAATTCCTTAAATCCAGGAAAGGTCCCACTGAAAAGCAAATATATTCAGGAAAGGAGGGAGAAGCAGGAATCTATAAGCCCATTAGCCAAGCAACTGTCATTGGCAAATTGCTGGAATCCATTATTAAGAAGGTTAAAATAGGATTCTCAGAAAATCTTAATGGAATCAGACACCATCAACATGATTTTGTGAAAGGGAAATTGTGTTTAACTGATTTGTTAAAGTTCTTTGAGGAATTAACAAGCAAGGTGAATAAAGGGGAACATGTAGATGGGGGATACTTGGATTACTAAGTGTCACATCAAAGGTTGCTGCACAAAATAAGATTTCATTGTGTGGAGGGTAACATATTAGCATGGATAGAGGGAGCAGGCTGTAGGGATAAATGTGTCATTTCCAGGTTGGCAAGCTGTAACTAATGGAGTGCTATGGGGATTAGTGCTGGGTTACAATTATTTAGAATCTATAGCAATTACTTGGATGAAGGGACTGAGTGTGTGCTCACTAAAGTTTGTCAATGACACCAGGAGAGGTGGGTAAGTAAGTTCTGAAGATGACCCAGAGAGCGATGACGTTCTCAAGTTGAGGCAGAGAGTCTGCAAACTGATATAAAAAGGTTAAATGGGGGGTAAATATTTGGCAGATGGAGGATAATATGGGATAATGTGAACTTGCCCACTTTGGCAGGATGAAACACAAAGCAGTCTACTGTTGAAATGGAGAGAGATTGCAGAACTCAGTGGTACAGAGGGATCTGGGTGTCCTGGTACAGGAATCACAAAAGGTTAGTTTGCAGGTACAGCAAGTGATGAGGAAGGCCAAAGGAGTATTGATGTTTATTGTGAGGGGAATTTTTTTTAAAATTTGTTCATGGGCCGTGGGTGTCGCAGGCTGGGCCAGCATTTATTGCCCATCCCTAATTTCCCTTGAGGGATGATGTGGAGATGCCAGCGTTGGACTGGGGTGGGCACGGTTAGAAGTCTTACAACACCAGGTTAAAGTCCAACAGGTTTCTTTGGAATCACGAGCTTTCGGAGCGCAGCTCACCTGATGAAGGAGCTACGCTCCGAAAGCTAGTGATTCCACAGAAACCTGTTGGACTTTAACCTGGTGTTGTAAGACGTCTTGAGAGGGCAGTTAAGAGTCAAACATGTTACTGTGTATCTAGAGTCACATATAGGCCACAACAGGCAAGGATGGCAGATTTCCTTCCCTGAGGGACATCAGTGAACCAGATGGGTTTTTACAACAATTGACAATAGACTTTTAAATCGTAGTGGCAGGATTTGCGTAGTGGCAGAAGTTGAACCTGGGTCCCCAGAGCGTTACTCTGGATCTCTGGTTTACTAGTCCAGTGACAATACCACTATATCACCTCCTCCCCATAAGGAATGAAATATAAAAGATGGATGTTTGACTGCAGCTGTACAGGGCCTTGGTGCGACCACATCTGGGATACAGGTTTTGGTCTCCCTGTTTCAGAAAGGGTATAACTGTGTTTAAAGCAGTTGAGAGAAAGCTCAATATACTCATTCCTGGATGAAGAGCTTATCCTCTGAAGAAAGATTGGCCCACTGTAGTTTAGAAGAATGAAAGGTAATCTTATTGAAATATATAAGATACTGAGGGACTTTGATGAGGTCGATTATAGCGAGGATTTCATAGAAGAATGCAGAAGGAGGCCATTCGGCCCATCGAGTTTCTGCAGATAGTGCTGTTACTGTGGCCATACTAATAGTGCGTATAAATTTATCACCTTTTTTGGATCCTTGAGTGTGTGGCTGTGACACTGTGAATGTAGAACAAGCTTTATGGACAATAGTGACCAGTGGGTATCCAAATTGTTGATGCAGCTGCCTGGTGAGCGAGAATCTCCAGTGTTGTGTGTTCACCTTGTGTTTCACTGTGAGACTCTCATTCCTTTACAGAACCTGAAGTACCTGAGGAAAAGTCTGGTCCCGGGACAGTAATCTGTGCTTTGGGGCTCACCCTGGGAATCATCAGTGCTGTTGTAGGGATCATCCTACTGATCAAAGAGAGACAGAGGCTGCACGCTCAGCAACACGGCATCTAGGGGTAAGTACAGGATACACAATCTGTGTGTATTATTAACATTCCCAAAAGTGAGTTTCAACCAAAGTCCCCACTCCTGATTGTTCATTGCTGAACCCCAGCAACAATCGAAACAGATATTTTTGTTCTAAACTGGAAATATTTTAATTTAAACTCACAGGGCCTCGAAGGGGAGAGAGAGAGAGAGAGAGAGGGGGGGCTCGAGAGAGCGAGAGAGAAGGGGGGAGAGAGCGGGGGCTCAAGAAAGAGAGAGAGGGGGGAGAGAGCGGGGGCTCGAGGGAGGGAGAGGGGGAGCGGAGGCTCAAGGGAGGGAGAGGGGGAGCGGGGGCTCAAGAGAGAGAGAGAGAGAGGGGGGGGAGAGAGCGGGGGCGCGAGGGAGGGAGAGGGGGAGCGGGGGCTCCAGAGAGGGGGAGCGGGGGCTCGAGAGAGGGAGAGGGGGAGCGGGGGCTCGAGAGAGAGAGGGGGGAGAGAGAGAAAGAGCGAGAGCTCGAGGGAGGGAGAGGGGGAGCGGGGGCTCGAGAGAGAGAGCGAGGGGGGGGAGAGAGAGAGAGAGAGAGCGGGAGGGAGGGGGGAGCGGGGGCTCGAGAGGGGGGAGGGGGGAGAGGGGGAGCGGGGGCTCGAGAGAGAGAGGAGGGAGAGAGATAGAAAGAGAGAGAGGGGGAGCGGGGGCTAGAGAGAGGGGGAGCGGGGGCTCTAGAGAGAGAGGGGGTGGGAGAGAGAGAGCGGGGGCTCGAGGGAGGGAGCGGGGGCTCTAGAGAGAGAGGGGAGGGAGAGAGAGAGAGAGAGTGCGGGGCCGAGAGAGAGAGAGAGAGAGAGAGAGAGCGGGGGCTCGAGAGAGAGAGAGAGAGAGCGGGGGCTCGAGAGAGAGCGGGGACGAGAGAGAGAGAGAGAGAGAGGGGGCTCGAGAGAGAGAGAGAGAGAGAGAGAGAGAGAGCAGGGGCTCGAGGGAGGGAGAGAGGGAACGGGGGCTCGAGAGAGAGAGACTGGAGGGAGAGAGAGAGAGCGGGGGCTCGAGAGGGGGAGCGGGGCTCGAGAGAGAGAGAGGGCTCGAGTGAGAGAGAGAGCGGGGGCTTGAGGGAGGGAGAGGTGGAGCGTTGGCTCGGGAGAGAGAGAGAGAGGGGGGGGGAGAGAGCGGGGGCTCGAGGGAGGGAGAGGAGGAGCGGGGCTCGAGAGAGAGAGAGAGAGAGAGAGAAGGGGAGAGAGAGAGAGAGCGGGGGCTCGAGGGAGGGAGAGGGGAGCGGGGGCTCGAGAGAGAGAGAGAGGGGGGAGAGAGATAGAAAGAGCGAGAGGGGGAGCGGGGGCTAGAGAGAGGGGGAGCGGGGGCGAGAGAGAGAGAGAGAGAGGGGGGAGAGAGAGAGCGGGGGCTCGAGGGAGAGCGGGGTCTCGAGGGAGGGAGCGGGGGCTCTAGAGAGAGAGGGGAGGGAGAGAGAGAGAGAGAGAGCGGGGCCTCGAGAGAGAGAGAGAGCGGGGGCTCGAGAGAGAGAGCAGGGGCTCGAGAGAGAGAGAGAGAGCGGGGGCTCGAGAGAGAGAGAGAGAGAGGGGGGCTCGAGAGAGAGAGAGAGAGAGAGAGAGAGAGAGCAGGGGCTCGAGGGAGGGAGAGAGGGAACGGGGGCTCGAGAGAGAGAGACTGGAGGGAGAGAGAGAGAGCGGGGGCTCGAGAGGGGGAGTGGGGCTCGAGAGAGAGAGAGGGCTCGAGTGAGAGAGAGAGAGGGGGCTCGAGGGAGGGAGAGAGGGAGCGGGGGTTCGAGAGAGCGAGAGAGACGGGAGGGAGAGAGAGAGAGCGGGGGCTCGAGGGAGGGAGAGGGGGAGCGGGGCTCGAGAGAGAGAGAGGGGAGGGAGAGAGAGAGAGAGCGGGGGCTCGAGGGAGGGAGAGGGGGAGCGGGGCTCGAGAGAGAGAGGGGGGAGTGGGGGCTCGAGCGAGAGAGAGAGAGAGGGGGGAGAGAGAGAGAGAGAGAGGGGGAGCGGGGGCTAGAGAGAGGGGGAGCGGGGGCTCGAGAGAGAGAGAGAGGGGAGGGAGAGAGAGAGAGAGCGGGGGCTCGAGGGAGGGAGAGGGGAGCGGGGGCTCGAGAGAGAGAGAGGGGGCTCGAGAGAGAGAGAGCGAGGGGGAGAGAGTGAGAGAGAGAGAGGGAGCGGGGGCTCGAGAGAGAGAGAGAGAGAGAGAGAGAGGGAGAGAGAGGGGGAGAGAGTGAGAAAGAGAGTGAGAGTGGGGGCTCGAGGGAGGGAGAGAAAGAGCGGAGGCTTGAGGGAGAGAGAGAGAGGGAGAGAGAGAGGGAGCGGGGGCACGAGAGAGAGAGGGGGAGAGAGAGGGAGCGGGGGCGCGAGGGAGAGACTGAATGGGTCTGGAGCGAGAGGGAGCGGGGGCTCGAGGGAGAGAGAGAGGAGGAAAGCGGGGGCTCGAGGAAGAGAGAAAGAGGGAGCGGGGGCTCGAGGGAGAGAGAGAGAGCGGGAGCGGGGGTTCGAGAGAGAGGGAGGGAGAGGAGGAGATGATGTGTTGGGTATGCCGGGTCTGCGAGGACTGCGTTTGCTGCTGCAGTGAGAGAGACAGGCTTCCAACACTTGAAGAAATGCAACTTGATTTTATTGAACTCTTAACTATCATACATACTTTAACTATGGGTTGACACTATGCTGACTTGACTGGAGACCTGAGGCTAAACTGACCAGACTATCTTACTACCACATGGTGGATGTTCTAGTTGCTGCTCGCAGGCTCTGACTGTCTCAGAGGCTGCATCCCAAGAGAGCAGGAAAGCTAGTGCCCTCTGGCTTTATAGTGGTCGTGTCCTGTCTGGTGATTGGCTGCTGTGTTCTGTGTGTTCACTTGTCATCCTGTGTGTCAATCACTGCCTGTCTGTGCACTATCATATACCTGTGTTATATTATGACAGGAGAGAGAGGGAGAGGGGGCTCGAGAGAGAGAGGGAGCAGTCTCAAGGGAGAGAGAGAGGGAGCAGGGGCTCATGGGAGAGAGAGAGAGAGAGAGGGAGCGGGGGCCCCAAAGGGAGAGAGAGAGAGAGAGAGAGGGAGAGGGGTCTCAAGGGAGAGAGAGAGAGAGGGAGTGGGGGCTTGAGGGCGAGGAGAGGGAGCGGGGGCTCAAGGGCTCGAAAGAGAGGAGCGGGGGCTCGAGGGAGAGAGAGAGAGCGAGAGGGAGCGGGGGCTCGAGGGAGAGAGAGAGAGAGAGAGGGAGCGGGGGCTCGATGGTGAAGGAGAGAGAGGGACCGGGGGCTCGAGGGAGAGAGAGAGAGAGGGAACGGGGGCTCGAGGGAGGGAGAGAGAGAGAGAGGGAGCGGGGGCTCGATGGTGAAGGAGAGAGAGGGACCGGGGGCTCGAGGGAGAGAGAGAGAGAGGGAACGGGGGCTCGAGGGAGGGAGAGAGAGAGAGAGGGAGCGGGGGCTCGATGGTGAAGGAGAGAGAGGGACCGGGGGCTCGAGGGAGAGAGAGAGAGAGGGAACGGGGGCTCGAGGGAGGGAGAGGGAGAGGGCGCTCGAGGGAGAGAGAGAGAGAGGGAGAGGGGTCTCGAGGGAGAGAGAGAGAGAGGGAGTGGGGGCTTGAGGGCGAAGGAGAGGGAGCGGGGGCTCAAGGGCTCGAGAGAGAGGAGCGGGGGCTCGAGGGAGAGAGAGAGAGAGCGAGAGGGAGCGGGGGCTCGAGGGAGAGAGAGAGAGCGAGAGGGAGCGGGGGCTCGAGGGAGAGAGAGAGAGCGAGAGGGAGTGGGGTCTTGAGGGAGAGAGAGAGAGGGAGCAGGGGCTCGAGGGCAAGAGAGAGAGCGGGGGCTCAAGCGAGAGAGAGAGAGAGCGGGGGCTCAAGCGAGAGAGAGGGAGCGGGGGCTCGAGGGCGAGAAAGAGAGAGGGAACGGGGGCTCGAAGGCGAGAGAGGGAGCGGGGGCTCGAGGGAGAGAGAGAGAGGGAGCGGGGGCTCGAGGGCAAGAGAGAGAGAGGGAGCGGGGGCTCAAGCGAGAGAGAGAGAGAGAGGGAACAGGGGCTCAAGCGAGAGAGAGAGAGAGAGAGCGGGGGCTCAAGCGAGAGAGAGAGAGAGGGAGCGGGGGCTCGAGGGCGAGAAAGAGAGAGGGAGCGGGGGCTCGAGGGCGAGAGAGGGAGCGGGGGCTCGAGGGAGAGAGGGAGCAGGGGCTCGAGGGCAAGAGAGAGAGGAAGAGCGGGGGCTCAAGCGAGAGAGAGAGAGAGAGGGAGCAGGGGCTCAAGCGAGAGAGGGAGAGAGAGCGGGGGCTCAAGCGAGAGAGAGAGGGAGCGGGAGTTCGAGGGCGATCAAGAGAGAGGGAGCGGGGCTCGAGGGCGAGAGGGGGAGCGGGGGCTCGAGGGAGAGAAGAGAGGGAGCGGGGGCTTGAAGGAGAGAGAGAGAGGAAGAGCGGGGGCTCGAGGAAGAGAGGGAGCGGGGGCTCGAGGGAGAGAGAGAGAGGGGGAGCGGGGGCTCCAGGTAGAGAGAGAGAGAGGGACCGGTGATGCGACCATCAATTCACTCAAGACAAGAGTAAAAGTAAACCGTGGCTTTAATCAACTTACAACAGTGCCTGCCTGCGACTGATACAATACTGTGCGCCGCCTACAGGTCGACTGCTCTTTATACCCCACCTTCAAGGGGAGGAGCCATGGGCGAAGCCCATACGTGTCCCAACATGTTCCCCTATGGATGATGCCATACAATGGCCCATAGGTGGAGCCCACCAGGGCAACAACATTGCACAGATACAAATACAAAGGCAAAGCATGGTACTGATACAATGGTAGATTATTGGTATAATACATTCACCACATTCACCCCCTGTTTAAAAAAATGAAGTCCGGCAGGGGTGACGGGTTCATAAGTTCAGCCGGTCCAGCGCACGGATCATGCGCTGTGATCGCCGAAGCTCCGGCGTCGGTGCTGGACCGGGTGTCGAGCTCATCCGTGCTGGCATCGGTAGTGGGGGCGCCGGTGCGGGTACAGACGTGGACTCCGGGAGCGTCTCTTCTGGAGCTTCATTTCTGTGAACCGGAGAAGGGGGAATGGCGGGCGGGAGCCATAAAGGGGCGGGGATGCTGATCATGGTAGGTTGGGTGGGATATAGTGGAGGAGCGGTGGTGGTGGTAGTGGTGGTGGTGGTGGAACCGGCAGGCGCCAGGTCCCGGAGACAGACCGTATCTTGTCGGCCATCGGGGTGTTCGATATAAGCTTACTGGGGGTTTGAGTGTAGGAGCTGGACCCTCTCTACCAGAAGATCGGCCTTATCGCTCCTGACGTGTTTTCGGAGTAGGACTGGCCCCGGTGTCTTCAGCCAGGACGGAAGCGAGGCCCCTGAGGTGGATCTCCTGGGGAAAACAAATCGGCGGTCATGAGGGGTCTCGTTTGTGGCCGTGCAAAGTAGGGACCTAATAGAGTGGAGCGCATCGGGAAGGACCTCCTGCCAGTGGGAAACCGGGAAATTCCTGGACCGCAGGGTCAGTAGGACGGTCTCCCAGACCATCGCGTTCTCCCTCTCCACCTGCCGTTTCCCCTGGGATTATAACTGATAGTCCTGCTCGTGGCGATGCCTTTACTGAGCAGGTACTGACGCAGTTCGTCGCTCATGAACGACGAGCCCCGGTCACTGTGGACATAACTGGGGAAACCAAACAGGGTGAAGACACTATGTAGGGCTTTAATGACAATGGACATGGTCATGTCGGGGCAAGGGACTGCAAAGGGGAAGCGGGAGAACCCATCAATAATATTGAGGAAATATGTATTGCGGTTATTGGAGGAGAGGGGCCCTTTGAAATCGATACTGAGGCGCTCAAAGGGCCGGGATGCCTTCACCAGGTGGGCCTTATCTGGTCGATAGAAGTGCGGTTTACACTCCGCACAGATCTGGCAGTCCCTGGTCATGGCTCTGACCTCCTCGGTGGAGTACGGCAGGTTGCAGGCCTTGATATAGTGGATAAACTGGGTGACCCCCGGGTGGCAGAGGTCATCGTGGATAGCCCGTAGTCGGTCATCTTGCGTGCTTCCCAGGACGATATACTATATCGTAGTTATAGGTGGAGAGTTCGATCCTCCACCACAGGATCTTATCGTTCTTGATTTTGCCCCGCTGCGTATTATCAAACATGGAGGCTACCGATCGTTGGTCAGTGACGAGGGTAAACCTCCTACCAGCGAGGTAGTGCCTCCAGTGCCGTATGGCTTCCACGATGGCATGGGCTTCTTTCTCAACCGAGGAGTGTCGAATTTCAGAGGTGGTGAGGGTGTGCGAAAAAAACAGCACCGGTCTGCCTGCTTGATTGAGGGTACCGGTGAGAGCAACCTCTGAGGCATCACTCTCCACCTGGAAGGGGACGGACTCGTCCACCGCGCGCATCGTGGCTTTGGCGATGTCTGCCTTGATGGAGCTGAAGGCCTGGCGGGCCTCCGTTGCCAGTGGGAAAATGGTGGCCTTGATTAGTGGGCGGGCTTTGTCCGCATAGTTGGGGACCCACCGGGCATAATATGAAAAGAACCCGAGGCACCTCTTCAGGGCCTTGGGGCAGTGGGGGAGGGGAAGTTGCAGGAAGGGGCGCATACGGTCAGGGTCGGGTCCTAGAACCCCATTTTCCACGACGTAGCCGAGGATGGCTAGTCTGGTTGTGCGGAAAACACATTTCTCCTTGTTGTAGGTGAGATTGAGCGTTTGGGCGGTTTGGAGAAATCGGTGGAGGTTGGCGTTGTGGTCCTGCTGATCATGGCCTCAGATGGTGACATTGTCCAAGTACGGAAATGTGTCCCGCAGCCCGTACCGGTCCACCATTCGGTCCATTGTTCTTTGTAACACCGAAACCCCGTTTGTGATGCCAAAGGGGACCCGGAGGAAGTGGAAAAGGCGGCCGTCTGCCTTAAAAGCCGTGTAGTGGTGGTCCTCCGGGCGGATTGGGAGCTGGTGGTATGCAGATTCAGATCCACCATGGAGAACACGCGGTAGTGCGCAATCTGATTTACCATGTCTGCAATCCAGGGAAGGGGGTACGCATCGAGTTATGTGTACTGGTTTATGGTCTGGCTGTAATCAACAACCATCCGGTTCTTTTCCGTGGTCTTGACGACCACCACCTGAGCTCTCCAGGGGCTATTGCTGGCCTCTGTGACCCCCTCCCGCAAGAGTCGCTGGACCTCGGACCTAATAAAAGTCCTGTCCTGTATGCTATACCGCCTGCTTCTGGTGGCGACTGGTTTGCAGTCGGCAGTGAGGTTTGCGAAGAGTGGGGGAGGGTTGACTTTTAGGGTCGCGAGGCTGCATATGGTGAGTGGGGGCAGGGGCCCCCCGAACTTCAGGGTTAGGCTCCTGAGGTTGCATTGGAAATCGAGTCCCAATGGGAGAGGAGCACAGAAGTCTGGGAGCACATATAATTTAAAGTTTGCGTACTCGGTGCCCTGTATTGCTCGGGTTGCAGTAGTGCACTGAAAGAATCTTTATTTTATGGGGATCAC
This sequence comes from Scyliorhinus torazame, assembly GCF_047496885.1. Classification (NCBI taxonomy): domain Eukaryota; kingdom Metazoa; phylum Chordata; class Chondrichthyes; order Carcharhiniformes; family Scyliorhinidae; genus Scyliorhinus; species Scyliorhinus torazame. Next base: position 167,700,522 of record NC_092720.1, on the reverse strand, counting down.
TTGTAATCAGAAGATTCTAGGTTCGACTCCTGGCTGGCTCACCAATTAAAGGAAACTATAATTTATAGAGATCTTAACCTGTCGAACTACGCCAATTTTTGGGGAAGCTTAGTTGATGAATCAAGTCCTGGCGCAATACGACAAGTTGTAAGATTTGTAATATTTGTAGACTGTGCCAAGTTGTTCGATTCCTTGTATTATTCGACTGTGTATAGTTGAAGGAATTTATATCATCTCTGCTATTCGGTTATCTGTAGCACTTTGCGAATACTGGAACTCAGCAGAAATTTGCAGTATGAACTCCTCAGGTGCCAAAAAGAATTGTTTTATTTGTAGTCGCTTGATTACAATTTGAAAGTCATTTAAAAGGCAATTCGTAGACAATTTGAAGCTTTCAGAGAATTACAGACATTATCTTTCTTTGCTTAAGCAGACAGCTCGAAAGTAACTTTTAAAAGGTCAAAGTCTGGCAATGAAACATGAAGAGAGAGAGAAAGCTAATCTTCAGCTAAACTCAAACTCAAAGTCAAAAGTGGACTAACATCACTGACACAGACTGACAGAACCCCCAAAAGACATCTTCCTCAACGCACACCCCCAAAGACAATACACCACAGACAACACTCTTTCAAAGACAATACCCTAAAAACTAAACTAGAAACAAAGGCAAAAACTGACTAAACTAACAGAAAGACAACACAAAGACATCTCAACACACACCCCCAAAGACAATACACTACAGACAACACACACAGCACAACACACACACCCCCAAAGACAATACACTAAAATGGCGGGCGGAAACTTTTCAGCTATACACTTTCATATCTGTCTTAAGTCATCTAATCACACCCCAATATAATCCTAATTGGTTTGGGTTAGACCCAAACACATTTGATTTGACGGCAAGCCGTCCATCTTCAATGTGCAACATCAGCTTTTCTGACCCAGCTGTTATCTGCATTGTGAACAATGTTGCTGTGTATTCAGTCCCTGTCCTTGACAATTAGCACAAGCAGTGTCAAATTATCTTGCAACTGTGCTGTTTTAATGTCACACTGTCTTTGAAAATATGCATTTGCCAGAACAACGGACCTCAGTAAAAGTGAATTATGCTGTATAAATGGGTATTTAAAACTGGGGCTCAACATTTATGCTTAAACAGCTATCTTTTACCTATACTAGTTGTATTTGAAATACTTGGCTTCTACAGTCGGCCCTTTGATAATCGAAAAATTGAGATATATCAGAAAAGATTAAAATACATCATTAATGCGATAGGATAGGTAAAAGCGCAAAGAATCATTGCAGTTTTAAACAATAAAATGGAATTAACATTGCAACAGGCATTTCAAAATAATTATTATAATTAATAAGTTAATCAAATTTGATCACATTGGTAATTAATAATAACTTCATGTAAAATTATTATACAATAAAAGTTGAACATATGATCTAGTAATAAATGGTAAAATGATTATCAAAATGGACATCCTCTGGATTATGCACAAAAGCTTGTTGAAAGGGTTAATTTTCTTACAGAGACAAAAAGAGGTGTATAGCTTGGAATGATGCCATTCGCATCTTTAAACTTTTTTTTTGTCACTCAAATGGACTGGGAGTAAAAGTTGGATTGCTGCCAAATTCCCGTTTTCAAATTTCTTTGAACAACCTGTTCTTTTGGCTTTTAATCAAAGATTGTTGGGTTTTTTTTTAAACCAGCTTCCACATTGTTTGAAGTTTTAATTTCCAGGCTAATTTTAAACATTTATTTTAAAATATCAAATACAATAACTTATTAAATATATAACTGAACCAATCTTGTGCTGTATCTTGATTTTCTGTAGATGAATTTGCCGATTCTGTTAAAGGAAACACAGCTAACAAGATATGTTAATTTCTTTAAATTAATAAAGCAACCTTCAGAATAATGACAGTTTTCTTAAGTTGACAGTTCTTGGCAACTTTTTAGCGATACATTGAGGTTTCTTTAGCTGCTTTGATGGCAGCCGTTCTGTTCTGAGTAAGTTCCCTTTTTCCTTTGGAAATTTTCTGTCCCAAGTAAACATCTTTCTGGGCAATTATGCTTTGTGAAAGCTAGCTTTGTGACTGTTAGTACTGAGGTGGTTCAAGACCACCCGTAAGTCTTTGTCATGATCATCTTTATTGATGGAGGTTATCAGAACATCATCTTCATATTGGATAATGGTGGAAGGCCGAACAGGCAGTTGCCTGAGATGATTCTGTAAAGCCATGTGGTAAACAGTTAGGCTATTGTGAAACTGTTGCTGATTAACTGTAAGAGCAAACCATGGTTGTAGTTGCTTAGCCAGTGTTGCTGACCAGAAGCCGTACTGGGTGTGTCTTGTTGGTACGTGTTACATGGTTGACCACGAGGTGGAAATGTATTGTAGTGAACATTGTCTACTTCATTATCATCTCTTGAATCCATCCGTTGTTTTTGATAGCATTTTGCCATCCAGTGTCCTACTCTACCACAGAAAAGACATTGTGGTATTTCCTTACGTGATTTTAATGGAGCAAGGGTACATGTTTGCCCTGGCGCTGGTGGTGAAATTGTAGTTACTGCTGATATTCCTGCAGGTGCTGCAACAGCCGCCGCTGGAGCAGCAGGTAACATGGGTTGGATTTGAACACTATCTTCGTCTGATTCATCTGACAAAGTAACTGATTTATTCGTGACATTTGTTCTTGGCTGTGCAATTGCCGATTGTGCCACTAGGTGGGGTGCTTGGGCTGCTTTCTGAGTTTGTGCTGTTTGTTCAAATTTCTGCACGTTGCCGGCCACGTGGGGGAGGATGGCCAAGATGGCGGCCCCCGTGAGTCGCACGTGCTGTGCGAACTGGAAGATGGCTGTTCCCACTGATAGCACGAGGCTGATGAGGGGGGCGGAGTCGGCAGACACGCTGCCACGCTGCGGGCCTGTGAGCCTGAGGATCGGGCCTGTGAGTTAGAGTTCTGAGACCTGGCCAGGCAGACTTTGGCGAAATGTCCTTTTCTCCTGCAGCTGCTGCAGTTCGCGTTGCAGGCCGGGGGTGTTGGGACTGGCTGCAGAAATAGATGGGTAGCCCCCCATAATGGGTGGGTGTCCGTGCGGCACAGGCCTGGGGTAGTCTGTGGTCGGGGGTCCACGAGGGGGTCGCGTGTGTTGTGTTGGGTGTTCTGATGTACGAACGATCCAACACGGCTGGAGATGGTGTAACTCAATTTTATTAACTACTTAACTGTAAAAACACAGTGCTAACTTGGGTACGTGCATTACCAGCTAATCGGTGGACCCTGTCCTATTACTATCTGGGTGAGGCACTTAGCACATGGTGAATGTCTGAGTGCCAGGCTCTGAGCTCGGTGCTCTGAGCTGGCTGCTGCTGGAATGAGCGGGAACTGTGGTGTCCCCTGTTTTTATAGTGCGTGTGCTCTCACTGGTGATTGGCTGCGGTGTTATGGATGCTGGTTGGTCCTACTGCATGTCCATCAGTGTGTGTATGTGATTACACCATGATATGCTGATCTAAATATCATGACAGCGTGGTCAGCCAGGAACGCGGTCTTCGTGGCCCTTACAAAACTGGCGACGAGGGTTAAAGTGAATAGCTGTCTACACTGCTGAAGCCACCTCGCTGGATTTTTGTTGGATACAGGTTGCAAGTTGTTTTCTATTATACCATGCCTCTGTACGGACGTTTGGATGTTTTTGATGCTGCGCTGGAAAGCTGGAACCAGTACACACAACGAATGCGTTACTATTTCCGGGCAAACAATATCACCGAAAACGAGCGCCAGGTGGTCATATTGCTCACCGCCTGTGGCCCGCATACGTTTGGCGTGATTAGGAGCCTTACGTACCCAGCTGCGCCAGACACCAAAACGTTTGATGAACTTGTGAATATAGTGGGGCAACATTTTAACCCAACCCCATCCACGATAGTCCAACGTTACCGGTTTAATACCGCTGAGAGGACCCCTGGAGAATCCCTTGCCGACTTTCTATCCAGGCTACGCAGGATTGCGGAGTACTGTGACTATGGTGAGACCTTGTCAGAAATGTTACGCGACCGTTTGGTTTGCAGTATTAACAATGCGGCCACCCAAAGAAAGTTGTTAGCTGAGCCAACATTGACTTTTCAGCAGGCCATTCAAATATTATTGTCCCGAGAGAGTGCAGGAGCTGCAGGGAATGGACGTGCATGCCTTGGGGCGCAACCCCTTCTGTCCAAAAACGTTCCCCCGCATTCCTGCGGTACCTTGAGCGAGGCGACGTCCGGACCGACGCCAGTGGCCGTCGGACATTCCTCCCCGAAGGGAGCCTTCTCCAGAACCAATGGATGAGGAGCCATGTCTGTGTCAGACTTGTAGGCGCCGACCCCGTCGCGGACGCCAGTCCTGGGGGCGCCAGAGGCGCCGCCGTTCCGACCGAAACTGGGACCAGCCCAGGGGCCGTAACTGGGACCAGCCCAGGGGCCGTAACTGGGACCAACCCAGGGGCCATACCTTCCATGTGGATGAACCTGCGGCGACTACTCCTGAGGACGTGGAGACGGGGGACGACTGCCTGCAGCTGCATTGTGTGGCAGCTCCCCGTGTGGCCCCCATTAAGGTGACAGTACGGGTCAATGGCCACCCGCTTGAGATGGAGTTGGACACTGGCGCAGCGGTCTCCGTGATCGCCCAGAGGACATTCGACCGCATCAAGCAGGGTATACAGACCCTTTCATTAACCGACTCACAGGCCAGGTTGGCCACCTACACGGGGGAACCACTGGACATTGCAGGAACTACAATGACCCCTGTAGTTTATGGACGCCAGGAGGGGCGTTTCCCACTTATCGTGGTGCGCGGCCAGGAGCCCAGCCTGTTGGGTCGGGACTGGTTGCACAATTTGCGGTTGCAATGGCAGCACATCCTCCAAGCAGTTTCTGAAGGGTTGACTGAGGTGCTAGGACGATACCCAGAGGTATTCCAGCCTGGTTTGGGGAAAATAAAAGGGGCCGTAGCCCGTATCCAAGTCGAATCAGGAGCCACGCCACGCTATTTCCGTGCGCGCACGGTGCCTTACGCCTTGCTCGAGAAGGTAGAAGGGGAGCTCACTCGTTTGGAGAGTTTGGGTATTATCAGGCCTGTCCGTTTTGCTGACTGGGCAGCACCAATTGTACCTGTAATGAAGCCAGATGCCACAGTTCGCTTGTGTGGCGACTATAAACTTACAGTGAATACGGCTTCCCGACTCGACCGATAGCCAATGCCTCGCATAGAGGATCTCTACGTGAAGCTTGCAGGCGGACTCTCGTTCACAAAATTAGATATGAGTCACGCCTACCTACAGTTGGAGCTGGACCTTGCCTCCCGACCATATGTAACGATTAATACACACCGGGGCCTGTATGAATATACATGGTTGCCCTTTGGCGTATCCTCTGCCTGCGCTATTTTTCAACGTGTTATGGAGGGCATTTTGAGATGTTTACCACGTGTTGCTGTCTACTTAGATGATGTTTTGATTACAGGGACGTCGGAGCAGGAACATTTGGAAAATCTGGAGGCTGTCCTTAGACGCTTTTCGGAGGCTGGAGTCCGTTTACGTCGCACAAAGTGCGTATTTCAGGCAAAGGAAGTAGTCTACCTAGGTTATCGGGTGGACCGCGAAGGTTTGCACCCCGTCACAGAGAAGGTGCGTGCGATTCAACAGGCCCCCGCCCCGACTGACACTTCACATCTTCGTTCTTTTCTCGGTCTCGTAAACTATTACGGGAAGTTCCTCCCCAATCTGGCAACTACGCTGGCCCCTTTGCACCTTCTGCTAAAGAAAAATCACGCCTGGGTTTGGGGTCAGCAGCAAGAAACCGCGTTCCGGGGGGTAAAGCAACAATTGTCGTTGTCTGGGTTACTAACCCACTATGATCCTGGAAAGTCTTTGCTCGTCACATGTGATGCATCCCCGTACGGTATTGGGGCCGTCCTGTCCCACAAGATGGAGAACGGGGCCGAGCGACCGATAGCTTTCGCCTCCCGCACATTGACTGTAGCGGAGAAAAAGTACGCGCAGATCGAGAAGGAGGGCCTGGCAGTGGTTTCTGCGGTGAAACGCTTCCACCGTGTACGGCCGCCATTTCACTATCGTGACTGATCATCAGCCTCTGTTGGGACTTTTCAGAGAGGATAAGCCAGTACCGCCCATTGCTTCCACACGGATCCAGCGCTGGGCTTTGTTGCTCGCTGCATACGAGTATTCTCTGGAGCACAATCCAGGTACGCAGATAGCAAATGCCGACGCACTGAGCCGATTGCCTTTATCGACCGGCCCTATGACGACCCCCACGACCGGTGAGGTGGTTGCAACCCAAACTTTTATGGACCCCTTGCCTGTCACGGCATCACAGATCCGTGAGTGGACCCAGACGGAGCCAGTCCTGTCAAAGGTTTGGCACATAGTCCTGTATGGTGGGCAGCATAGACAGCTCCCAGGCGAGATGCGGGTATTTTCCCCCAAGCTGTCAGAATTCAGCGTGGAAGACGGCATCCTCTTGTGGGGGACGCGTGTGATTGTCCCGGAAAAAGGCCAGGAGCTGATACTAAGAGACTTGCACAATGGGCATCCGGGGTGACAAAAATGAAAATGGTGGCCCGGAGTTATGTCTGGTGGCCAGGCCTCGACACCGACATTGAGAAGGTGGCCCAAAACTGTTCCATTTGCCAGGAGCATCAGAAGCTTCCGCCGGCCGCGCCCCTACATCACTGGGAATGGCCAAGGCGGCCTTGGGCGCGCTTGCATGCAGATTTCGCAGGCCCTTTTCAAGGATCCATGTTCCTTCTACTAATCGACGCCCAGTCTAAATGGCTGGAGGTGCATAAGATGCAGGGGACAACGTCCTGCGCAACAATTGAAAAGCTGCGGTTGTCTTTTAGTACGCATGGCCTCCCCGAGGTGCTGGTCACGGATAACGGCACTCCATTCACGAGTGAGGAGTTTGCGAGGTTCATAAAGATGAACGGTATACGCCATATCCGCACTGCCCCTTACCACCCAGCTACAAATGGGTTGGCAGTGCAGACATTCAAAAGAGGCCTAAGGAAGCAGTCTTCCGGATCAATGGACACGAGACTGGCTCGCTTTTTGTTTACGTATAGGACCACCCCCCATGCGGTGACTGGGGTAGCTCCCGCAGAGGTCCTAATGGGCCGGAGACTTCGCACCCGCCTTAGTATGGTTTTTCCGGCCATTGGCGCAAAAGTACGCCACACACAAGAACGGCAGGGACAGGGATTTTCTCGGCATCGGCCAATTCGGCAGTTTGCGCCCGGTGACCCAGTGTTCGTTCGGAATTTTGCTGGTGGTGCCCAGTGGGTTCCTAGCGTAATCTTTCGCCAAACGGGCCCTGTATCTTACCAGGTGCAAGCCCAGGGTCGTCTCCAGCGCAAACATGTAGACCACGTTCGGTCCAGAGGACTATCCCCTCCAAAGATTCCCTGCCTCTGGAGCTCATTTCTACAGTCATAGAGACCAGAGACAATGGAAGGTAGTCCTCACAATCTTCCACTGGTGCCTCGCTCGAAGCCTGCGCAGGTCGTTACAGTACCGAATGGAGATAGAGACGCTGACATGACGGAGGCAGCAGACTCTGACTGCGAGATGGGGACACAGGACGCATCAGAGGGGGAATCCTTGGGTCCACGGGCTGTGGATGTACAAATGTTACGCCGTTCATCACGGAAGCGCCGGTCTCCATCCCGTTACACGCCACCTGATCCAGTGCCGCGTGCAAATGGTGTCCGGCCTGCGGCAAAACGAGTCCGAGGCCCTCCTTCGCCAGGGTCTTTGGTGGATTCCTTGGACTTTGGGGGGGAGGGATTTTATAATCTACCTGCTTACCATTGGCTGGGGACTAATGACAATCCCACAATCCTGTGGGAGTATGAGCTTCCCCAATGAGAGGGGCGGAGAAATCATGAGCAGACTCCCTGTATAAATAAAGCTGGCCAGTTTGGAACCAGCAGGAAGGAGTGAGCAGCAAGGGAAGTTGCCTCTGCTGTTATATATATGTTATTGTAAATAAATGTTATTACTTTGTATCCTTAAAACTCGTGCTGGATTCTTCGTGGCCCTTACAAAATTGACCTTCTCCAAGATGATGGTTTTGGGCTTCTATTCTTCCTTTCTGGCTCCGATCTCTTGCAACAACTACAATATTTTACCGGGCGAAAGACTGCAGGGGCTGCTGTCTGTCTGCACCTAATTTCCCCTTGCTTGGGAGCGGTTCAGCAAGTGGGCCTGGTTAACTTAGTATCCGCGTTGTTCCTGAGGGTGGCTGTGCAGTTGCTTATTGCCCACCGGTAGTCCCTTAACTCAGTTTCACCGGTATGGGTGTCTACCTCCATCGGAGTACCCTGTAACTCATACGGTCCGCTTGCCACTTTGTTTAAGGACAAAGCCAGCTGCAGCGCTTGTTTGCAATCTAGCTTGGCCTCTGCTAACAGACATTTCTGTGTTGCTAAATTATTTATTCCACATACCAAACGGTCTTGGAGCATCTCATTTAGCATCAGGCCAAATTCGCAAGCCTCTGCTAATCGCCTTAATCTTGTTAAAAGGTTTATAACTGACACCCCATTGTCTCGGAATGCTGAGTAAACCTGGTACCTTCACAGGATCAGAGGTGGTTTAGGGTCATAGTACTCTTTTACTAAGTCTGTCAATTCCTGGAAAGTTTTTGTGTCCGGTGCTTCCGGAAAAGTGAGATTGGGCACACGTGGTCAGCAGAATGGTCCGTTGCTTTTCAGCCGGAATTATGTTGTTTGCTCTAAAGAAGTACTTCATCTGCAGTACATATTGGGCCCAGTCTTCCACTGCAGGGTCAAAAGAGTCCAACATCCCGAATAAAAGCATTTTGCCTGACAGTGGCTTACCCTCAATATGCGGCAGCTGCTGACGAGCAGGTATCTTTCAGTTGTTCCGTTTTCCTCGTCGCCACTGTAATAAGCCCACGGAGGCAAAAGTCCCGTCACCAGAATTCCTTTTATTTACAAACCCAACAGCTGAACAACCATGACTATTCTGTCTGCTGTCTATACCAGAAGTACAGAGGATCTGACTCCCTGTTATATACACAGAAAGGGGTTCCCTGATAGGGCCACTAATCAGGGAATTCGTATTCTAATTGGCCAATCTCAAAGGTCTGGCCTAAGTCATTACATGAACCTCCTCTGGACCCTTTCCAAGGCCAGCACATCCTTCCTTAGATACGGGGCCCAGAACTGCTCACAATAATACTCCAAATGGGGTCTGTCCAGAACCTTATACAGCCTCAGAAGCACATCCCTGGTTTTGTATACTAGCCCTCTCGACATGAATGCTAACATTGCATTTGCCTTCCTAACTGCTGACTGAACCTGCACGTTAACCTTAAGAGAATCATGAACAAAGACTCCCAAGTCCCTTTGTGCTTCTGATTTCCTAAGCATTTCCCCATTTAAAAAATAGTTTTTGCCTCCATTCCTCCTTCCAAAGTGCATAACCTCACACTTTTCCACATTGTATTCCATCTTCCACTTCATTGCCCACTCTCCGAGCCTGTCCAATCCTTCTACAGCCCCCTTGCTTCCTCAATACTACCTGTCCCTCTGCATATCTTCGTATCATCTGCAAACGTAGCAACAGTGCCTTCAGTTCCTTCTTCCAGATCATTAATGTATATTGTGAAAAGTTGTGGTCCCTGCACAGACCCCTGAGGCACACCACTAGTCACCGGCTGCCATCCTGAAAAAGATCCCTTTGTCCCCACTCTCTGCCTTCTGCCAGTCAGCCAATTCTCTATCCATGCCAGGATCTTACCCTTAACACAATGGGCTCTTAACTTATTTAACAGTCTCCTATGCGGCACCTTGCCAAAGGTCTTCTGGAAATCTAAATAAATCACGTCCACTGGTTCTCCTTTGTCTAACTTCCTTGTTACCTCCTCAAAGAACTCTGACAGATTTGTCAGATGTGACCTCCCTTTGACAAAGCTGTGCTGACTCAGTCCTATTTTACCATGCACTTCCAACTCCACGATCTCATCTTTAATAATGGCTTCTAAAATCTTACCATGACCGAAGTCAGGCTAACCGGCCTATAGTTCATCTTCTGCCTCCCTCCCTTCTTAAACAGTGGTGTTACATTAGCGGGGGCTTGGGAGAGGGAAAATCTCCAAACCCCAGACACCCTGCTTCTCCTCTTCCCCAAAATCCACAAACAGGACTGTCTGGGTATGCCTATTGTGTCAACCTGTTTGTGCCTCACCAAGGTCTTGACTCCATACTCGTTTTTCTTGGCCAGTCCCTTCCCACCTACATCCGCAATTCCTCTGATGTCGTACATCATAACAACAACTTCGAGTTCCCCAGTTCTAACCGCCTCCTCTTAATTAACCATGGATGTCCAATTCTTCTCCCTCCATTCCCCACCAGGATGGTCTGCAACTCTCCGCTTGTTCCTTGAACAAAGGCCTGAACATTCCCCATCCACCACTATCCTTCGTCTGGCTGAACTTGGCCTCTCACTGAATAATTTCCCCTTTAACTTGTTGTCCCAGTTTTTCTTGTTTCTTTCTGGGGTATGTGGAACATTCCTTGTTCAAGCCCTACTCCGATACCCAACTACAACTCTTTTAGCAATACATCGGCGACTGTTTGTTTCTGTGCTCCTTCATGTTCCCATGTGGACCTGTTTTTGCTTCTAATTTCCACCCCTCTATCACCTTCACATGGTGTATTCCATTCCATTTCTTGACCTCTCTATCTCCATTTCTGGTGATAAACTGCACTCTAGTATGCATTACAAACTCACCAACACCCACAGCTACCTCGACTACAGCCCTTCACACCCCACATCCTGTAAGGACTCCATTCCATTCTCCCAATTCCTTCGCCTCCATCGCATTGGTTCTGTAGATGCCAATTTCCAAAAAAGGTGCTGTTGACTTGTCTTCATTCTTCCTTAATCGTGTTTTCCTAACCACTGTGGTCAACAGGGTTCTCAACCGTGTCCGACCCATCTCCCACACCTCTGTTTTCACCCCTTATCCTCCCACCCAGAACCAGGATAGAGTCCTCCTTGTCCCCATTTTTCACCTCACTATCCTCCACATTCAAAGAATCATACTCTGCCCGTTCCGCCAACTCCAGCTTGATTCCACCACCAAACATATCTCCCACTCACTACCACTGTCAAGCATTCTGCAGAGACTGTTCCCTCCGGGCCACCCTGATCCACTCCTCCATCACCCCCAACACCTCACTCTCGTCCCACGTCACCTTCCCATGCAATCGCAGAAGGTGTAACACCTGCCCCTTTAACTCCTCCATCCAAATACCTAAGCATGCGCTTCATGTGCACCTCCTTCAATCTAGTCTATTGCATTCGCTGCTTCCAAGGGACAGACTAACCACTTTGCAGAACACCTTCGGTCCATCCACAAGCAGGACCCAGACCTTCCTGTCCCTTGCCATTTCAACTCACCATTCTGCTCTCACATCTATATGTCCGGCTTGACCTGCTGCAATGTTCTAGTGAAGCCCAGCGCAAGCTGGAGGAACGGTATCTCAACTTCCGATTAGGCACGTTACAGCCTTCCAGATTTAACACTGAGTTCAACAACTACAGACTGTGAACTCTCTCCTCCACCTTAACCCCATTTTTATTTCTATCAATTTATTTTCATTTCTTCCATCAATCTGTTTTGCCCTCACCATTGTCTCCCCAACCCACTAGGGTCATCTGTTCCCTGTTCCTAGTTGTCCTTTGATACACTGCTCACTTTTTTTCTTCCATTAGCATATTCTGATCTCTTAATATGCCACTATCTGCACCCTCCGTCGTCATTATCACCCCAGTCCAACACCGGTATCTCCACATCAATATCACCAACATTTACATTCCCTTTGTCTTTCTGTCCATGACACCTTTGTCAATCTCCACCTATCGCTGGCCCTCTAACCAGCTCCAAGGCCACCCCCCCCCCCCACCCCCACCCCCACAGCAGTATACACCTGGCCCTATTTCCAGTTCTCTTCAGCTTTGACAAAGAGTCATCCAGATTCAAAACACCTTCTCTTTCCATAGATGCTATCAGACCTCCTGAGATTGTCCAGTATTTTCTGTTTCTTGTTTATGAAATTATGAACCTTCTGAGTTAGAAATTCCATTTGTGATATTTAGTAGATAGTGGAGCATGGGTGTGGTGCCATTTCCTAACATACAACCACAGCATGCACTATAAGTGCTGAATCAGAGAAATTACTATTTTGATCATTCCATTTTTGGTGTGGTTGACTGCACAGGACATCTCCCTCCCAGGCTAGTAAACCACAGTCTAATTTACCAGAGTTGGATTGTAGATTCTAACCCTTTCCATTGTGATATTACAATAGATGATCGTTTGCCTATTGAATATGCTGATGTTGCTCAGATAGATTTCATCATTGGTACTTATTTGCATCCATAATCTGAAACACATTCTAGAACAAACCCAAGTTAAGAAATCAATTTGATGTATTTGTAATGACTTTCTTTTCAATTTAGGTGGATGGCAGAAAAAGCAAAACCACACCGTGAATCCATCACTGTCGCACTGTCCTTTTGCTGCACTGTAAACCTCTCAACTCTGCGCTGTGTCCTCTTGTCACTTCTTGTGAAGCTGCCGCAACTGAAACTAATTTCTGAGCTCGTGGAGCATTGATTTATTCTTGATACAATTATGTCTTGGAATTCATGATCATTTCTAAAATAATTATTAAAGTTGAAGTTATTTGTTGGAAATATCTCCTGTTCTTGTGCCACGTTAAAATGTTCCTTGTGTCTCAGATTTAATTAAAACCTGTACAAAGTTGTAAAAAAAAACATGTTTGCGTTTGTTGTAGTTGTACTTCCACCATCTCATCCCAATAATCACTTCACTGCAATTCTCTGTACCATTCTGCTTAATGGGCTCCCTCAAGCCCCAATGTTAACTCAGAATGGCAATCCAGCTGGTGGTGATGAACACCAACCCCACCCCCGTCCTCTCCTGCCTGCTAACTTCAGCAGCACAAAGCCTCAAAGAACAAAGAACAAAGAAAAGTACAGCACAGGAACAGGCCCTTCAGCCCTCCAAGCCCGCGCCGACCATGCTGCCCGACTAAACTACAATCTTCTACACTCCCTGGGTCCGTATCCCTCTATTCCCATCCTATTCATGTATTTGTCAAGATGCCTCTTAAATGTCACGATCGTCCCTGCTTCCACCACCTCCTCCGGTAGCGAGTTCCAGGCACCCACTACCCTCTGTGTAAAAAAACTTGCGTCGTACATCTCCTCTAAACCTTGCCCCTCGCACCTTAAACCTATGCCCCCTAGTAATTGACCCCTCTACCCTGAGAAAAAGCCTCTGACTATCCACTCTGTCTATGCCCCTCATAATTTTGTAGACCTCTATCTGGTCGCCCCCAACCTCCGTCGTTCCAGTGAGAACAAACTTAGTTTATTCAACCGCTCCTCATAGCTAATGCCCTCCATACCAGGCAACATCCTAGTAAATCTCTTCTGCACCCTCTCTAAAGCCTCCACATTCTTCTGGTAGTGTGGCGACCAGAATTGAACACTATACTCCAAGTGTGCCCTAACTAAGGTTCTATACAGCTGCAACATGACTTGCTAATTCTTATACTCAATGCCCCGGCCAATGAAGGCAAGCATGCCGTATGCCTTCTTGACTACCTTCTCCACCTGTGTTGCCCCTTTCAGTGACCTGTGGACCTGTACACCTAGATCTCTTTGACTTTCAATACTCTTGAGGGTTCTACCATTCACTGTATATTCCCTACCTGTATTAGACCTTCCAAAATGCATTCCCTCACATTTGTCCGGATTAAACTCCATCTGCCATCTCTCCGCCCAAGTCTCCAAACAATCTAAATCCTGCTGTATCCTCTGACGGTCCTCATCGCTATCCGCAATTCCACCAACCTTTGTGTCGTCTGCAAACTTACTAATCAGACCAGTTACATTTTCCTCCAAATCATTTATATATATACATTATTATATACAATTATTATATACAATGTACAATTATTATATCATTGCATGCTGCCCCAAAATTGTTGGCAAATGAAAATGAAGGCCATCAAGAGACCATCGGCTAAGACAAAAGGTCTCCAGCCCTCAACTAAGTCACAGGGTGGGGGTTTAGGGAGGGACTGTGTAGTATAAGGGTCTGGCATATAAAGTGTTAATGTGTGACTAAGTACAGTACTGTCCACAAAGTGATGTGGGAGAACACCCGATCCACACCTTGAACAGAGCTGTGTATAGAAGCAAGCACAGAAACAGCACCTAGCTTTGGGTCTTTACTGTACCTATGTATATAATTCTCAGTAGATAATAAAGAATACTACTAAACTGCCTAAGGCTATAAATATTTATCACCTACCAAACATCTTACAACAGAACTTTGATCAGAAAGGGTGGAGTACATGATTGGGATGGGCAAAGCCTTTGTGTGGGACCAGGAAATGGAGCAGTGGTTTATCGGGAAAATCACAGAAAGTGATCCAGGGGCTGGATTCTCCGGTCATCGACGCCAAAATCGCGTTTGACGATTGGCCAGAGAAGCAAGTTCCCGACCAAATCGGGAGCACCGCAGCCTTCGTGATGCTCCGCCCCCTCCAAAGCGATGTACGACGTAGCGACGGCCTCAGGATATTGCCTGAGGCCTGCCCCCTGGTGCTTCAACCCCAACCGGCCGAGTTCCCGATTGAGAGGGACACGTGTGGTCTCACCCGTCGGGAACTCGGCATGGTGGCTGCGGACTCAGTCCAGTGCCACCACAGTCGGGGGAGAGCCGATCCGTGAGCAGTGGGGGACTTTATCAGGTGCTGGGTGCTCTCTGCGGGGCATGCAAGCCGGCCCGGGGGGGGGTCACTATTTTGCAGGCCACGTCCGGGAGCGGCCTCCGCCATGTAACACCCATGCCCCCAGCCAAACAGAGGATCAGTGGCCGTTTTACCCCATTGTTCTGGCATAAAACGCCACCGTTCCCACATCAGCGTGGGGACATAACCCCAGAATCGGAGAATCCAGCCCCTGGCTTTGGTGATGGTAAAGAGGAAAAGATATAATGGAGTCATTTAGAGGAGTTGAGACAACAATACAAGACTGCAGATGACCACACATAGAAAAGCTGGATCAGGATGTGCAGTGAATGAAAAAGACAAGGACCAGGAAACATAGAATTGCAAGAAGGGAAAAAGTCCAAGGACCGGGATTTTCCCCTGTTATCCATGGTGGGTGCCATAGTGAGCAAGAGCGGAAAATATCGTGAGGTTAAAAAAATTCACTTCACATGTGCACAGTATGTACCTTGATGACAAGGTTGTGAAGGCAATTTGAATACATTTAATTCTTATGAATACTCATTGTAAAGCATGCGTTCAGATATCATCCACACATAATCAAGGGTATTGTCGACATTGTATTCGGCCAAAGTGCCTCACAACATTGTCTCAGCGACGTGCACCTTGTGACCAGCACTTGTGACTTTGAGGATTGTTCGCCTACCTTTCATCATTCATCAAATATATGTATTTAAATATATTGGTGTAAATTCCCCATCCCATCGCTTGCCAATTTTCCAAATTATCCACACCTGCATCTTAACATTAATTAGAAAAACACAGTTTTTGTTAGAGCATTGATTATTACCATAGAAACGGGACTACCCGTGCTGGGATAGCAGCCCAGTTCTTGCAATACAATGGGGCCTTTTAGCTAGTTGACATCACTGACCTTGTATCCTCAAGCATCATGCAGATGTGAAAATCTAAGTTTAATGAAATAAATTACAGTGTATGATCTAGATTAACCCTTAGTGGATTTCCAGCTATTATTGCACTTAAATAATGCTTTAATATGATTATAGCTAGTTATTCATAATGAGTTCTCATTTAACCCTTTTACCTCTATCATCTTTAGCTGACTAGAAAAGTCAATTTCTATCAGTACCCCCTTTTGATTCTTCTAAAGATTAATAAGATGAATCAAAATAACGAATAAAAATTAAGGAAGAAATGCGACAGGATAGAAGTAAGCGTGGGGAGGAAATCATTCACATTGTCTTTAATGGTTCACTTGTTTGAGAACAGCCTTCAACACTGGAACGGCAAAGCTTTGCAAGCATTACAAGCATTCTGGAAGTATTTCATTCAAAAAAAGTGATTATATAGTACAATAACAATTCAGTAATAATGGAAGTTGATTATATGATTAAGTAATAATTAGGTAATAATGCAATAATAATGCAGTAATAACAGTTCAATAGTAGGATCCTTGTTCAATGCCATGGCCTGGTGGTGCAGTTGGACCACTATGGACCACTTTGATTGGTGGGGCATTATGGGTAGCCACAATATAAATAACAAGAGAAATCCCTGAATGATGGAAATTGCTGTGCCACCCACCCATTCAGAGAGTCACCCCCGAAGAGTGGTGTCAGAGGGTTGGTAAAGTTTCCTAACTTCTCCTTGAGTATGTGCTGACAAGCTTTTGATTTCTTCTGAATTATCTGGGATGTAGGTCTGCACTCTGCACCAATCAGGGCATAGGTGCCACCTTTTTCGGCTAGCAAAAGTCAAGTGCCATCCGATTCTGTAAAGCCACAGTTCGAATGGCTAGCATCTCGGCTGAAATGCTACTTAGGGCTCGGGCAGTGTCATTGGCTATTTTCCCTAAGGTTGCGGCCAATTTAATGTATTCTCTGGTCAATACGATGACGCCATAGGCAGGGATGAGAGCAGAAAAGAATTTCTCAGCCTCTATGATTTTATGTTTAGATGATATTGGTAGGTGGATATTTGTCAAACTGTGGGGTCAGATGTCCATGTTTTGAGTCTGTATTTATAGCATCGGCTAGGGAAAAGGAAAGGGAATGGTGGATGAAGGGGACAATGAATCCTAAATAGCATGCTCCTCTCCATCCCATTGGGAGCCAAGGGTATGCATTATTACCGCAGATGTAATAGATGCCATTATAGGTAGAATATTGGGCAACCACTTGTGGGTACCAACGTTCTGTAAAATTTGTCCCATCGGGGTGATTAGGTAGCCCTTTAAAGTCGACGTGATCTCCTTCATGTCCATAGGCCACTACCTTTCTTGTGTCATGAATGCACATTTTACTGGTACATCCAAATAATATTTACATTTACTGTATCCTGCATTCCATGCTCTATGATTCTAGCTGATTAAGCATATGGTCCCAGTATGATTATGACCAGTTGGGAAGGTTATTTGGGGTGGTTTCTGTTTCCGATCATAGACATGTTGATACCATCCCTTGAAAGTCCTTAATGGGCGACCTGCAGATCGTCATCCGTTAACCTCATCGTTTATCATTTTTTTGGTTCTGGTGTCTCCACATTGGGGAAGGGTACCGTTGTGATTTCGAAGAATGTACTATTCTGCCATTTGGGATAAAGTAAAAGGAACTGGCTGTAGTGGGATACCTGCTTGGGAATTGGTAGGGGTAGAAGAACACACCTAGCATTTAGAGACGTTAAAGTCTCTGGCATAGGTATAGGACATGTAAAGGAAAGTGTTAACATTGAGCTCTTGGGTAAGGCCAGCTAGGCCAAAGATGTAACTGAAAATCAATATTGTGGCAAATATATTTACATATTCTGATTTTGGTACGCGTGTTTCACATGTGACACGTGAATCCATGATTTATTTCCTTGGAGTTTCACGGCTGACTGGGTTGTGAGTAACACTTGATAGCGTGATTGTGAGTAACACTTGATAGCGTGATTGTGAGTAACACTTGAAGGCCCTTCCCACTTGGCTCCTAACGGTTCGCGCTATATTTTCGTGATGTAGACAGATTCGCCGGGCACCAAATCGTGGCCCCCCTCAGGAGGATCGCCCCAGGCAGCCAACACCTGTTGAGAAGCAGAACTGACAGCATTTATTAAATTTTGACAATAACTGAGTAAAGCTCATCAGATGACAGTCTGCCTTTCTTAAGTCAATAGTTCCTGGCAGGGACATGAGTCTGCCAGTGATGACCTCAAACGGGCTTAGGCCTGTGGTTCTGTTTGGGGTTGCTCTGATACTGCACAAACCTAGTGGCAAGGCTTGAATCCAATTCATGCCTTCTTGGTTGTATTTGGACAATCATTCTTTTAAAGTCCTGCATTCCACTAGTCCTTATGATTCTGGATGATAACGTCAGTGTAGATTACAATCGATGTTCAGTAACCTGCACACCTCCCGGCAAACAGCACTTGTAATGTGAGTTCCATTGTCTGAGTCAATGCTGGCTGGTACTCCCCATCTAGGAATATAGTCTTTGCACAGGATTTTGGCTGTGTGGGTGGCTGTAGCCTTCCTGGCTGGAGCAGCCTCTACCCATCTAGAGGACTATCCACTATACAAGGACGTCAGTGTATTTTTGACATGCAGGAAGGCTGATGTAGTCGACCTGTGTGTTCTGGAATGGTCCTGCAGGGGCAGGAGCTTTTAGCTGAGACATTGTTTTTATAGGTCTTAAGTTGTTCTTTTGATAGGTTACACAGCGGTTTGATACCAATTGTGCATGTTTTTGAATCCTTTGCCACACCAACTTTTCTGAAATCAAGCCATCATCTGTTGAGGGGATAAATGTCCTCATGAATGGATCTGTTGGACCAGAAATGACATCAGTGCCTGTGGTGCAACTGGTTGATCAGTCTGAACTTGTCTCCAAATATCATCATCATGCAACTGGATACCTGAGTCTAACCATGACCATTTCTCTTCTCGCGTAGTCATGTTGCATTTCATGTAGATCTTGTAATAAATTGGCCACTCCTAATTTGTAGATGTGTATTGATTCTGCTGGGAGGCAGCTTCCTTTGCTGCTTGGTCTGCAAGGGTGTTTCCTTGTGCTTCTATAGTGTTTTCTTGAGTATGGGCCTTACACTTTAGAATTGATACTTCTTTTGGCAAAGCTATGGCTTCTCGGAGGTCCTGTACTTCCTTCCCATTTCGGATAGGTGTCCCTGCTGTGGTGATCATGATCAATTACACAAAGACGAGAGTTGGATGCAATTGAGGCTTTATTACACTAAGGTGTATGGCCTCCTACAGCAGCTGGCGAAATGGCTGCTGTACTGGGAGCACACATATTTATACTCTGCCTACTGGGCGGAGCCAGCAGGCAGGGAACTAACCCCATACCTGTAGTACAGGGCCTTACCATAAAGCACCTACATCGACATCCTCTATATACAATATGTACATCAGTAGTGACTACCACATTCACCCCCTGTTAAAATTGAGTCCGGCGGGGGTGGTGGAGAACTATATACAGAAAGATGTGATTTCAAATACAGAAAATATTACAAGTTCAGGCGTTCCGGAGCCTTGATCTGCCGTTGAGAGCGCCGCAGTGCTGGCAGCGACTCCAGTGTCGGTTTGGTCTTCGGTGACTCCGGGAGCGTGTCGAAATCCTCTTCAACCCCGGGTGTGAACAGGGGGAGGATGGATTATCCTGGAGCGGGAGCTGCGGTGGGGTGCGCCGGGGGAGGGGAGGGTGGCGCCGGGCGGAGGGGTGTGCGTGTGTGGAACCAGCTGG
Organism: Scyliorhinus torazame; assembly: GCF_047496885.1. NCBI lineage: Eukaryota > Metazoa > Chordata > Chondrichthyes > Carcharhiniformes > Scyliorhinidae > Scyliorhinus > Scyliorhinus torazame. The sequence continues at coordinate 167,680,885 of NC_092720.1, read as the reverse complement.
TGCCAGGTCCCCGAGGGAGACTGTGTCTTGGCGGCCGTCGGGGAACGCTACGTAGGCATACTGCGGGTTGGCGTGAAGTAGCTGTACCCTCTCAACCAACGGATCTGCCTTGTGGAGTCGAACGTGCCTACGGGTCCTGGAGCTGTCAGCCATGTCGGGAGGGACACCTCGGAGGTGGACTTCCTAGGGAAGGCAAAGAGACGTTCATGGGGTGTTGCATTAGTCGCAGTGCACAGGAGCGACTGAATGGAGTGAAGGGCGTCGGGGAGGACCTCTTGCCAGCGGGAGGCCGGGAGATTTCTGGACCGTAGGGCCAGCTGGACGGCACTCCAGACCGTCCCATTCTCCGTTTCCACCTGCCTGTTTCCCCTGGGGTTGTAGTTGGTCGTCCTGCTCGAGGCCATACCTCTGTTGAGCAGGAACTGGCGCAGTTAATCGCTCATGAAAGACAATCCCCTGTTGCTGTGGACGTAGGCGGGGAAGCCGAAGATGGTGTTGAGGGCTTTGATGACGGTGGCAGACATCAAATCGGGGCATGGGACGGGGAAGGGGAATCTGGAATGTTCATCGACCTCACTGAGGAAGTACGTGCTACGGTCGGTGGAGGGGAGGGGCCTTTTGAAGTCCACGCTGAGGCGTTCAAAGGGGCAGGAGGCCTTCACCAGGCGCACACGGTCTGGCCGGTAGAAGTACAGCTTACCTGGCAGTCTGGTGATTGCCCTGACTTCCTCAATGAGTAGGGCAGGTTGCGGGCCTTAATGAAATGGTAAAAACGTGTGACCCCTGAGTGACAGAGGTTGTCGTGCAGAGTCCGGAGTTGGTCCACCTGTGCGCTGGCACATGTAGCTTGGGATAGGGCATCAGGGGGCTCATTGAGCTTACAGGGGCACGGTAGCATTGTGGATAGCACAATTGCTTCTCAGCTCCAGGGTCCCAGGTTTGATTCCGGCTTGGGTCACTGTCTGTGCGGAGTCTGCACATCCACCCCGTGTGTGCGTGGGTTTCCTCCGGGTGCTCCGGTTTCCTCCCACAGTCCAAAGATGCGCAGGTTAGGTGGATTGGCCATGATAAATTGTCCTTAGTGTCCAAAATTTGCTCTTAGTGTTGGGTGGGGTTACTGGGTTATGGGGATAGGGTGGAGGTGTTGACCTTGGGTAGGGTGCTCTTTCCAAGAGCCAGTGCAGACTCGATGAGCCGAATGGCCTCCTTCTGCACTGTAAATTCTATGAAAATCTCGTAGTTGTAGGTGGAGAGCTCGATCCTCCACCTCAAGATTTTATCATTTTTGATCTTGCCCCGCTGTGTGTTGTTAAACATGAAGGCAACTGACCGTTGGTCAGTGAGGAGAGTGAATCTCCTGCCGGCCAGGTAATGCCTCCAATGTCACACAGCTTCAACAATGGCTTGGGCCTCTTTTTCGACGGAGGAATGTCGAATTTTGGAGGCATAGAGGGAGCGGGAAAAGAATGCCACGGGCTTGCCTGCATGGCTGAGGGTGGCGGCCACAGCAACGTCTGATGCGTCGCTCTCGACTTGGAATGGTAACGTCTCGTCAACCGCGTGCATCGTGGCCTTGACGATGTCTGCCTTGATACGATTAAAGGCCTGGTGAGCCTCGGCCATCAGGGGAAAAACAGTGGATTGAATGAGTGGGCGGGCCTTGTCCGCATAGTTTAGGACCCACTGGGCGTAATAAGAAAATAACCCAGGCATCGTTTGAGGGCCTTGGAGCAGTGGGGAAGGGGGAGTTCCATGAGGGGGCGCATGCGATTGGGGTCAGGCCCCAGAACTCCGTTCTGGACCACATAGCCGAGGATGGCTAAGCAGCTCGTGCTGAACACGCACTTGTCCTTGTTATAGGTTAGGTTGAGGAGAGTGGCAGTGTGGAGAAATTTGGCAAGGTTGGAATCATGATCCTTCTGATCGTGGCCGCAGATGGTGACATTGTGCAGGTACGGGAAAGTGGCCCGCAGTCCGTACCGGTCAACCATTCAGTCCATCTCCCGTTGGAAGACCGAGACCCCGTTAGTGATACCAAAGGGAACCCTAAGAAAGTGGTAACGGCGGCTATGTGCTTCGAACGCAGTGTATTGGCGGTCCGCCTTGCGGATGGGGAGCTGGTGGTAGGCAGATTTCAGGTCCACAGTTGAGAAGACCCGGTGTAGTGCAATCTGATTGACCATTGAGCGTCGAGCTGCGTGTACCGATTGATGGTCTGATTGTAGTCAACGACCATCCTGTGTTTCTCCCCAGTTTTCACAACTACCACTAGGGCTCTCCAGGGGCTGTTGCTGGCCTCAATGATTCTTCCTGAAGCAGTCGCTAGACTTCGGACCTGATGAATGTCCTGTCCTGGGGGCTGTACCGTCTGCACCTGGTGGCGACGGGTTTGCAATCCGGGGTTAGGTTTGCGAACAGGGAAGGTGGGTCGACCTTTAGGGTCGCGAGGCCTGTTGTTGAAAACTCACCACTATCCTTAGAAGTCCCCCTATACCAAAAAGGGCCGACATTCTAAATGGTGAACAGGGATTCTCACTCCCTGACTCCTATGCAGATTTAGGTGGGTGTCATTCAGGTCAAACTATATTTTCAAGTTATCCCCCGGTATAACCCATATCTTCATAGAATAATTTTACCTACTTACCACTTAATAGCATTGATATCCTGGGTCCCGCATTGCTAAGTAAGTAAACTAGGCTTAGGAATAGCCACTGTTTCAGGTTAAAACTTTTAAGTTATTTTATTATTATATTTTTTCTTTTAAAAGCTGCAATTACTGTCTTTACAGAACGGTAAATAGATCTTGCTTCTGGACCCTCCTGGTTGGTTGAAGGGACCTTCAGGCCCAACTTGACAATCACTCTTCTTTAAATTCTTTTGGTCTTCCTCAGATGTATTCGCTGTACTGCTCGGTTGCTATGCGCTATCTTTCCCATGTACCGAGCTGTGAGAGCTGACTCTGCTGGCTGTCTCTCAGCTGACTCTGAGCAGACTCTGCCTCTTCTTTAAATTCTGGTCTTCCTTCGATGTATTAGCTGTTTGAGCTCGGCTGCTTTGCTCTGTCCCATGACCGAGCTGACTGTAAGCTGACTGCTTGCTTCTCTTGTTCCTTCTCTACTTCTCTCCTTCTCTGCCCCTTTCTCAGGGTTTTCTATTTTTCTAACAGTTATTAAGTTTTTATGACTTTATTGTAAAGTGACTGTTATTTCACTTGGATTGTAAAAGGGACCGTTAATCTGAATTTTTCTAACATGACTAAGGTCTCATTTTGGCATGACCTCAGCCCATAGATCTGATTACATTGTGTCCTTTGTGATGTTCAAAATGCTTTGATTTCAATAGGGGTGTGAATTTTGGTTCCTGTCATTTCTATAGTTTTATTATCATATTGTGTCCCCAGCTCATAATTTTGTCTTTTATTTGGGCCTAATTTGTGTTCTTGTAGACAGGTTGTTTCCAGTTTGCGTTAATTTACCTAATTTCAGCAGAGCTTCACACCTATAATTGTCACCTAATTCAACTGAAAACCTCATCCATTCATTTCCATCTGCTTACTAAGATAGTTATTATCAATGAAGATGTGAAAGATAGCTTTTAGCTGTATGCTAAAATCCGTTTGGTTATGACTTGAAAGACCTGCCTGTTTTGTTTGCTAAGCCTGTTTGACCAAACTATCTGCATTTTACAATCCTCTCCTGGCAGCTGCTGTTAAACCTTTGTGGGATTTTTCCCTACATTCTCTCATGTTTCTTAAATCAGGTATTGCCAGACTTCCAGGTTTCAAATTACATATCTTTCCATATTTTCAATTACACTCCGTCTTGACATTTGAAACATAACTATATCTTTTAGTCAATTATCTCCCCATCCAATTGTACTGACTAACATTTATCCCCAATCTTTGTAATTTGTATGTATGTGCTGTGATTTTAAATTGTGCATCGAAATCAATTTGTAAATGTATCCATATCACAGACCAGTGTCGATAAGAGTATTTTTTCGTTCTTTCCTCAAGTCCAATTACCGTGAACCATAGCTGTAGCTGCTCAGGAAGGTAATGGCTATATCCATGTGTTCCACTACCTCCAAACCATTTTACTTCCTTGGATTAGCAGCACCGTAGAAGCTTCCTCATGTCCCTTAGAGACAGGACACAACTCAGTCCATCAGTAACCAAAAAGGTCTTTTGTCCATCACTGGCTGTTAAGTGTCCCATTTTTCCGTCATCCAAATTGCTTTCCGTTTCTCATTGGAATGGTAAATTATGATATGATGTACTATCCACTGATTCCTTGCTTCATTAATTTAAAAGGTTCAATTGATCCTGCTTCTGTTGCTGACTTCCTCTCATTAATGTCTAACATTGTCCTGAACCATGTATGTCTGCCAGCCCCTGGTGTGCATGAGAGAATATCTTTCTGACAAATTTCCTTCAAATCCCTTTCATCCATTATCATTTCCCTTACCATATGAAGTGTATATTTTCCATTACAACATTTGCAACATAATATGCCAACAGTATTTGCAAAACCACATCGAACTATCACTTTTCTTTTTCCAAATAAATTCTCCCTATTGTTAAATACACAGTAGAAAAAAAATTAAGTCTTATCTTAATACATTACTCATTACCTAACCACACAAATAGACTGTCTGTTATAACTTTACATATTTGCAACTATTATCACAATTTCAATACAAAAATAAAGTACAATATCGACACATCCCTTCGTGGCTTTGGGACCAATAGTCATTACATACTAAATATGGCGTGTCAACAACATCAATATTATTTGTGATGTTCTATGCAGTTAAATCAAGAAAACACACTAAACAACCACTATTCCCCCTCTATTAAAACATTCACACAGTTTAAAAATGCTGATCAGGTTCTTGACCGACACACATACCCCCATTATCATACATACATAACAGCCCCTAATAATTTACATGGCATTTCTTCCTTAATAACTATTATAGCTCTTCAATGCAATATTGTTTGCTGCATTGGTAATAATTTTCCCACCGTGGCATCAAGCTACATAAATTCTCAAGCTTTTGTCATTTAGGATGGGGGGTTCCTCGTCAGTCGCTGCTGTCTGCCGAGACCCTTAATAACTCCACCGTGTAGTACATACCCCGTGGAGACCGCAGATCATCCTTCAGCTGATTTCCAGTTAGAGATGTCTGACAGGAGGTTTCAGTGTTCAGTAATAATTTGATATTTTGATTTGTTTCTAACCCGTAAAGTTTTCCTCCGGGCTCTGTCATTCAATTCCCTCAAATATGTAGCCAATTGTATTATTAGTTCCCCCCCCCCCCCCCCCAATCCTGTCTAAAACATTCTTCTCTGGAGTGTAGTTCTCTTCCCTCTTGTGAACTGGTTTGTCTGTTAGTTATTTTTTTCCATCTGAAAAATCAAATGAACAGGTCAAGGGTGGAGAGGGCCCTATTCTTTAATTTTCACTTTCTATCTTCGTTTGAACACTCCAGAAGTGCCCTCTCCAGGACTTCTGGATTTCTTTTGCCACCATTTCTTTCCTTTTTCTTTTTGAACTGGTTTATTTTCCTTATCATTGATGGACATCATACAATTAAGGCCTATTAAGCCTCCTCCTTGTGTCATTGCACCCCAAGTGAGCTTTGATGAATCTCAAACTCCTCCTCTTTTGCTCACTCAGTTATCCAATCTGGTCGAAACCTTACCCTGATACATTCCTGATATTGCTACTGCATTTACTTTAATTACTTTATTTTGACTACGACTGGATTTTTATGAAGGTAAGTTCCGAACATGGCATTGTAACTCTATCATCTGTCCAATCAATGCTGCTAACGGGTTTTAATTCACTCTCTTCCCACCAATTGGGTCATGTGTTTTAATTGTGATACAATTTATTTTGCTCCAGACACCATCCTTCTCTAATTCAACTGTATGTTTAACCAGATTCTGAACTATCTTGTCTTTACATTTTACAGCTACACTGATTACATTGCCTGCGGGTTTAATTGGTAGCTTCACCCAAATTTCCTTTGTGTTATCAATTGGTTTTTATATCTTAATTTTACCTGCATCTATTTTTATCAAATCTTTTACTGCCATCAGATTCTCATTTCTTAATAATGCAAGTAATTCTCTTAATCTAACATCTGGTCCAATATCTTTATTCCCTAAAGCTCCTTTTTCAATGTATTTAACATTCTAAACATCATTATTTTTGCTAGTGACATTCTTGTGTTCGTCGGGCACTAGGACCCTGCAGAGCTATGCAGTGTCAATTTCAATGCATCAGTTTCAAAGTAATTACCTGCACACAGCTGAATGCTGCTGAGTACAAACATCTGTATCTGTTTATTCTAAGACCAATTTAGTTCTGAACATACTGATTTACTACCTCATGATACTGATCACATTTCTACCTGCCGTTTACAACTTCTAATTGATGTGAAACTCGGTTTTGCAAAATACAACATTTTTAAAACTACAAACACCAAAGAAAATTCACAAATCCTTATTAGACATACACACACTCATTCATCCACTCAGATCTTGCGTCTCTACTTTGTAGGGTTTCACAAACCCTTATTAAACACACACTCATTTATCCACTGAGATCTTGGACCTCTATTCTGTAGAGTTTTAGGTACTCTGAACAAAAATTGAGACCCCTCCGTGCTGATAAATCTATCTTATGCAGGAGTTTTTTGCCTCTGTTAATCTTTTCCACTCTGTTGTGAAAACTCGGAAGAATATGAAATTTGAAACATGAAAATAACACTAAGAATACCTGAGGCGTTTAAATAAAAAGGAGAAGCCCCACAAGAGGTTAACAGCAGCAGCCTGTTTTGAAAGCAGACAACTTCACAGACAGGGATGGAAACAGAGAGGAGCTTCATTTTTATTCACAAGTTAGAAAAGACATTTAGAACATAGAACATAGAACAATACAGCGCAGTACAGGCCCTTCGGCCCACGATGTTGCACCGAAACAAAAGCCATCTAACCTACACTATGCCATTATCATCCATATGTTTATCTAATAAACTTTTAAATGCCCTCAATGTTGGCGAGTTCACTACTGTAGCAGGTAGGGCATTCCACGGCCTCACTACTCTTTGCGTAAAGAACCTACCTCTGACCTCTGTCCTATATCTATTACCCCTCAGTTTAAAGTTATGTCCCCTCGTGCCAGCCATATCCATCCGCGGGAGAAGGCTCTCACTGTCCACCCTATCCAACCCCCTGATCATTTTGTATGCCTCTATTAAGTCTCCTCTTAACCTTCTTCTCTCCAACGAAAACAACCTCAAGTCCATCAGCCTTTCCTCATAAGATTTTCCCTCCATACCAGGCAACATCCTGGTAAATCTCCTCTGCACCCGCTCCAAAGCCTCCACGTCCTTCCTATAATGTGGTGACCAGAACTGTACGCAATACTCCAAATGCGGCCGTACCAGAGTTCTGTACAGCTGCAACATGACCTCCCGACTCCGGAACTCAATCCCTCTACCAATAAAGGCCAACACTCCATAGGCCTTCTTCACAACCCTATCAACCTGGATGGCAACTTTCAGGGATCTATGTACATGGACACCTAGATCCCTCTGCTCATCCACACTTTCAAGAACTTTACCATTAGCCAAATATTCCGCATTCCTGTTATTCCTTCCAAAGTGAATCACCTCACACTTCTCTACATTAAACTCCATTTGCCACCTCTCAGCCCAGCTCTGCAGCTTATCTATATCCCTCTGTAACCTGCTACATCCTTCCACACTATCGACAACACCACCGACTTTAGTATCGTCTGCAAATTTACTCACCCACCCTTCTGCGCCTTCCTCTAGGTCATTGATAAAAATGACAAACAGCAACGGCCCCAGAACAGATCCTTGTGGTACTCCACTTGTGACTGTACTCCATTCTGAACATTTCCCATCAACCACCACCCTCTGTCTTCTTTCAGCTAGCCAATTTCTGATCCACATCTCTAAATCACCCTCAATCCCCAGCCTCCGTATTTTTTGCAATAGCCTACCGTGGGGAACCTTATCAAATGCTTTGCTGAAATCCATATACACCACATCAACTGCTCTACCCTCGTCTACCTGTTCAGTCACCTTCTCAAAGAACTCAATAAGGTTTGTGAGGCATGACCTACCCTTCACAAAGCCATGCTGACTATCCCTGATCATATTATTCCTATCTAGATGATTATAAATCTTGTCTCTTATAATCCCCTCCAAGACTTTACCCACTACAGACGTGAGGCTCACCGGTCTATAGTTGCCGGGGTTGTCTCTGCTCCCCTTTTTGAACAAAGGGACCACATTTGCTGTCCTCCAGTCCTCTGGCACTATTCCTGTAGCCAATGATGACATAAAAATCAAAGCCAAAGGTCCAGCAATCTCTTACCTGGCCTCCCAGAGAATCCTAGGATAAATCCCATCAGGTCCCGGGGACTTATCTATTTTCAGCCTGTCCAGAATTGCCAACACCTCTTCCCTACGTACCTCAATGCCATCTATTCTATTAGCCTGGGGCTCAGCATTCTCCTCCACAACATTATCTTTTTCCTGAGTGAATACTGACGAAAAATATTCATTTAGTATCTCGCCTATCTCTTCAGACTCCACACACAATTTCCCATCCCTGTCCTTGACTGGTCCTACTCTTTCCCTAGTCATTCGCTTATTCCTGACATACCTATAGAAAGCTTTTGGGTTTTCCTTGATCCTTCCTGCCAAATACTTCTCATGTCCCCTCCTTGCTCGTCTTAGCTCTCTCTTTAGATCCTTCCTCGCTACCTTGTAACTATCCATCGCCCCAACCGAAACTTCACACTTCATCTTCACATAGGCCTCCTTCTTCCTCTTAACAAGAGATTCCACTTCCTTGGTAAACCACGGTTCCCTCGCTCGACGCCTTCCTCCCTGTCTGACCGGTACATACTTATCAAGAACACGCAGTAGCTGATCCTTGAACAAGCCCCACTTATCCAGTGTGCCCAACACTTGCAGCCTACTTCTCCACCTTATCCCCCCCAAGTCACATCTAATGGCATCATAATTGCCCTTCCCCCAGCTATAACTCTTGCCCTGCGGTGTATACTTATCCCTTTCCATCATTAACGTAAACGTCACCGAATTGTGGTCACTGTCCCCAAAGTGCTCTCCTACCTCTAAATCCAACACCTGGCCTGGTTCATTACCCAAAACCAAATCCAACGTGGCCTCGCCTCTTGTTGGCCTGTCAACATATTGTTTCAGGAAACCCTCCTGCACACACTGTACAAAAAATGACCCATCTATTGTACTCGAACTATATCTTTTCCAGTCAATATTTGGAAAGTTAAAGTCTCCCATAATAACTACCCTGTTACTTTCGCTCATATCCAGAATCATCTTCGCCATCCTTTCCTCTACATCCCTAGAACTATTAGGAGGCCTATAAAAAACTCCCAACAGGGTGACCTCTCCTTTCCTGTTTCTAACTTCAGCCCATACTACCTCGGAAGAAGAGTCCCCATCTAGCATCCTCTCCGCCACCGTAATACTGCTCTTGACTAGCAGCGCCACACCTCCCCCTCTTTTGCCTCCTTCTCTGAGCTTACTAAAACACCTAAACCCCGGAACCTGCAACATCCATTCCTGTCCCTGCTCTATCCATGTCTCCGAAATGGCCACAACATCGAAGTCCCAGGTACCAACCCATGCGGCCAGTTCCCCTACCTTGTTTCGTATACTCCTGGCATTGAAGTAGACACTCTTCAAACCACCTACCTGAACACTGGCCCCCTCCTGCGACGTCAAATCTGTGTTCCTGACCTCTATACTCTCATTCTCACTTACCCTAAAACTACAATCCAGGTTCCCATGCCCCTGCTGCATTAGTTTAAACCCCCCCAAAGAGCACTAACAAATCTCCCCCCCAGGATATTTGTGCCCCTCAGGTTCAGATGTAGACCATCCTGTCTGTAGAGGTCCCACCTTCCCCAGAAAGAGCCCCAGTTATCCAGAAATCTGAATCCCTCCCGCCTGCACCACCCCTGTAGCCACGTGTTTAAATGCTCTCTCTCCCTATTCCTCATCTCACTATCACGTGGCACGGGCAACAACCCAGAGATAACAACTCTGTTTGTTCTAGTTCTGAGCTTCCATCCGAGCTCCCTGAAAGCCTGCCTGACATCCTTGTCCCCTTTCCTACCTATGTCGTTAGTGCCAATGTGGACCACGACTTGGGGCTGCTCCCCCTCCCCCCTAAGGACCCGGAAAACACGATCCGAGACATCACGTACCCTTGCACCTGGGAGGCAACATACCAAACGTGAGTCTCTCACGCTCCCACAAAATCTCCTATCTGTGCCCCTGACTATAGAGTCCCCAATTACTAATGTTCTGCTCCTCTCCCCCCTTCCCTTCTGAGCAACAGGGACAGACTCCGTGCCAGAGGCCCGTACCCCATGGCTTACCCCTTTGATTGACTTAAAAACTCTTAAAGTTATATGAAAGGAAACAGTATCTCACAAATCTTTAGTAAGAAGTTATTTGATTGAACAAATAGGAAAAGCAGCCAGAATCTAAAGTATAAGATAAGGAACAACTGTTAAAGTGTGAAAAGTTGCTAACACTAGTAATAAAAAGAAACAACTGATTAATAAATTGAGGAAACTAGAAGGTGACAAAGTAACATTATAACGTACATAGCATTTGAAGTTAAAACCTTTTGAAAATGGTCAAAGCAGAGAAAGTTAGAATCAGGGGATAACACTAACATGACATTAACTTAACCTGAAGATGACCCGAGTCGAATCAGAGAAAAAGTGTATCAGAAAAGACATCAGCTTAACCTAAAGATGACCCGAGTCGAATCAGAGAAAAAGTGTATCAGAAAAAGACATGGAACCAAAAGAGTGCGAATTAAGGCACACAAATTTATGACATGTCAAGCAAAGCGAGAAAAATGCAGTCAAAGATGGCAAGCTAGGGAGAAGGAAACTGCATTATCGCTGTAGAAGTAGCACCACGCTTCTAAACTATTCAAATTTAGCATACCAAAAGTCATGCAGACAGACATAAGGGTGCCAGGTGCAAAGGTTAAGGGGCCCCAAATGGCTATAAAAACTGGGGATAATGAGCAGATAACCAGAAGAGCATCTTCCTCGGTAATGGGACAAGCAACATCGATAGACCGAGCAGCCCAGAGAACTCAGCAGAAGACCAAAAGTTAAAGAAACCTGATTGTCAAGAGAGACTTGAAAGTCTGCAACTGTTCCGAACAGGAAAAGATCTTTCTACCTTTCTGTAAAAGTAGTTATTCTCTTTTAACTTGAAAATAAAGTTAAGTTCAAATTGATAACCTGAAAGAGTGGTTATTATTATTCTCTTTAAAGTTACTTTACTACACTTAGCAAGCTGGACCCGTGTTTAAGTCACTAAGTGGTAAGTAGCTAAAATTCTTCTACGAAGATACGAGTTATACCAGGGGAATAACTTGAAATACTAGTTTGACCCGAATAACACCCAAGTCTGAGTAGGAGTCAGGGAATGAGAATCCCTGCTCACCATTTAGAATAAATCGGCCCTTTTTGGTATAGGGGGAATTCTAAGAATAGTGGTGAGGAAAAAATTGATAACCTGAAAGAGTGGTTATTATTCTCTTTAAAGTTTACTATACTTCACTTAGCAAGCTGGACCCGTGTGTAAGTTACTAAGTGGTAAGTAGATAAAATTCTTCTACGAAGATACGAGTTATACCGGGGGATAACTTGAAATACTAGTTTGACCCGAATAGCACTCGCCGAAGTCTGCGTAGGAGTCGGGGAATGAGAATCCCTGCTCACCATTTAGAATAAATCGGCCCTTTTTGGTATAGGGGAATTCTAAGAACAGTGGTGAGGCAAAAACTACATGGCGCTCAAACGTGGTTCATTTTGAAAGTTGAAAGTTTGTGGGGCTTCAGGGCCCAGCAGGTCATTGTCAATTACTCCATGGCACCCGGCATGGGGGCCGAGAATACTAGAAATTTCTAGGTTGAGCAAGGCCGCCTAGAATATTGGACGTCTCTAGGCGAAGGCAAGGCTAGAATACTAGAAATTTCTGGTTGAGCGGGGTCGTCTAGAATACTAGAGATTTCCAGGCGAAGCGAGGCTAGAATATTAGAAATTTCTAGTTGAGCAATAGGGACGCCTGGCACATTAGTAGTTCCTAGGTAAGCAAACTATACCGGCCGAGTTTAGTTTGATAAGTCATGTGTGATTGACTTGAAAGGATTCTGTAGGAGCGGGGGGACAGGAGCTCAACTGGGTGCGAGTGTTAGTAGATGAGAAGGTACTAACCCTGAGTGAATGTCTGCAGGTCTGCTTGGTAACTAGTACCGGGTCCTGCATCCAACTGGAAGAAGTAGGCCAGAAAAATACCCTCCTTTGAGTAAGGCAGATTGTGAGGATAGAACCTGGAGCGATAGGGACGCGTAGAAACTTTGGGGACTGATCGATCGACCCTTAACACGAAACAGGAGGATTGTGCCTTAGGTGCCTTTGCGGTAACTGCCCAGGACAGGTATTTATCGCTTAATTTCAAGTCGCGATTGAAAGGGACCGCCAGTCGCAGTTGAAACTAAATATAGTTTAAAAATCCGAAAAATGGCAATTAGGGTAATCCTCTTGCCCTAGAATACGGGCAAGAGAGATGGAGCGATGGAACAGAAGTGGGGAGAATTAAAGAAGCAAAGGAAATCTTGGGAGAAAGTGATTCATCTGGAGGGTGACATACCGTTCTTTATCAGGGTGCCTAGAGCCCTGCAGATAGAGATCCGATCGGGATACTGACAGCATTATGTAAATTTGCATTTGAAAGAAAAGCTGAATCACTAGTTTTGTTGGGACCCAAGCAGAAGCAAGCAGCCGCTCAAGTGGGCAGGATATACTCTAGATTAGTTAAAATTATTGATCAGGACAATATGAAAGAAATAACTCAAATTCCTAGTGAATACAAAATTAAATCAAAACTGGCAAAAGAGTATAGAAAGCAGTTGCAAAACAATGATGGAGGAAGATGAGGAGTCAGTGTTAGAATCAGATACCACTGAAAAGACAGTGGGGCTGCAAATGAGTGCTCTACGTGAAAAGAGAAGTGGAAAGGAGCAGATGGAAATTTTAAAAATCCTGCACCAAGGAGGAAAGCAAATACAATTAGTGGCAGGGGATTTTGTGAATGCCACGGAGATTGTGCAGGTGAATCCTTCCAATATGGAGGGGAAGTTAGGAGCGGGAATATCGGGGGTATTAGCACACAAGTTTAATCCGGAACTGCAGCTGAAAATAGATGAAGAGATAACAGAACGAGGGAAGTTTAGAGAAGGGATCGCGAGAGCTACGGTTCTGAGCCGTGGGGTAAAAATTATACATGTGGTATCATTGGATAATTCTGGACAAGCGCATACTACAGCGGACGAATCAGTGATAAATCAGGCGAACATGGAAGGTATCCTAAGACATAGCATAGGGAGAGATGTGGACATGACATTGTTAGGAGACGGGATATTCCGAAATGACTCAGGAGAATCACTGAGAGCAATACTGAGAGCATGTGCGTTAACACCACCGGTTAAAATGGGTCAGTTAATCAGGATTTGGAAACAGCACTGGCCACAAGTCATTTTAGACGCAGCAGGTCAAAAGCAGCAACTTGAACAGAGTTTCAGACACATACTGTCACCCCTAACGGAAATAGACAAAATACACCCCAGTGCTCCAGATAACAAAGAGAATCATAGCTCCTTTGAGGATTTTCCAGGTGGCTACCGGTATAGATATCCAGATTTGACACAGTTTCAAGAGGATAATTGGCCCAGCCAATCTAAGCCACAGAAAGAAGGGGCTTTCATAGATTATTTTAATCCACACGACAGTGAGGAGGAAGAAAGCATAGCTGGGATTAATACGCTCCCATTATTAGCACAGGACGAGGCATCATCCTCCTCAGAGGATGAGAAGATAATGAAGCCGAGAAAGAGAACTGGGAATAGAAGAAATTCAAAACCAGTAGACATAGGGGATTGCAGCAATTTCTGGGAGCAACGGCAGCCTCCCACGTACCAGCCAATAAATGAGGAGTTACCATATTATATGCATAATCCGGGAGCACGGAGAGTACACAGCAGAGATCAGGAAGGGTGGAATAAAGAAGTTATTTCTAGGGGGCTTACGATAGGAGAGATATTGGGAGGCAGTCAACAAATTGATTCTACACAGCTGCTGGGGTTGCCACACGTCACTCCCAAAGCGAAGTTCTGGCAAATGAGCAAAGGATATGACACATTCTGGAGAGCCATGAATAGAGTGAGAGACAGGACAGAAACACAAGGCCAGGTACAGGCAGCACTACGGCCACATGAAAGGATACAGAATCTCCATAGACCCAGGATAGCTGCCCCTACTCCGGTGCACGGGGTTAATTATACACAAGGGGACAGCCAAATACCGATGACAAGATCTAATGAATATGGAGGGACAGTGGCAGAGTTGATAGATTATACCCCATACTTTGAGGAAGAGCTGGTATGGCGACAAATAAGTTTTTCAGGGTGCAGGGAGCCTGGCGGGAGAGGAACCCCTTTCAGGGAGTCACTCAGAACGCCGCGCTTTAGTAATGAGAAAACAGTCATGTCATTTACACCAGGTCCAGAGGAAACCCAGGGAGGTATGGTGCCGGATAAAATAGCGGCAGCAGTAATGAAAACAGCGGGCCCGAAGAAAGAGGGGGAGACGAAAATTGAATATTCTCAGAGGGTTAAACAATTAGCGAGGAAAATCCGGTGAATCCACCAAATTAATTGAGCTACATACAATAGGAGACATAGTTACGAGGGAGGTGTCTGATTTAATAAGCAAATTGGATTTGGGGAATGAGAAGGCTAAATTAATGAAGGAAATGACGGACGCGGCATATTCAGGGGAACACCTCACGTCATATATAGATGTATGAGGTTGCTAATGGAGTGGGTGCTGAGGTAGTCCAATTCCTGAGGGAGTTGGGACCCAAAATCCCGAGGGGAAATGTTTTTTCTACAATACTACTAACAGCTTCCAAAGGAAAAATTGGGAGAGAGATGGTCAGATTTGATTTGGCTGGAAAGGCAGTTAGGGAGAAACAAGCTAAAGGAGATCACAGGCGTGCAGCAGCTATCCAGAATGACAGTTCTACACAGAGCATGCAAACCCGACCCACCACGAGACAAATGTCCGATAGAGAGGGACAGACCTTAGCACAATCATCGATACAACAACCCAGATATATTCTACTGTCACAGGGACCACCCCCGCCACAATACTCAAATTATTTGCCGAAGGAACAGTTTATGGCCCTTAGTCGGGAGGAAAGAGACAGATTGGTCGAGGATAGGAGGAGATCAGAGGCCGGTCCTAGCAGAAATGGCAATAACAGATATCACCCACCAGGGAGGTATCCGGGAACTTACAGAGGGGGATTCCGAGGTAGAGGCAGAGGTGGACACAACGCAAATTGAATGACTGTGGCTTCTCCCTTAAAACTGGCGATCCAAAATCAAACCACAGAAACGGCAAATGGCGATTTAGAAGTAGAATATGGTGGAATTCGATTTGTAGTGGACGCGGGTGCTGAAGTGTCAATGGTTAAGGGATAAGCTGGAAATTTGACAGGGAAAGATTACATTATAGAAGGGGTATTGGGACATAGAAACGTTAGACCCGAGGTGAGATTCGGTGAGTTGCTTGCAGTGTCAGGCAGCGAGAATCTACTGGCAGGAAAAGGTTTAATCAAGATAAATACTGGGAAGATTAGGATATTGAAACCGATTGATAACATGGAGGAAATAAAGAAACAGAAAGAGAAAAGTATTTTAAGTGATGAGGCATGGCGAGCGAAAGAAGAGGCGTTTGAGATTCTTCGAATCTCACTCAGGGGTGCAATGATAGAAGTAGGAGGCTTAACCGGCCTTAAATGTATGATGTATGTACATGAGAAAAAACCCACACCAGTAAAGAAAGAAAAAAAGAAAGAGATGGTGGCAAAGGAAATCCGGAAGTCCTGGAGAGGGCACTTCTGGGAGATCCAGACAAGTACTGAAATCACAAATTTAAAAAATAGGGCCCTCTCCAACTTTAACCTGTTCATTTGATTTTTCAGATGGAGAGAACGATACAGACCTATTTGTTTGGAAGGAGAAAAAGAACTACAATCAAGAGGGAAATAAGAATCAGGGTTGAAGAAGGAATGGAGGTAATTAGGAGAAAGAGAAAAATAGATTGGCTAAAATGGGGGGCAACGATATTAATGGGGATTACAGTAATTAGTTTGGGATTATTAATATGGTTAGTTGCATTAGGAAAGTCAGGTGAGATAATGGGATATGGAAAAATAGATACCAGATTGAATCACAGAGAACACATAATAAAAATAAGAATAAACAAATGTTTAAATATAACGGAGGAAATCATTAATTTTCAGGATATTCAGGAAATTGGGCTTAACAACAGTATGTTAGAATCAAGAGAGAGTGGCAGTAACAACATGTTCAGTAAAATGTGGGGAGCACTTACAAACAGTCTAGGATACATACTGAACCTATCAGACAGATTGAAGATTTTTAAACAGTATGCAGGAAAAACTAATGATACTCAATGGGACCCCGAGAAAGGACAAATTAAGACAGGAAATACATTACAGAATAAAACTACGAGTAGGAGAATGAAACAAAATAGATGGAATAAATGCCTCAAACCACCAATGCAAGGAAGTTTATGTGAATTAAAATCCAATCTCACAGGTTGGAACATTAGTGATGTATGGGTGAATGAAGGCAGTATTGAATTAACTAAAGTAAAGACAGGTAATGAACAAGTATGG
The DNA here is from genome assembly GCF_047496885.1 of Scyliorhinus torazame. Classification (NCBI taxonomy): domain Eukaryota; kingdom Metazoa; phylum Chordata; class Chondrichthyes; order Carcharhiniformes; family Scyliorhinidae; genus Scyliorhinus; species Scyliorhinus torazame. The sequence goes on along the minus strand of NC_092720.1, from coordinate 167,663,995 downwards.
GTGTAAGAAATAATGGACAGATTGGAAGGCCGGAATGAAATCACTATAATCAGGAATGTAACGCTAATAGATAGAGGGGCATGTTATGAAGTATTAAACGAAGAAGAAGTCACAACACAACTTAGTTTAGAAAATCCAAATTCAAATAATAACAATAATAAAGGATCAGATAATACAATGAACGATTGGTGGACCGAATGAAAGAAAAGATGGAGGAATGGAGTACATGGCATCGTCTGTGCTCCCATGTTAATAAGAGGACCGGTGTGGCTAGTAATCAGACCGGAGAATAAGAGCAAAGTAAAGGTAGCACTAAACAATTCATTTCCATGGATACATTATTGAGAGGAATGGGGATTAGCGATAGATTGGGGGAAAAAAACTTCAGGACAAACAGCGAGTATAGAAGGGATTATTGGTACTCGAGGAGAAAAACTAAAAGTGAGTAAATTAGGAATATTTTATAGCGAAGGGTGGAACGTGGACATGGATAAGGTTCAGGACATTGAAAAAGGAATGATGAGAAAAATAATGGAATTATGGCATGGTCGACAAAAGAAAGATGTTCCTAACGGATGGAAGGGTTTGGCTACCCACCCAGAAGATGCAGAGGGGGAATGGATATTAGATCCATGTAAAGAACAATGTGTCAGTAGCAGTCTCTCAAAAAGGGCAACAACTTGCGATGCATCGGAAAGGAAATACAACTGTACTGAGCAGTTTCACATAGAAAGAATGGAAAGGAATCTAGTGAGACAAAGAGTAGCAGGGGGATTTAGTCAACTTGAGACCTATGAAGGAAGTATAGGCAAAGCCTATACATTTATTGGATTTACTGAAGGAGAACTGATTAAAATAGTAGAAAAACCAATAAAATGGACACCTGAATATACATTGCTATTAGCTAAATGGTTTGGTGACTTCTATATCAAAAACTCATTAGATATGGTACTGGCAAGAAAGAGAATGGGATGGCCGCTTGGTATGTGGGTAGGTCAGTGGGGTCAGGAATAGTATGCCAAATGGACGATAACGAAATGTTAATGGAAGGATGGAAAGATTTCAAGGAAGAGGAATAGTGTAAGGGAGGAACTTGGAATAGGATGAGCCCAAATAAATCAAAGAACACTTGTGTGTCGGGGATAGAACACCTCCCATATTATCCCAGCTGGAGTAATTTAGTAGATGTGGGTTTGAAAATTAAAGAGACAGTTAAAACAGCAATTAAGATTATAACAAGCCCATTTAAATGGTTCTGGACAATGTTAACCTGGATTCTAAACAATTGGTACTTGTTTGTATCAATTGCAGGGGGAGCGATCATCGCTGCATTACTATGGAAATTGGGAATTTTAAAATTGTGTAGGATTTTATGCTGCAAATGCTGCAATAGAATTGCTCAAAGAAGAGAGAGAAAAATGATACAGTTGGCCACATATTTGAGAAAAGTAAATGATAAAGCCAGGAAGAAATCTTCCCGGTTTAGAAATAAACCAAACTATCAAATAATTACTGAAGAGTGAAATCTCCGGTCTCCAGCTCTGGCTGGACATGTGTCCTGAGAGCCAGCTGATGGATGATCTGAGGTCTCCACAGGATTTGAGGGTCTCGACAGGTAACATGTCACTGACGAGGAACCCTTCAGTAAAAAAAAATTTTTTTTTAAAAAGAGATAACAAAGGCATGAAAGACAAATTTCTTATCATTACTTAACAAAGCAGATATATTATGCTTGATGTTGCGACGGGGTGTATATGACAAATATATTAAACGTAGTTGCCTTGAGGCATTATGATAGTTATTAAAGAAGAAATGTTCTGTATCTTATACAATACTGTTATCTATGTATGTAAGAAAAGAAAAAAAAAGATGGCTGGAGCAAGGCCTGACATGACTTGATATATGTAATATCTACTGATAACGGGGGAAATACTGAATGCTGATGGTTCATGAATTAGCACTGGGAAGAGACAGAGTGCATCAGGTCAGGAGACGCGTGTCTAGCACCAAGCGGGCAGTGGCTTCTGTCAAAATCATGAATTATTATAGGACACTAGTATGAATTAGATGCGATAGATGGGTATATAAGGATGGGCATAAGCTAAAAGTATTCAGAAAGATTTGGAACAAGTAGTAGGACGTAACTCTCAAGACTGAGAAAAGAACATAGGGGAGTCCAGTATGTTTTTCGATGGAGGCCTAGGAGACATGCAACCATTTGAACAGATATTGATGGATCAGCCACTGCAGGGGGTGAGAGTTGTTTACTCTGTAGCGGGGTTAGGTAACAGAAGAATTCCACCAAGTTTAACAGGGTTTATAATGTGAGTATTTAATTCGTAATTTCTAATATATGTAATTTAGGTATTGAAATTGAAATGTATTAAAAATAGTTATAAATGTTAACTTCAATAGCACCCTGGTCGGACCAGGATTTGAACTATCAATGTTATATTTTGTCTTTTAATGGGATTGTTGAAATAATTAGGTAACGCGGGACCACACGAACAGTTGTGTAAGGAGTTGCTTGACGACATGTTAAGATAGGACTTATTCTTTTAAATTTTATATTTTACTAGAGAGGATTTCATGTTTATCTAGAAACGGATAAAATCATGGTTCAAAATGAAGCCAGTGGATTCGACTGGCGAATGCCTCAACCTGCTGGATGTATTAAATGTTTCAGAACTAGTAATAGAAACGGGTTTTTCACCACTTTAGGGTGGCTGTGTGGTAAATGTTATCAAGGCAGTTATAAACAGCACGGTAGCCTTGTGGATAGCACAATTGCTTCACAGCTCCAGGGTCCCAGGTTCGATTCCGGCTTGGGCACTGTCTGTGCGGAGTCTGCACATCCTCCCCGTGTGTGCGTGGGTTTCCTCCGGGTGCTCCCGTTTCCTCCCACAGTCCAAAGATGTGCAGGTTAGATGGATTGGCCATGGTAAATTGCCCTTAGTGTCCAAAATTGCCCTTAGTGTTGGATGGGGTTACTGGGTTATGGGGGTAGGGTGGAGGTGTTGACTTTGGGTAGGTGCTCTTTCCAAGAGCCGGTGCAGACTCGATGGGCCGAATGGCCTCCTTCTACGCTGTAAATTCTATGAAACTTCATGTACTTCAGGACATGATAACGGAGGAAAGAGATCTTAGTGAGACATGGCAATCAGTTTCGATAGGATGTAGAGTGAATGGCCACGGCCGTAGTTGGTTTAGAGACATATTACAAACGCATCAGAGATATCTGGGTTTTGTAGTGGTTCTTCTTCTATCAGGCGTGCCTCCTCCATTTCCTCTGTTACTTCCACACAGTCATGTTCTTCTTCTTCTCCCCCCTTTTGCTCCTCGGAGAGCGGGAGCAAAGATGATGGATTTACGGGGCTTGCACGGTGGAGGTAAAGATTAGGTGATTCCAAAACTGCCAGCCATCTGGTCCACCTGGCTGATGTAACTTGTGATACTCTGTTCATGAAGAGTAGAGAATGGACTGCATGGGGACATTTGACGGTCAGTTGCTGGTCTAGGACAAGGCCTGCAGGTAGCCATCACGACTCGACATGTGGCTTCCTTGGCTCTGAGGCAGCTGCCATGTGCCAGGGCCACGTTGTCCAATTTGACAGAGTAGTATCCTACTGGTCTTAGCTGGTCACCATGTTCTTGGGCTAGTACTGCTGTCATATGCCTTTCTTTCTCATGAACAAACATGGTGAAAAGCTTTCCATTGTTTGGAATTCCTAGAGCAGTGCTGAGCACAAGGCCTATTTCAGGTTCAAGAATGACTCTTTCTGTTCCGTTGTGAGGTCAACTGTGCCTTTTGATTTTCGGTTGCCTTTTAAGGGGTCATTTAATGGTTGAGTCATCTGAGTAAATGAATCAATCCAATTTCTGTTAAAGTTGCATAGTCGCAAAATGAATCTCCCCTCCTGAACAGTTGTAGGCTCTTTGGCGGCTTTGATTGCAGCCGTTCTGTGCTTGGTAAGTTTCCTTTTACCTTTAGATATTTTCTGACCTCGGTAAACAACTTCATCTTGGGAAATTTGTGCTTTGGCGAGACTGGCTTAGTGTCCATTGTAGCTAAGGTGGTCTAAAACGACACGTAAGTCTCTTTCATGGTCTTCTTCATCAATGGAGGTCACCAGAATATCATCTACGTACTGGATAATGGTGGGGGGCATATCAGGTAGTTCCCTCAGGTGGTCCTGTAGAGCCATATGAAAAACAGTAGGGCTGTTGTGAAACCCTTGCGGTAGTCTGGCCCATGTGTATTGTTGTTGTCTGATGATGAAAGCAAACCGTGGTTGTACCTCCTCTGCCAGTGGTACTGACCAAAAGCCATTGGCCATGTCTATAACTGAAAACCGTTGAAGGTCTGGTGTTAAGGCACTAAAGATGGTGGGTGGACCGGCTACCAAAGGAGCTTTTCTGACAATGCATTGGTTGGCCCTTCTATAGTCAATAGTCAGGCGCCATGTGCCATTAACCTTCTTGACAGGCCACACTGGACTGTTTGATGAACTATGAACTCGCACTATTACTCCTCTGTCTTCCAACTGCTTCACTACAGGTAGAATTCCCTCAATTGAGGAGGAATTAATGGGGTACTGTTTAGTACATGGTCGTGCTACTCCAGTGAAGGATGCTGGTTCCATGTTTAATAGGCCACAGTCATTTTTGTCCTTGGCCCAAATAGGGTGGTGCTCCAGTTGGCTCTTTTTGATGTGTCTGATGGACCATGTGACTTTTCCATTCTCAAAATTAAGAGAAGAATTGAATTGGGCTAGTATATCCATAGCCAGAAGGGCCTGTGTTACTGGGCCTATCCAAATGGAGGCCATCAGTTCCTGTGGGCCAAATTCAAGCAACATGGCCTCTGTTTACGATAGTGACGTTTAAGGGGCATCTTGACAAATACACGAATAGGATGGGAATAGAGGGATATTGACCCCGGAAGGGTAGAAGATTTTAGTTTAGTCGGGCAGCATGGTCGGCGCAGGATTGGAGGGCCGACGGGCCTGTTCCTGTGCTGTACTTTTCTTTGTCCTTTGTTCGTTGTTTCTTGAAGGGTTAATGGATCACCTCCCGCTGCATAAGCTTCAATCACCTGTCCTTTTAAGGGAAACAAGTTAGCATATTTTTGGGGAAGACAGGTTAATTCAGCTCCAATGTCAGGAAGACACTCAATTTGTTGGCCTCCCACTCTCAATGATATATACAGTCCATCCTTTCTGTTCTCCATTAAAGCGTATAATGCTATGTGAATGGACTCACAGAGAGTGAGATCAGTTAGTTTTTTGCTGCATCGGGCAGTGCCCTCTTGTCTCGTGGGGTTAATCTGGTGAAACTGTCGACAAAAGCGTCATCTTCATTGAGTTCGTCTCTACGTGGTGAAAGCGTGTGGGGCCTATGTTGGTCTTTGTAAGAGTCCTGGTGATACGTGTCTTGGGGCGGATCCCTGTAGTATGAGTCACGGGGCGGGTCTCGGGAGTATGAGTCCTGATTGTGGTCATGTCCTTGGCCCCCACATATTCTGAAACAACATGATTTTGCTCAATGGCTGTCTTTACCACAAAAATGACATTTTCCCGTTTTCCTGAAATCCTTTATTGGAGCAAGAGCAGAGGCCGGGGTTGGTGTTACCGGAGGAGGAGGAGCTGTAATTCCTGCTCTACTGGCAGCAGCTGCGGCTTCCGGCTGGGGCTGAGGGCGAGGACAGAGAGCTCGGACTTTAACCTCCAAGCCACGGTCCAGTTGAATGCATCGTTCTACTAATGCCCTGAAGGTAGTACTCACTAGCGCCCAGTCTGGAAAAACCATGTTTAGGGCATTAGACACTTCAGGTCTCAAACCAGCGACAAAAGCGTTTTAAAATGGTCCTAGGGTACTCGCATTCCAAGTCCTCTCTCCTTCCTGGAGTTCCATTCCGGAATGCTCCTTCCAAACTGTTCTAAACCTTTCCTCATAATCTGTGAGATCCTCCAAATGCTTTTGAACACAGGATGTTATTTTTCCCCATTCAGTTTTAGGTGGGTTGAATCTTAATAGCCACTCTTTAATTGCCTGCCATCCCTCTTCCAGATTTTGTAAATCGTCATCTAGGGCTGACCGAACTTCCTTCGAGAGTATTTTACTATCGTGTGGATTAACCATCACAGACAGAACCTGTACACCATCTAACGGATGGAGACCGTAAATATTCTATAAACACTGTAGCTGTTCCCAGGTGGCTAACCTCCCCCCCCCCCCCCCTTTCTTAGGGTGCGGGAGTTCTTTGGACCATCGACCAACTTTATCAGGGCCTGCCTGATCATAGACCCAATGTCAGGCGTATTGAGGTTTAGTGGTTTTTACACCATTTTCGGTTGTTTCGGTCACTTCAACCTTAACCCGTTTGGTGCGTAATGGGGCGAGTCGTAATGTTCCAGTCCTGCCACTAGGTTAATTTTTTGCTTCACTGTCATCGCCCGAGCTAGCTGGTTCCCTTTATTCAGCGCCTCGTGTAGTGATAACAATCTCGGAGCCCGCTGAAGCTGCCCCGGGAGGCCCTTGAATCGGGGTTAGCTGTGTGTTTTTTACATACAACTTACAGTGCAGAAGGAGCCCATTCAGCCCATCGAGCCTGCACCAGTCCTTGGAAAGAGCACCCCCATTTTAAGTCCAGAACTCCGCCCAACCCCTTTGGACACTAAGGACAATTTAACATGGCCAATCCACCTAACCTGCACGTCTTTGGACTGTTGGCCGACCACACTCGCATAGCAGGTCGGTGTGGGGACGAGCTGAGGTTGAGGATTTGTGGGGATGAGGGCCATTGAACCTGGCACGGACATGGGATTTTGTTGGCCAGACCACACCTGTGGAGTCTGTGTCAGAGGATTCATAGTTGCCATGGCAGCAGCGACTGGCGGCAATGCCAGAGCTGATGACGGTGACACTATTTCAATCTTCAGAGTATAATTTTCTTTAAGTAACTGGATATTTTCCTTTTGTAGCCCAGCATTTTGGGAATGCAATTCATCAATTTGTGACAGTAATTGTTGAACTCTGGAGTCCGAGTCGGTTAATGAAGTTTTAGTTTTCTCATGTTCGCCCAACAGGATTTCTAATTGTTCAAGCTTAGGTTTTGATTTTCGCAATCGCTCACAGACTGCCTGGAGTTGATCTTTGGCAGTTTCAGGTTCGCGATCGTGGTTTGTGTTGGCAATTGTTTCTTGTCACCGACGGAGCTGTCCCATTACCACAAGAGACCATCGAGCACGCTCCCTATCCTTCATTCGGGTAGTTTTCCCCCAAACTCTCTTTATATTTTCAAGGGACTATTATCCCTTGGGAATGTTACTTTTTTTTTTTCAAACAATTTTATTGAGGTATTTTAGGCATATACAAAAGTGACATTGTATAGTACAAAAAAAAGAAGTCAAGACACAAATTAAACATAGTGCGAACCACGGCTCTGTTCACGCAAGGACCTGCCTCAATATCCCCCTACTCTACTCTACCCTAGCACCCCCCTCCCTCACCCCGCCTGCTGACGCTTACTCCTCTGCGAAGAAGTCAATAAATGGCTGCCACCTTCGGGCAAACCCTAGTAGCGAACCTCTCAAGGCGAACTTGACTTTCCCTTGGCCAAGAAAGCTCACCATGTCCAATAGCCATACTTCAGCCCTCGGGGCCTTTGAGTCCCTCCATGCTAACAGTATTCGTCACCGGGCTACCAGGGAAGCAAAGGTCAGAACATCGGCCTCTCTCTCTTCCTGGACCCCGGGTCCACCGAAACCCCAACGATTGCCACCTCAGGGCTCATTGCCACCCCAGTTTTCAACACTCAGGACATGACATCTGCGAATCCCTGCCAATACCCCCTGAGTTTAAGGCACGACCAGAACATGTGTACATGGTTAGCCGGCCCTCCGGCGCATCTAGCACACACACTGTCAGGGGCTGGTTTAGCACAGGGTTAAATCGCTGGCTTTGAAAGCAGACCAAGGCAGGCCAGCAGCATGGCTCAATTCCCGTACCAGCCTCCCCGAACAGGCGCCGGAATGTGGCGACTAGGGGCTTTTCACAGTAACTTCATTTGAAGCCTACTTGTGACAATAAGTGACTTTCATTTCAGGTCCTCCAGCCCGAAGAATTTGCTCATCCGGGCCACCGTCATGTGGGCCCTGTGCTCGACCTTAAACTGGATCAAGCTGAGCCTGGCGCATGTTGCGGTCGTCTTTGGCACACTGGATAAGTGGAGCTTGTTCAAGGATCAGCTACTGCGTGTTCTTGATAGGTACGTACCGGTCAGGCAGGGAGGAAGGCTTAGAGCGAGGGAACCGTGGTTTACCAAAGAAGTGGAATCTCTTGTTAAGAGGAAGAAGGAGGCCTATGTAAAGATGAGGTGTGAAGTTTCAGTTGGGGCGATGGATAGTTACAAGGTAGCGAGGAAGGATCTAAAGAGAGAGCTAAGATGAGCAAGGAGGGGACATGAGAAGTATTTGGCAGGTAGGATCAAGGAAAACCCAAAAGCTTTCTATAGGTATGTCAGGAATAAGCGAATGACTAGGGTAAGAGTAGGGCCAGTCAAGGACAAGGATAGGAAGTTGTGTGTGGAGTCTGAAGAGATAGGCGAGATACTAAATGAATATTTTTCGTCAATATTCTCTCAGGAAAAAGATAATGTTGTGGCGGAGAATGCTGAGACCCAGGCTATTAGAATATATGGCATTGAGGTACGTAGTGAAGAGGTGTTGGCAATTCTGGACAGGCTGAAAATAGATAAGTCCCCGGGGCCTGATGGGATTTATCCTAGGATACTCTGGGAGGCCAGGGAAGAGATTGCTGGACCTTTGGCTTTGATTTTTATGTCATCATTGGCTACAGGAATAGTGCCAGAGGACTGGAGGATAGCAAATGTGGTCCCTTTGTTCAAAAAGGGGAGCAGAGACAACACCGGCAACTATCGACCGGTGAGCCTCACGTCTGTAGTGGGTAAAGTCTTGGAGGGGATTATAAGAGACAAGATTTATAATCATCTAGATAAGAATAATATGATCAGGGATAGTCAACATGGCTTTGTAAAGGGTAGGTCATGCCTCAAAAACCTTATCGAGTTCTTTGAGAAGGTGACTGAACAGGTAGACGAGGGTAGAGCAGTTGATGTGGTGTATATGGATTTCAGTAAAGCGTTTGATAAGGTTCCCCATGGTAGGCTATGCAGAAAATACAGAGGCTGGGGATTGAGGGTGATTTAGAGATGTGGATCAGAAATTGGCTAGCTGAAAGAAGACAGAGGTGGTGGTTGATGGGAAATGTTCAGAATGGAGTTCAGTTACAAGTGGCGTACCACAAGGATCTGTTCTGGGGTCGTTGCTGTTTGTCATTTTTATCAATGACCTAGAGGAAGGCACAGAAGGGTGGGTGAGTAAATTTGCAGACGACGCTAAAGTCGGTGGTGTTGTCGACAGTGAGGAAGGATGTAGCAGGTTACAGAGGGACATAGATAAGCTGCAGAGCTGGGCTGAGAGGTGGCAAATGGAGTTTAATGTAGAGAAGTGTGAGGTGATTCACTTTGGAAGGAATAACAGGAATGCGGAATATTTGGCTAATGGTAAAGTTCTTGAAAGTGTGGATGAGCAGCGGGATCTAGGTGTCCATGTACATAGATCCCTGAAAGCTGCCACCCAGGTTGATAGGGTTGTGAAGAAGGCCTATGGAGTGTTGGCCTTTATTGGTAGAGGGATTGAGTTCCGGAGTCAGGAGATCATGTTGCAGCTGTACAAAACTCTGGTACGACCGCATTTGGAGTATTGCGCACAGTTCTGGTCACCTCATTATAAGAAGGACGTGGAAGCTTTGGAGCTGGTGCAGAGGAGATTTACCAGGATGTTGCCTGGTATGGAGGGAAAATCTTATGAGGAAAGGCTGATGGACTTGAGGTTGTTTTCGTTAGAGAGAAGAAGGTTAAGAGGAGACTTAATAGAGGCATACAAAATGATCAGGGGGTTAGATAGGGTGGACAGTGAGAGCCTTCTCCCGCGGATAGAAATGGCTGGCACGAGGGGACATAGCTTTAAACTGAGGGGTAATAGATATAGGACAGAGGTCAGAGGTAGGTTCTTTACGCAAAGAGTGGTGAGGCTGTGGAATGCCCTACCTGCAACAGTAGTGAGGGCATTTAAAAGTTTATTGGATAAGCATATGGATGATACTGGCATAGTGTAGGTTAGATGGCTTTTGTTTCGGTGCAACATCGTGGGCCGAAGGGCCTGTACTGCGCTGTATTTTTCTATGTTCTATGTTCTATGTTTACTCTGCTCAGGGCTTCTGCCCAGATACCGCCCTCCATCTCCCCCCGAGCTCCTCTTCCCACTTAAGCTTCAGGTCCTCGGTCTGCGTATCCTCAGCTCCCATTAGTTCCTTATAGACATCAGAATCTCTACCCTCTCCCACCTCTCCCCAGAAACTACCCTGTCCTGCCTCCCCTTCGGCAGGTGACATGCGAAGGACGGCACCAGTCTGGGTACAAAATCCCGCACCTGTAAGTATCTAAAGTCGTTCCCTCTCGCCAGCCCAAACTTCTCCTCCAGCGCCCTCGTGCTCGGAAAGCTCCCTTCCAGGATCAGAACCCCCATCCTCACAATCCCCGCCCTCCTCCACAGTCGATACCCCCCCGTCCATGTTCCCCGGGGCAAATCGGTGGTTGCCGCAGATTGGGGTCCACACCGATGCTCTTACCTCCCCTACATGCCTCCTCCGCTGGCCCCATGTCCGAAGAGCCGCCACCACTATCGGGCTGGTGGAGTACCGTGCCAGCGGAAGCGGCGGAGGCGCCGTGACCAGGGCTGCTAAGCTAGTGCCGCTGCACGAAGCAGCCTCCATCCGCTCCCAAACCGACCCCGCACCCACCATCCATTTCCTTATCATCGCTATGTTGGCCGCCCAGTAATAGTTGCTGAAGTTCGGCAACACCAGCCCCCCTTCTCCTCTGTTCCTTTCAAGCATCACCCCCTTCACCCGCGGGGACTTCCCTGCCCATACAAATCCCAGAACAATTTTATTCAGCCTCTTAAAGAAGGACCGCGGGATAAAGATGGGGAGACACTGAAAAACAAACAAGAACCGCGGGAGAATCGTCATTTTAACAGTGCACCCTCCCCGCCAATGACAGCGGGAGCGCATCCCACCTCCGGACCTCCTCCCTCACTCGTTCCACCAGTCGGGACAGGTTGAGCTTATGCAACCTGCCCCAGTCCCGTGCCACCTGAATCCCCAACTATCGGAAACTCGCCCCCACTAGTCTGAATGGCAACCCCTTCAGCCTACTCTCCTGCCCCCTCGCCTGAATTACAAACAACTCGCTCTTAGCCATGTTCAGTTTGTATCCGGAGAACCGGCCAAATTCCTTCAGGGTTGCCATAATACCGTCCAGCCCCACCATTGGGTCCGAAACATATAACAGCAGATCATCCGCGAAAACGAGACTCTATGTTCCACTCCCCCCCCCCCGGACCAGCCCTTTGCAGTCCCGAGAAGCTCTCAGTGCAATTGCCAGCGGCTCTATGGCCTGCGCAAACAGCAGTGGGGAGAGAGGGCAGCCCTGTCTTGTTCCACGGTGTAGTGTAAAGTAGTCCGATGTCGTCCTGTTCGTCCTTACACTCGTCTCCGGGGCCTGATACAATAGCCTAACCCAGTCGATGAATCCTGCCCCTAACCAGAACCGTCCTCGTACCTCCCACAAATAATCCCACTCGACCCAGTCAAAAGCCTTTTCAGCATCCATGGCTCCGACTATCTCCATCTCCCTACTCTCCGGGGGCATCATAATCATGTTGAGCAGCCTTCTTCTGTTGGCCACCAGCTGCCTCCCCTTTACAAACCGGTTTGGTCCTCCACAATTACATCCGGTACACAATCCTCAATTCTGGTCACCAAAACTTGGCCAGTAACTTGGCGTCTACGTTGATCAAAGAGATCGGCTTGTATGACCCACAGGCCTCCGGGTCCTTATCCCGTTTCAGAATGAGCGAGATGGTGGCCTGCGACATCGTCGGTGGTAAACTCCCTCTGTCTCTTGCCTCGTTAAAGACCCTGACCAGCACCGGCCCCACTATCCCAGCAAATGTTTTGTAAAACTCCACCGGATACCCGTCCGGTGCAGTTGGGCTTTACCCAACTGCATGACCTTCAGGCTCCCCAACACCTCTTTGATCCTGACCAGGATCCCCAGTCCGTCCACCAACCCCCTCCCCACTCTTGGGAAGGTCAGTCTGTCCAGGAACCACCTCATCCCCCGGTCCCCCGGGGGGTTCCGATGTGTGCAGCTTCCTATAAAAGTCCCTAAAGACTTTGTTCAGCCCTGCCGGGTCACCCACTAGATTACCCTCCCCATCCACTACCCTCCCTATTTCCCTAGCCGCTTCCCTCTTCCTCAGTTGCTGCGCAAGGATTCTACTGGCCTTCTCCCCATGCTCATAAATCACGCCGTTTACCATTCTAAGCTGCTCTACAGCCTTGCTTGTAGTCAGCACCTCAAATTCGGCCTGCAGCCTCTGTCGTTTCCTGAGTAACTCTGGCCTCGGGGATTCCGCGTAACTTCTGTCCGTCCATAGCATTTCCTTAATCAGTCGGTCCGTCTCTGCCCTATCTGTCCTGTCCCTGTACGCCCGGATTGAAATCAGCTCCCCTCACCACTGCCTTCAGTGCCTCCCAGAGCACTGCTGCCGAGACTTCTCCAGTATCGTTCATCTGCAGGTAATTCTGCATGCATTTCCTCAGCCTCTCATACTGCCTCGTCCGCGAGTAATCCAACTTCCAGCCTGTTGCTAACTTTTGGTTGGTTTAATTGGCTCTGTTTTATAACCTTTGCTCTCGAGTCGCCAGGTATCTTTATGCTACCGCCACGAGGTTCAAGTTCAAGTAATGATCAATAACTCAACACACCAATTAGTAAGATTCAAATCAAAACACATTTATTATACACAGTAAATCACTACTCATGCATAAACTCTACTTTCTAGACTATTTCTATCACTAACAGGCTAATACTTAGCTTTGGGCTGGCCCACCAAGTCAGGGGAACAAATGGCCTTTCGTTCAGGTCCTGAGTCTGCAGGATTCAAAAGCTGGTATAGACTGGTAGCTAGGAGCGCCTATCTCATAGCGAGCGTTGACTTGAGACTTACTTGCTTGGAGGCCACAAGACAGGTCACTGTCAAGGGTTGGTTCAAGCTGCTGAGTGACCCTGCTAAAGAAGGACGATTTGAACTTGGGGGCTTTACTTTATAGTCCCCAGGGGCTTCCCGCCCTTCGGGGCGGACCCGTACCTGGTTCCAAGTGATTGGACTACTTTCCGATCACTTGGATCGATTTCTCCAATGCTGGAGCGGTTCCCTGATCGCCAGGCGGTCCCTAAATGTTCGTTGGCCTTCCTTTGTCTTGGCTCCTGCTGGCGCCGAGGAGTCTGGCTTGGCTTAACTGTTGCCATTGTGCCTTGGAATCGCTCATTACTATGTAGATGGCTGCTACATTACTATGCAGATGGCTGCTGGTTTCGATGCTGTCTGGTTGTTTTGCAGGTTCCAATATACATGATTCCTGTTTTTGCTAGTCTTTGCCTGTGTTGGCTGAATTTCCCTTCAGCCTTTGCGGTTCTCCATTTTAAGTCAGGAAGTGGCCAACTCAGGTTGCTACAAGCCTCCATGGTGGGCGCTGAAAGCTGTCCTTACAAAACTGCAGGTCTACCCAGTACGGAGCATGGTCCGATATGGCAATTGTCGAATATTCAGCCCCCACTATTCCGGCCAGCAGGTCCCTACTCACCACAAAGTAGTCAATTCGGGAATACACCTTGTGGATGTGGAAGTAGTACGAGAACTCCCTCGCCATCGGATGGCTAAATCTCCACGGATCTGCTCCCCCCCATTTGCTCCATGAACCCTCTCAGTTCCTTTGCCATCGCTGGCAACCTGCCCGTTCTTGAACATGACCGGTCCAGGCTCGGGTCCAGGACTGTATTAAAGTCCCCGTCCATGATCAGCTTACACGAGTCCAAGTCGGGGATCTTCCCTAGCATCCTCCTAATAAAATCCACATTGTCCCAATAAGGGGCATACACACTGACCAGGACTACTCTCACCCGTTCGAGCTTACCCCTCACCATAATGAACCTGCCACCCCCATCCACGACTGTGCCCTCTGCCTCAAATTGTACCCTTTTATTCATCAGGATCGCAAACCCCCTTGTCTTAGAATCAAGCCCCGAATGAAAGACCTGACTAACCCAGCCCTTCCTTAACCAAACCTGGTCTGCCACTTTCATGTGCGTCTCCTACAACAAGACTATGTCCGCCTTCAGAACCCGCAGATGCGCAAACACACGCGCATCTTCACTGGCCCGTTTAACCCTCTAACATTCCAGGTGATCAGCTTGGTTGGGGGACACTTTGCCCCCGCCCTTCCCCTTTGCCGATCAGCCACCCCCTTTCCTTGTCAGCCCCCAAGCCATGTGTCACGCTTCATCTGGCCCGCCTCCTGATCGGCTCCACCCATGACCTCCTCACTGCTGCCATGCCCAGTTTCCATCCTCATCATCAGAACGACTCCCCCTCCCCTCCACCCCACCCCCTAGCAATCCTATCACCTAACCCCCTGCTCTAATCTAACTATATGCACCACACCCCCACCTCGGCTACCGTTGACTAGCTGCACTCAGCTAGCCTGGGCTCCCAGCCTCGGCGCCAGCACGTCTCCCACCCATTGTTCCCAGTCACTCCTCCCCCGACCCATCCATACCACTTCCCCATATCAGCCCTACTTAAGCAAATACTCTATACAAGTCATAAACAACCCCCACAATAGCGCAATTCAAGTTAAACAAGAAAAGAAAAAAAGAGATAAGAAATAACAGGCACTCTCAGTCCTTCCCATACAGACACAGAAAAAGATTGCACAAAGTTCCCCTGAAGCATCCATTTTAACCCAACCCTTTTAACTGTTTTCTTTATTATTCGCCCCCCCCCCAGCCAAACTCCAACAAATCAAAGAGCCCAAAAAGGAAACATTCAGGTAAACCACGCAAAAAAATCACATCCCTACCACCTTCCAACCCCCAAAAAGGTCAAAAAAACACCTCGTTCCCCAGCAACTTCTGAACCATACCCTCCACAAACGCGGCAGCGTCTAGCCCCTCTGCCCCCTCCGGGATTCTCACGTTCTGCCGGCGAGATCTGTTGTCCAGGTCCTCCAGCCTTTTCAGAAGCACTTTCTGCTGGTCCCTCAACCTCCGAATCTCCACATCCGCCACCATTTGAAAGTCAGCCTGCTCCTCCACTGACTTCTCCAACTGCTGGAGCTTCTCAGCCTGATCATCAGCCTTTTTTCCATTTGGCCAATCGACTTATGTAGCGGCTACAAGTTGTCACGCTTCAAAGCCAAAAAGCCCTCCTGCATAGTCTGCAGCAGCTGCTCCATTGTGGGCTGGGCTGTCGGCGCCTTGCTCTGAACACCAGCCATGCTGGTCTCTCTCACAGCCTCCACTGTGCCCTTACTCAACCACTTCTTCTGCTGTTTACGGTCCCTCCGGCTTCTTCGGTCCATACAATTTTGTATGGGTCCTGTGCCTGAGTACTATTGCTTTCCAGTTCCGCGCTCAAAAGCGCAAAAACGTCAGGGGAAAAGGTCCAAAAGTCCGACCGAAACAGGAGCCACCAAATGTGCGACCTACTCCCTCATAGCCGCCACTGGAAGTCCCAGGAATGTTGCATTTTAATTCAATTTCTGTATTCACGTCGGACAATTCAAAGTGCCAATTAATACACGATTTAAGATCTCCGAACATATCATCAGTGGACACGTCTGGTGGAGCCTGGCCGCCCTTAGAGGTTGTGGGACGCTCTGGTCCACCCTTGGAAGCAGTGGGGACATCTGATTTAGCACACTCACATGTAGGAGAAGTACTCTGATCGCACTTTGGAGAAGTATTGAAAAACTCCTCGTCCCCCTCTTCCGAATAGGTTTCTGACCCGGGCCGCAAATCGAGGACTCTGTGAGACATAGGTCATCATACGTATACCTGTAGTGCCGTACCATATATCATATGACACCGATATAAGGCGTCTGACAATAGATTTGCGCCCTCACCCAATCTTTTCTTTTAAGGTTCTTTTATTGGTAGGGGGAAGTTTTACGAACTGTTACGGCTTAGGGCTTTAAAGAGGTAAAGGAGAAGTCAAAGTTTGGTCTTCCGGTCAGCGATTCTGCCTTCGGGCCTCTTCGTTAACAATGCGGTACGCTCGTCAACGGCACGGTCTTCGGTCCCCTCCTCCCTCCGTTTGTCTCAGAGCGCTAGTTGATGGATCTCTGTGTCTATTGGGAACCCTGGATATGCATTGTCCCTTCTCAGTTCCCAAATAACAGAGGTCAAGTCTGTGCTTTTTGGCAAAGTCCACTTGTACTTTATTTGTCAGCTGTGCCACTGGTAAACTTCTTTTCAATACAAAATTTAGAAAGGTTCCAACTAGCCCTTTAACAAACTAGTCAGATTAATTGTCTTTAGCGAATACAATAGTTGAGTTTTCATTTAATTAAAGATCGTAGTAATTCTTCAAATCATAATACACAAGATAAAATAACTCGGTAATTTAAATGAAAAAAATATGGTGATTAGCAAAGCAAGCATCAAAGAAAATAGGTTTCAGAAATATAGATGGAGTGATCCGGGAAAAAGAAGCACTTTTCCATCCCAGTAAGTGATTCTTCAAGGGTTTATTATCTTAAGGTCTAGTCTTCTTTTTACTTCTGATTGGCTTCAACTATTTTATAATTTACTCAATTCAGCCAAAGTGTCTGTCCATCAATTTAAGAGATATATGTATTTAAATATATTAGTGTAAATTTCCCATTCTGTTGCTTGCCAATTTTCCAAATTATCCACACCTGCAAATTAACATTAATTAGAAAAACACAGCTTTTGTTAGGGCATTATCAACCCAGACTGACTATTACCATAGAAACGGGACTACCTGTGCGAGAATAGCAGCCCAGTTCTTGCAATACAATGGGGCCTTTTAGCTAGTTGACATCACTGACCTTGCATCCTCAAGCATCATGCAGATGTGAAAATCTAAGTTTAATGAAAGAAATTAAAGTGCATGATCTGGATTAACACTTAGTGGATTTCCAACTATTGTTGTATTTAAATAATGCTTTAATATGATTTTGGTTAATTATTCTTAATGAGTTCTCATTTAATCCTTTTACCTCTATCATCTATAGCTGACTAGAAAAGTCAATTTCTATCAGTCAGGTTCGCAGGTGGCACCACATCCCTCTCAGGAGTATCACAGGTAGGGCTCTCCCTACCAGACCAGCGGTAAGGCAGGGGTGCTGTGAAAAGGGCTACAGGGCCAGGCCTCCACTGGGGAAGGGGAAACAGTGCCAGAGATTATGAAGGGACCAAAGGTCAAGGGTTATGGGGTAAGGTGGGAAAATGGAGTTGAGGATTATACCAGATCAGCCATGATCTTATTGAATGGAGAAGTAGACACAATGAGCTGAATGGCCTACATCTTATTGTCTTATGGGGATGGGTCAATAGTGGTCAGAGGTCCAACTCCGAAACATGATATGGGGGATTCGAGAAGGAAGCCTCCTCTGGGCCAGAATGGGAAAGAGTCTTACAGAGGGATATTCATGAATTGGGGCAGAATGGAATGTGAGAAAATGTTTCATTTTACATGGTTGACCTCACAAAGACTGTCCCTGCCCCAGTACAGAGAAAGTGAGGGTATGTCAGTCCAGAGTCAGTATTGGCCAGTATGTTGTGCACCGGGAGTGGTTGTGACACCAGGCGCCTTGGTTCATAGGAGATCCTGACATTATACTGGACCGCAGAGACCACACAGCATGGCCAGGGGAGGTATCTGCAGCCTATAGTTGGAGAAAACGTGGTTCTGGGGAGGAGTGAACTCCCACATAAAATCACAAGTCCTTATTAAACATTTTGCCTTATGTTTTTCCCAAAGAGACTCGTCTGTGGCTGCAGTAAATGGGGATCCCAGCAATAAAGCTGGAAGCTGCACACCCAAGCACCTGACGAAAGGAATGTCATAAACAGTGGTGGATGTGGAAGTGTGTGTGGGGGGGGGGGGAGGGGAACCATCTTGAAAACAACCACTTGCTGCTCAAGGTTTCAGTGGTGATTAGATTCCAACACTGGACTTGATCTTGAACTCATGGTCACCTATTCTGACAGGAATAGGACATTTGGAGCCTCCTGCTCACTCAAGTCTTTTTCTCATTTATGCTGCAGAGCGGTGACCCTCAGCAAGATGGATGCTGGGCTTATAGCTGCATGCGTCACCGCAGACAGCCAGGAGAGGAGTTACAGAAGATTGTGACAGGCGCACTTGGCTCACCAAAGAGAGCAGTTTCACCCTTGTAAGCAAGAGGCAACAGGCCCCTTCCAGATGTAGATAATGAGGATCTCAGAAACGTCATGCATTGGCGGCTCTCAAGATCAAGGATGGACGGAAATTAGTTCTGCGGTGATATCCGGTGGCGGTATAGAATTTACAGTGCAGAAGGAGGCCATTCGGCCCATCGAGTCTGCGCCAGCTCTTGGAAGGAACATCCTACTTAAGCCCACACCTCCACCCTATCCCCGTAACCCAGCAACCCCATCTAACCTAAGGGCAATTTAGCATGGCTGATCCATCTAACCTGCACATCTTTGGACTGTGGGAGGAAACCGGAGCACCCGGAGGAAACCCACACAGACACGGGGAGAATGTGCAGACTCCGCACAGACAGTGACCCAAGCGGGAATCGAACCTGGGACCCTGGCGCTGTGGAGCTGTAGAAGGGACGTTTGTGTGCGGATTAGTTGCCTGCTTAAGGGTATTCATGTTAACTAGCTGCTTGACTATATTTCATGAGTATAGGCACTTGCAAAGCATGATGGATATTTAGTCTTATTTCAGCTCTGTATGCAATAGTCAGAAGGTCATACAATGTAAACAAGTGTACAGCTACACATTGTTTTGCTGACAGCATGATCTTTTATTACTCAGGAAAGGGACAGCTTACTTCCCATGGTTTGTTGGTAAAACATGGCTCCTGCTGCTGCATTTGTCTCTCTCTCTCTAATCTAAAAGCGGTGACTGGGATAAGGCTAACGGTTAACTGTGATATTTGCGAGCTGTGAGAATCTGTGTGTTTTGTTTGTTTTCTCGGATATTCAACAGACATTTCCGCAATTATTGTTGGTCAAAGCATGAAATGCTAAGCTGGTTATATATTTTTTCTTGTCTGATATTGTGAGTTCAAGATTATAATTTAAGTGATTTGTGCTGAGATTTCTCTGAAGCACTGAAACTTGGGAAATTATAATCAGTTTAAAAGAAAGAAAATCTCTTTACGAATAAAAGTCGTTGAACAAAGTCATTTAGATTACGTGAAAAGACGCAAATGGCATCATTCCAAGTTCTCCGCCCACTCTCCGCCACTTAGGTTCTGTAGGAAACGTTAACCATTTCAGCAGACAGCTGATCTTTTCTGAATTGGCAAAGAAAAAATATACGTCTCTAAGAACAGCTAATGCCTATGAAATCAATCATTGGAAATTGCCTTAAATGTGTGGTATTTATAGCCCCCTCCCAGGGGGTGTTTTGCTGCTTTTAAAATACTCTTATGGTGCAGGTTGGCCAGCTTTAAAAGATGGGATTGCAGTCCCATCCAGAATAAACGGGGACTAGGCTCCAAATAATGATCATTTAAATGAAGGAAATGAGTCCCTCGAACACTGGTTAGCAAATAGGGGGAAAGAGGTGATCATGCAAGGGGCCAAGAAGCATAGTGACATAGGCGAGGTGACATGGTGTTTGTAGAAAAAGGGTGAGAGAATGCCCAAATTTGTGGTCAGATTTAAGAATTGTTGGGAAGAGCATGCTGGTGTTTCATTGGAGGAGAATGGACCTTTAGCTGTGCAGACATTGTTGAACTGCATGATACCAGAACATGCGCAAAGTTACAAATTGATTAATCTCACCTGGCAAACACAGCCATGGACAACAGTGGTTATCTCCCTGATAAACATGGACTGGGAAGGGCTGTTCATGGCCCCCAAAGATCAAAAGCCTGAAATCACATGGCAGTTTACCAAGGAAAGAGAGGGCAGGGTCGTAGTCAGCAGGCAAGCAAAGGGAGAGGAATAGAGGCAGAGGACAGTGGCAATGGAGAGATAGATCCCAGGATTAATGTAGAAGATGTGGGGAAAAGGGACATTGGGCTCGTGTGGACCTTCTGGTCGATACCGGCGCTACTATGTCTCCCTCCGTGGAAATAGCCCCCGGCGACTCCTCTGTTGTCACTGTGGGAGTAGCCGGTATTCCCATGACGGAGCCAGTATCATACCCGACCAATATGGAAATTGACAATATCCCCCTGGTCGATACTATGATTATTTCAAAAACTACACCCCTCCCTCTGCTTGGCAGACAGACACTCCGCAATTTAGGAGCGGTAATACATTGTACTGATAATGGAATGTTTATGGAGCTGCCCTAAATATGAGCTCATCAGTTGCTAAATTTAATAACTTCTGACACTGCGCCAGATCGCTCTGTGGCTGTCTTGTATTGCAGGCAGCTGAAAGCTAACCCCTTCAGTACCATTGTTAAACAACTGCAGGAAGTCGTACAAAACGTTAGTGACCCTTGGGCACAGCTATTAAAACACCTGATAGAGAGCAGCCGTGAGAATATAGTGATCCATTGCACGGCTTGGTATGCTTGTGAGGATGAGCACGCATACAATTTACAAGCGCAATGTCACTTAGGAAAGCAGACATTATTATCCGCGACGTCTACGTGGCAGGAGTCCGGTCTAATTACGTGAGACAGCGCCCACTCGAAAAGGTGGCCCTGGACCTGGATGAGACGGTAAAGTTAGCCTCCTCTCTGGAAGTAGCGTTCCAGAGCCTCACCGCGTTCCTGGCTGACCACGCGACCCCCTCATGAACTCCCGACCAAAGACTACCCCAGGCCTGTGCCGCGCGGCCGCCCGCCCATCATGGGGGGCTCCCCTGCTATTTCTGCTGCCAGTCCCAACACCCCCGGCAGCACTACCCGGCCTGCAACGCGAACTGCAGCAGCTGCGGGAGAAAAGGACATTTCGCCAAAGTCTGCCTGGCCAGGTCTCAGAACTCTAACTCACAGGCCCGATCCTCAGACTCACAGGCCCGCGGACCCTGCAGTGTGGCAGTGTGTCTGCCGACTCCGCCCCCTGCAGATGCGTCATCAGCCTCGTGATATCCGTGGGGGCAGCCATCTTGCAGCCCTCACAGCACGTGCGGCTCACGGGCGCCGCCATCTTGGCCATCCTTCCCCACGCGGCCGGCCACGTGCGATACATGGGGGCCGCCATCTTGGACGCCATCTTCCTTGCCACCTGCCTCGCTCGACCAACGGGGACCGCCATCTTGGCCGCCATCTGCTACGCCGCTCGACACGTACGATCAACAAGGGCAGCCATCGCGGAGCCACCCCAGCACCTCCGACCACGCCGGCTATCCGCAACTCAGCGCGGTCACCCTGGACCAGTCGCTACCCAAGCACCTCCGGAGCTCCATGATGACCGTCCAGGTCAACGGGCACGAGACGCCTTGCCTCTTCGATTCCGGGAGCACAGAGAGCTTCATTCACCCGGACGTGGTAAGACGCTGATCGCTCCCAATTTTCCGGCGCAACAAACCATCACCCTCGCCTCTGGGTCGCACTCGGTGCAAATCCGAGGGTGCACTACTGCAACCCTAGCAATACAGGGCGCCGAGTGCGCAAACTTTAAATTATATGTGCTCCCAGACTTCTGTGCTCCTCTCCCATTGGGACTAGATTTCCAATGCAACCTCAGGAGCCTAACCCTGAAGTTGGGGGGCCCCTGCCCCCACTCACCATATGCAGCCTCGCGACCCTAAAAGTCGACCCACCCTCACTCTTCGCAAACCTCACCGCCGACTGCAAACCAGTTGCCACCAGAAGCAGGCGGTATAGCATATAGGACAGGACTTTTATTAGGTCCGAGGTCCGGCGTCTCTTGCGGAGGGGGTCATCGAGGCCAGCAATAGCCCCTGGAGAGCTCAGGTGGTGGTCGTCAAGACCGGGGAAAAGAATTGGATGGTTGTAGATTACAGCCAAACCATAAACCGGTACACACACCTCGATGCGTACCTCCTTCCCCGGATTGCAGACATGGTAAACCAGATCACGCACTACCGGGTGTTCTCCATGGTGGATCTGAAGGCTGCATACCACCAGCTCCCAATCCGCCCGGAGGACCACCACTACACGGCTTTTGAGGCAGACGGCCACCTATTCCACTTCCTCCGGGTCCCCTTTGGCATCACGAACGGGGTCTCGGTGTTCCAAAGAACAATGGACCGAATGGTGGACCAGTACGGGCTGCGGGCCACATTTCCGTACTTGGATAATGTCACCATCTGCGGCCATGATCAGAAGGACCACGACGCCAATCTCCACCGATTTCTCCAAACCGGCCAAAGCCTCAATCTCACCTACAACAAGGAGAAATGCGTTTTCCCCACGACCAGACTAGCCATCCTCGGTTACGTTGTGGAGAAATGGGGTCCGAGGGCCCGACACCGACTGTGTGCGCCCCTTCCTGCAACTCCCCCTCCCCCACTGCCCCAAGGCCCTGAAGAGGTGCCTCGGGTTCTTTTTGTATTATGCCCAGTGGGTCCCCAACTATGCGGACAAAGCCCGCCCACTAATCAAGGCCACCATTTTCCCACTGGCAACTGAGGCCCGCCAGGCCTTCAGCTCCATCAAGGCAGACATCGCCAAAGCCACGATGCACGCGATGGATGAGTCCGTCCCCTTCCAGGTGGAGAGTGATGCATCAGAGGTCGCTCTCGCCGCTACCCTCAATCAAGCAGGCAGACCGGTAGCGTTTTTCTCGCGCATCCTCACCACCTCTGAAATTCGACACTCCTCGGTCGAAAAGGAGCCCCTAGCCATCGTGGAAGTCGTATGGCACTGGAGGCACTACCTCGCTGGTGGGAGGTTTACCCTCATCACCGACCAACGATCGGTAGCCTTCATGTTTGACAATACGCAGCGGGGCAAAATCAAGAACGATAAGATCTTGAGGTGGAGGATCGAACTCTCCATCTATAACTCCGATATAGTATATCGTCCTGGGAAGCTCAATGAGCCCCCAGATGCCCTGTCCCGCGGCACATTCGCCTGTGCACAAGATGACCGACTATGGGCTATCCACGATGACCTCTGCCACCCAGGGGTCACCCGGCTTATCCACTATATCAAGGTCCACAACCTGCCCTACTCCACCGAGGAGGTCAGAGCCATGACCAGGGACTGCCAGATCTGTGCAGAGTGTAAACTGCACTTCTATCGACCAGATAAGGCCCACCTGGTGAAGGCATTCGGCCCTTTGAACGCCTCAGTATTGATTTCAAAGGGCCCCTCCCCTCCAACAACCACAATACATATTTCCTCAATATTATTGATGGGTTCTCCCGCTTCCCCTTTGCAATCCCTTGCCCCGACATGACCATGTCCATCGTCATTAAAGCCCTACATAGTGTCTTCACCCTGTTTGGTTTCCCCAGTTATGTCCATAGTGACCGGGGCTCGTCGTTCATGAGCGACGAACTGCGTCAGTACCTGCTCAGTAAGGGCATCGCCACGAGCAGGACTATCAGTTATAATCCCAAGAAAACGGCAGGTGGAGAGGGAGAACGCGACAGTCTGGAAGACCGTCCTACTGACCCTGCGGTCCAGGAATTTCCCGGTTTCCCACTGGCAGGAGGTCCTTCCCGATGCGCTCCACTCTATTAGGTCCCTACTTTGCACGGCCACAAACGAGACCCCTCATGACCGCCGATTTGTTTTCCCCAGGAGATCCATCTCAGGGGCCTCGCTTCCGTCCTGGCTGAAGACACCGGGGCCAGTCCTACTCCGAAAACACGTCAGGAGCGATAAGGCCGATCTTCTGGTAGAGAGGGTCCAGCTCCTACACTCAAACCCCCAGTAAGCTTATATCGAACACCCCGATGGCCGACAAGATACGGTCTGTCTCCGGGACCTGGCGCCTGCCGGTTCCACCACCACCACCACTACCACCACCACCGCCCCTCCACTATATCCCACCCAACCTACCATGATCAGCATCCCCGCCCCTTTATGGCTCCCGCCCGCCATTCCCCCTTCTCCGGTTCACAGAAATGAAGCTCCAGAAGAGACGCTCCCGGAGTCCACGTCTGTACCCGCACCGGCGCCCTCACTACCGATGCCAGCACGGATGAGCTCGATACCCGGGCCAGCACCGACGCCAGAGCTTCGGCGATCACAGCGCATGATCCGTGCGCCGAACTGGTTGAATTTATGAACCCGTCACCCCCGCCAGACTTCATTTTTTTTAACAGGGGGTGAATGTGGTGAATGTATTATACCAATAATCCACCATTGTATCAGTACCATGCTTTGCCTTTGTATTTGCATCAATGCTATGCTGTTGGCCTTGTGGGCTCCACCTATGGGCCATTGTATGGCATATCCATAGGGGAACATGGTGGGACACGTATGGGCTTCGCCCATGGCTCCTCCCCTTGAGGGGGGTATAAAGAGCAGTCGACCTGTAGGCGGTGCACAGTATTGTTTCAGTCGCAGGCAGGCACTGTTCTAAGTTGATTAAAGCCACGGTTTACTTTTACTCTTGTCTCGAGTGAATTGATGGTCGCATCACCCAGAAATCTCATAACTTCTCGTCTCGTTTTCGGTATTAGGAACTCTCCAAAAGCTTTTGTCTTCATGTTCCGTCGGGCAATTTGACCATGTCCAACAGTATGGCCTAAGAATGTGACTTGGGCTTTTGCAACTCAATTTTAGTCAAGTTTACCACCAATCCAGCCTCCTGAAGTCAATCAAATAATTCCTTTGAATGTTCCAAATGCTCCTTTCACATTTGACTGAACACCACCTAATCGTCAATGTACACTGCACAACTGTTTAGTCCAGAGATGACCTTGTTAGTTAATTTTTGGAATGCTGGTGCATTCATTTCATTTTAAACTGATACAGATCATTTGGCATCACAAAAGCCGGCTCGTCCTTCGCCCTGTCTGATAAAGGTACTTGCCAATATTTAAGTAACTCAAGTTTGGGAATAAAATTTGCTTGTCCCACTTTTTCAACAGTCTTCCAAATGAGGAATAGGATACAAATCTGACTTCATAACCATATTGACCTTTCTATAGTCCACACACAATCGTTGTGTTCATTTGGTTTTGGTACCATCACAATAGGTGAGCATCAATTGCTGCAACTCACTTCAATGATATTATTCTTCAACATACTTTCAATCTCCTTTTGAACCTGTGCCAACTTTAGTTGATTTGGTTTATTATTGTCACATGAATTAGTATAAGTGAAAAGTGTTGTTTCTTGAATGCTATGCAGACAATGCATACCGTACATAGGGAAGGAAGGAGAGACTGCAGAATAAAATGTTATAGTCAAAGCTAGGCTGTAGAGAAAAGATCAACTTAATACAAGGTAAGTCCATTCAAAGTCTGATGGCAGCTGGGAAGAAGCTGTTCTTGAGTCGGTTGGTACGTGACCTCAAACTTTTGTTTCTTTTTCCTGATGGAAGAAGCTGGAAGGAGTATGTCCGGGATGAGTGGGGTCCTTAATTTTCCGAGGCAACGAGAATTGTAGACAGAGTCAATGGATGGGAGGTTGGTTTGCGTAATGGATTGAGCTACATTCACAACCTTTTGTAGTTTCCTGCGGTCTTGGGCAGAGCAGGCTCCATACCAAGCTGTGATACAACCAGAAAGAATGCTTTTTATGGTGCATCTGTAGAAGTTAGTGAGAGTTGTAGCTGACATGCCAAATTTCCTTAGTCTTCTGAGAAAGTAGAGTCGTTGGTGGGCTTTCTTAACTATAGTGTCGGCATGGGGGGACCAGGACAGGTTGTTGGTGATCTGGACACCTAAAAACATGAAGCCCTCGACCCTTTCTACTTCATTCCCATTGATATCGATAGGGGCATGCTCTCCACTATGCTTCCTGAAGTCGATCACAATCTCCTTTGTTTTGTTGACATTGAGGGAGAGATTATTGTCGTCGCACCAGTTCACCAGATTCTCTATCTCATTCCTGTACTCTGTCTCGACATTGTTGAAATCCAGCCCACTACGGTGGTGTCATCACAAATTTGTTTGTGCCCCAGTCCGCCTGCCCCTCCACCTGCCATAACTCCCATTAACCGCGGAGGCTTCTGGCTGCACGGCTGAAGGCTATTGCTAATAGGGAATTGGCAATCATAGTTAAGTGAACACTTCACACCTCCCAAATGGATTATCGTGGGTAGGCGTGCCACATAGCATGTGGGAGTTCTTGCCCAGCATCCCAATCAGACCGTGCTGCCTGGACAATTGGTCTGGACACTGGAGGAGGCAACATCCCAGAAGCAGTGGGCAACATCCGAGCACCCAGAAGCTGGGCCCCAGCACTGGAGACAGTTCGGTGACCAGAGGTTGGGTGTGTGTACCAGGAGGGGACCAGCGGATGATACAGGTAACGTTATTTCCAGTGCCTGGGTTAAAGGGTGAGGAGTCCAGTGTACAGGGGCCTCCACTGCACCAGGGTGCATGGGCAGGAGGTGTCAGATGGTAGAGGGTTGTAGGGGGGACATGGAAGGCACCGCTGGTTGCCAGTCTCACACCGTATCCCAATTCCTTACAGATATTACACGAGATAGATGATATCTTGGACCCCGTCAAAGCTGCCTCAAGGTGCTGCTGGCAGGTCAACCGACCTCACAGCGGAGAAGGCGGAGGAAGCAGTGTCGACAGAGGCTCAAGACGGCGGCCCATGTGCCGGACCCCGCCCCACACCCTGAGGACCCAGTCACCCATCAAAGCCAGGGAGGGACCCAGAGGGGAGGCTGGTGATGGCCCAAGTTGCACAGGCATCACTGGTCTTTCAAACAGATGATGGGCAGCATGAGCCTCAGGAGATTTCATCTCAACTAGGAGACGGTGCGGCACCTGTGCCACGTCCTCCTGGACTTAGCATCATGTGGAGAAGGATGACACACTCTCCTGGAGGTGGTCATGGTCACCATAGCTCTGAACCTCTATGTCCCAGGTGGTTAGCACTGCTGCCTCACAGCTCCAGGGGCCCGGGTTCAATTCTGGCCTTGGATGACTGTGTGTGGACTTTGTACGTTCTCCCCGTGTGTGCGTGGGTTTCCTCCGGGTGCTCCAGTTTCCTCCCACAGTCCAACGATGTGCGGGTTAGGTGGATTGGCCACGGTAAATTGCCCTTAGTGTCCAAAAGGTTAGGTGGGGTTGCTAGGTTACGGGGTGGAGACGTGGGTTTAAGTAGTGTGCTCTTTCCAAGGGCTGGTGAGGGCTTGAGGGGCCGTTTGGGCTCCTTCTGCACTGTAGATTACATGATTCTGTGATTTTATGATCACAATCTACAGCCCACAAGTACACCCATGAAGTCACAGATGCCCTGTTTGCCGCACCATCTCCTAGTTGAGGTGGAGCCTCTTGAGGCACATGGTGTCCATTATCTGCTCGAAAGACCAGTGATGTGCACCTTGGGCCATCACCAGCCTCCCCTCTGGGTCCCTCCCTGGCTTGATGGGTGACTGGGTCCTCAAGAGTGTTGGGCAGCAAACTATAGAAACTTTGACATGGACCAGGCTCAATAGGATGCCCAGGCAGCAGGATTCTCCACCGTTGTCGGGATACCCCAGGTCCCTCAGTGGATGGCACGCATGTGGCCTTGTGCCCACCGGGCTGTCTGGGAGTGCCCTACATCAACAGGAAGAGCATCCATTCTCTGAACGTCCAGCTCCTGTGCGATGAGGATCATGCACATGTGTGCACACTTCCCAGGGAGTAGTACATCCTGGAGTTTTCAGACATCCCTGGCCTCTTCTAGGGCAACCCCAGGCTGTGCGTTTGGCTCTTGAGTGATAAGGGGTATCTTCTGAGGACCTGGCTAATGATGTCAGTCCAGAGGCAGGTGACCTGATACAATGAGGCCCATGATCCCACCTGGGCTGTCATTGAGCGGTGCATCGGACTCCTCAAAATGTGGTTCTGATGCTTTAACATCTCTGGTGGTGCACTGCAATACACCCCCTCCAGAGGGTTGGTGAATATGTGGTAGTGTGCTGTGTCCGCTACAACCTGGCACAGCAGTGGGTGGCATGCTGGGGGTGGAGGCGGAGGAACATGTAGCTATCTCAGAGGAGGAGGATGAGGGCGAGGATGAGGATGCGCCGGACCAGGAGGGGCTGGAGGACGAGCCGCAGGACCGGCCGGAGGATGGAAGACAGGTGGCAGAGTTAAGGGTCCAGCACACCTGGAGTGCCAGAGAGGCCCTCATCCTTGCCCGCTTCACATAGGACGTGGCTCTCTCTGTGCCACCCTGCTCAGGGTGTTGACTCCATGTCGTGCCATCGTCAGGGGGGTGGGTCTTGGGGGGGGTGGCTGGTGGCACTGTAGGGTGGCACCTGGTTGGCATCCAGTGGCTCCTTCTCCCGGTCGGTGCCCATAAGATCCAGAGGTTCACCTTGGGACAGAGGAGTTGCTGGATTAAGCCCCGGCTGCCCCTGTGTCATCTGGATATGCCAGCCCAGGCGGCTCCCCAATGTCCGCAGCATGAAAATCTGCCAGCCCTCCAGCATGGTGTTGACTCCCTCGACGATGCTCCTCAGTGACTGGGACATGCTTGGGAGTGCCCCAGCAATGCCCACATGCAACTGGGACACGTACCGCAGCAACTGGGGAATGCTCTGGAATGCCTCGGCTATGTCCACCTGAGACTGGAATAGGCGCCGCAGCGCCTTATCAATGTCCACGTCCCCAACGACTGGGTCACGCTGTTGAGGAGCTCAGCCAAGGCCAACACTGACTGAGTCACTCCCTGGATACCTCCACTCATAATGTTGACGTTGTGCTCTCCACTGCGGTCACTACCCTAGCAGTGTTGGCCTCGGTGCCAGACATTGGCGGCGCCATCTCCCATAGCCTCTGGAACTCCTCCAATTGGCTATGGATCTGCTGGAGAGTCGCAAACATCCCCCTCTGAATGTCGCGGCCACACCTGAGCATCTGCATCAGCTCCAGGTAACCCTGTTCCAGAGGCTCGGCATCAGGCTGGGACCCAGCTGGGTCCTGGGATCCAGCAGCCCTCTGACTGCTGTCTCGCCTGTGCGTTCCTGCCTCCACCTGATGTATATCATCAGCAGTGTGGTGATCACCAGATTGTACAACAAAAGCCTGTCCAAAAACAGTGGGCTAAGACAGCTGGCTTGTAATGCACACCAAGACCAGCAGCGTGGGTTCAATTCCCGTTCCAGCCTCCCCGAACAGATGCTGGAATGTGGCGAATAGGGTCTTTTCACGGTAACTTTATTGAAGCCTACTTGTGACAAGAAGCAACTATTATTATTATTAAATCACGCCCTCCAAATGTGGGCTATACCTGTGAGAAACTCCCTAGGGACCAGAGAATTGACTAAGTGCGGTTAGATAGCGGTGGGAACTCGCCGACAGAGCCGAGGAAAAACTCCCAGCAAAACCCAACACAAATGGCACTTATAAACTTTTCTGTTAAATCGCACCCTGAGTATAATAGAAGTGCATAGCAATAGGAACTATTCAAAATGTGTACTTTGAATAACAATGATCTAAAAAAATGTACCATTTTGAATTAATCACACACTGTTACAAAGTTTAGTTCTAATATAAGGTTTACGGTAATTGCTTCTTATTAACACTTATGAGATAAACTGATGCAAGAATCATCAGATGTTATGATTCCCTCCCTTGCACTCACAATCTCCTGTTAATCTTCCTTCTGCTGATAACAAACACGAGTAGTCCAATCAATCTTGAAGGCGTTTTCTGTGCTTAACTCATTTATAGTGAGCTTTGCTTGTCTAAAATCCCAAGATGCACTGTTATGTCAAGTGAAGGTTAGGAATTGTACGATGATGCAAATACCTTAACAGTCCATGACAAGTCTACTACAAGTTTAGTCCAAATTATATAATATTCATCACCACACTGCCATGATCTCATTGAATGGTGGAGCAGGCTCGAAGGGCCAGATGGCCTACTCCTGCTCCTAGTTCTTATGTTCTTATGTTCTAAAAGGAATAGCAACACCCCAATAAAACAAAGAAAATAGAAAACACTGTCCTTTAAAAACGAAGTCCCACTTCCACCCTTCTAAGTTCAGTCCAAGTCCCTCTGGCTTCATGAAGACCTTCGCCTCTTCTGTCTTCTCGAAGAAGTGATCCCTAGAGTTGTGCGTGACACTCAACTTTGCCGGCTAGACCACTCCAAAACTCCTTCCTCTTTTGTAGAGAGCTGCCTTCGCCTTATTAAAGGCTGCCTAACTTCTTGCCAGCTCCACTGTGACATCTTGGTATATCCGAATGCCACTGTCTTCCCACCTCACCTCACGGACCAGCGTACCCTTCATCTGGTAGCTGCGAAAGCATACCATCACAACTCTGAGTGGCCCTCCACACCCTCAGGCAGCCCCATGATCTGTAAATTCAACCACCTGGACCTGTTTTCCAAATCGTTGACCCTTGTTCTCAGGCCTTTATTACTGTCCTCCACCTTCAACAGCTCAGCCTCCAGAGACAGTAGCTGGTCACTGTGCCTCGGCAGCACCACCTCCATTCCCTTCAACACCTCACCATACTCCTGCACTGCCTCTGACATTCTTCCAACTGCCTTCTTTATCGGGGCCAACGAGTCCTCCACCGCCTGTTTAAATTGCTCCGGTATTCCCTCCCATGTCGCTCAAAATGTTTACTCAATTACTTCTCAAGCTCAGCCACCATCACTTCCGCCAGCACATCCATCGCTCAGCAGCAACCCCACCCAGAGAGCTCCCCATCACCATCTTTCTCCCCACAGCATTCCTCACTGAACTCTACCCTGCCGGCAGAGTAACACTCGCCCCTTTCTTCAAAGTATTCCTTCTTTGGTTCTTAGACATCCTCTCGTAACCAACTTTCAACTGGGACAGGTTTCTCTGTAAATTCTCTCCAAATAACAGGGGAAAAAGGCCAAAAACCAAGGACTCTGGCGGGAGCTACCCAACGTGCGACCTCCTACATATCATCACTGAAAGCCCCCAGACAGACGCATTCTTATTGAACCTAACATATTCCTCGATGGCAGTGGACATGTGCCCACAAAACCCCTTACTTGCGAACAGCCCTACATCCAACCTCCATGGCGGTTGCAGAACTGGACCCGACTCCAGGACCAAATCCACAAAATGTGGAGCATGATCCAAGATTATGATGGCTGAGTACTTCGCCCACCTCACCCAAGGGAGAAGGGGCCTGCCCATCAAAAAAAAATCAATCCTGAAGTAAACCTTATGAGAAAAAAAGGAAAATTCCTTATCTCTTGGGTGTAAAAGCCGCCACGAATCTGCTCCACCTCCCTTTGTCCGTAAAAGCTAACACTGCTTCTGCAACCCCAGTTGGAGCCAATGACTCGGGCCTAGATCGATACATCGTTGGTCAGTTTAAGTTGCCTCCAAAAACCAGTTGATGCAAGTCCAAATCCAGAATGGAAGCCAACGACCTCCTAACAAACCCCATATTGTCCCAATTGACCAGAACCATCTGGGTGCCCACCAGAGACCTACGTAAGACTTATCTAGATAGAGACATGAACAGACGGATTATGGAAGGATACAGGCAGTTGGTCTAGATAGGACACATGAACGGCGCAGGCTTGGAGGAGCGAAGGGCCTGTTCCTTTGCTGTACTGTTCTTTGTTCTTACCGTCATTTCCTGCCATCGGGGTCAGCCACAGTCCTGGTGGCTGAAGAAAACCCCATTTATTGATAAAAATTACATCCCCCCCCCCCAAGCCCTAATGTCAAAACCAGAGTGATATCCTGGCTCACCCACCTCTTCTACAATCTGGTCTCGTCCCTTACCCACAAATGAGTCTCCTGCAAAAACACCACACCAGAACTCAGATTCTTTGGGTGAGCAAATACTCTCAACCTCTTCACTGGGCCTCCCAGCCCCCTTACATTCCAAATGACCAACCGAATTTCGGGCATCCCACCCCCCCCTCATTTCGCTGTCATTCATTTCCACCAAAAGGAATCATCAAGCGGTTGCCAAGAGAGTACAGGCCCAAGGCCAACCCAAGATGGCCGCCAAACCCACCCACCAGACAAAGAAAGATCTGCAGTCATGGTCAGCAAAATAACTATAACTCTCACCACTCCCCCCTAGCCAACCTCGCCTTAATAACAACCCACCCAAATGTACATACTGATAGCTTGAAAATGAACAGTATCTCTCCTCAACAACCTCCAACCCCCAACGAAACAAAAACGCTAAACTCATTAAACCACACAAAACTGGTTCAACAGGCTGCAGCTACTCCCCCATTTCACTTGCGTTGGCTAGCCAACCTTATTGCTAGTGGACACAGTAAGAAGTCTTACAACACCAGGTTAAAGTCCAACAGGTTTGTTTGGTCTTTAACATGGTGTTGTAAGACCTCTTACTGTGCCCACCCCAGTCCAACGCTGGCATCTCCACATTATTGCTAGTGGGGCAGCCCCCAGCCAGGATAAGGAAAGATAACTGCTGCCCTTCCCGAGGGTACAAAAATAAACCAAACCCCTATAAAAACAAAATTCCCACCAGGAGCTATATATTTACAACCATTTTACATACAAAAACACTCCTCACAGCAATTAGCCCCCATCAACAAACTACATGTGAGATAACCATCCCACCCAAGAATAAAGAGATATCAACAAATATATACAAGGTACCCCAACCTGTAAAAAACACCAAATACAATTAGCTCAAGTCAAGTCCATGCTTCTTTGCAAATGCATCTGTTTCCTCCGGTGGATCAAAATAGAAGTATCCTGATTCATAGTCACATGAAGCACCACTGGATACACCACCCCAAACCGAACTCTGCTCTTGTGTAAGGCAGCCTTAGCCTTACTGAAGGCAGCCCACTTCCTTGCCAGTTCAGCACGAACGTCCTGATAAAATTCTGATGGTGTTACTTTCCCATTTCCAGTCCAGGTGTTCCTTGACTCACTTCAGGACCAGTCCTTCTCCTGGAAATTATGGAACTAAATGATGATTGCTCGTGAGGGTTTGTTCAGTCGGGGCTTCCACCGGCGTCTCTGATGGGTCCTGCCCAGATCTGATGGGGCATGGGTCCACCCTCCCCGTCATCTTCCCAAACATCTATAGTGGGATTCGGGCCCTCCATACTCTCCAGCTTTCTGAGTTTCTGGGCGGGATCTGGTCGCGTTGCACCCAAAACAGTGCGGTGCAGCCAGCAGATGCCAGGAGACCCCCACTTCTGGGATCTACCCGGCTCACCACGCCTAGGGAGATTTACCGAGATCTCGTGAGAACTTGCACTATGAATCCCGCCCATTGTGGACTGGATCACTTTCTAGCAAATCTGCATTTTTGAGTGAGACAGCCAGTCTCAGTCCAAAATGCATTCCCGAGATCCCGAGATTCCAAGTGGGAACAAATCCCCTTGCCTTGGATACCTTGGGTGAACTCTGTTCAGTGCTGGTCTCCACAAACATGGACCAAGTGGGAGTCTCCCAGGGGATCTGAGGCCCCCAGGTGCCTGCCCTCTGGCACTGCCAAGCTGGCATTTTTTGTGTGCCAGTGATTGGGCCGGGGGTGGAGTACGGAGGGGCCTGGGGACCCGCTACAGTGAGTTGGGGCTTGTGGGGATACTGTTGGGGGCTTGATGTTTAAACGGCATCCCGATCGCTCGCTGCATTGGGGGGTTCCGGTGAGTGGAGCTCCTCAGTGTAGAAAATGGGGCTATGTGCGGCCTTGACCAAATATTTCCCACTGAGACCCTTAATCTAACCGGAATCACGTTAGATACTGTTGTGTTTCTCAGCGGTGCGAGCGCCATTCGGCTACATCTGTTCGCTGTGGGACTCTGTTCCCATTTGATTAGATCAGATCCTCTGTCTCCTCGAACAGTTCTCACGGTCATCCGCCTCAGCCCTCAGCATTTTGTTTGTGCCAGCTACCAGGGAGCTTTCAGCCTCCAGCAAGGCAATTTGTTCACTCTGCCTCGACAGAGCTTTATCCACGCCTTCTAACACATTGCCATGCTTCTTCACCCTCTCTGAGGTTCAATTGTATGGGACCCAGGACCTCCTCGATCGACTTTCATAGGCCTTCAGACATAACCCTCCACTGCTTCTCAAACTGCTTAGCGAATTCCGTCAATAGCACACCGGCAAGAATATCCACCGAGATCGGATCAGTCTCCGCCATTTTCACCACAGTGGAGTTATGCAAGCCTCCGAGTCAGTCAATGAATTTCCACCTGCAGGTTTCTTTCCTCCATCCTATCTAGGCATTTTTCTAGTGCAGGTACCTTGTAACTTAAGATATTTGAGATTCTGACAAAGAAATTGCTCCCGAAACCAGGCAGAAAGGGCTGAAAACAAGTACCCTGATGGGAGCTACCCTGTGCGTGACTTCACCCAATGTGCCACCATCGAAAGTCATCAATAATAAACCTATATGAGGCATCAAATGCCCAGGCATTTTCAGCCTCAAGGTGGGGAAAGTGAAGGGAAATTGATATAAAATGAATAGTTTTAGTTTAGTGTACCAAATAATTCCTATTGTGCAGAAGGAGGTCCATCGCATCTGCACTGACCCTCTGAAAGAGCACCCTACCTAGGCCCATTCCTTCACCCTATCCCTGTAACCCCACCTAGTCTGCAGATCTTTGGACACTAAGGGGCAATTTAGCATGGCTGATCCATCTTACCTGCACATCTTTGGACTGTGGGAGGAAACCGGAGAACCAGAAGGAAATGCACGCAGACATGGGGAGAAAGTGCAAACTCCACACAGCCAGTTATCCAAGGCAAGAATTGAACCGAAAGAGAAAATACTGGAAAATCTCAGCAAGTCAGGCAGCATCTCTCGGGAGAGAAAAGAGCTAACGTTTCGAGTCCGATGGCTCTTTGTCAAAGCTAACAGACAGAGAAAGTGGGAAATATTTATACTGTGGAGTGAGAATGAAAGATAAGTCATAGCCACAGAAACCCAGGGAAACCGGGTGCTAATGGCAGTCACCAGAGAGGACAAAAGATGTGAAAGGTCAAACAGCAGGGAAACTAACATCAGAGGATGAACTGTAGATGTGGGGGGAGGGGAAGGGGGAAGCAAAGAGGAGAAAGGTGAAGGAAAGGTGGATAAGATTTGGGGGGGGGGGATTAAATATATATTAAGAAACAAAGAAATAAGAACTTAAGAACATAAGAACATAAGAACTAGGAGCAGGAGTAGGCCATCTGGCCCCTCGTGCCTGCTCCACTATTCAATGAGATCATGGCTGATCTTTTGTGGACTCAGCTCCACTTTCCGGCCTGAACACAGGCCCTTAATCCCTTTATTCTTCAAAAAACTATCTATCTTTATCTTAAAAATATTTAATGAAGGAGCCTCTACTGCTTCACTGGGCAAGGAATTCCATACATTCACAACCCTTTGGGTGAAGAAGTTCCTCCTAAACTCAGTCCTAAATCTACTTCCCCTTATTTTCAAGCTCTGCCCCTCGTTCTGCTTTCACCCACCAGTGGAAACAACCTCCCCGCATCTATCCTATCTATTCCCTTCATAATTTTATATGTTTCTATAAGATCCCCGCGCATCCTTCTAAATTCCAACGAGTACAGTCCCAGTCTACTCAACCTCTCCTCGTAATCCAACCCCTTCAGCTCTGGGATTAACCTAGTGAATCTCCTCTGCACACCTCCAGTGCCAGTACGTCCATTCTCAAGTAAGGAGACCAAAACTGAACACAATACTCCAGGTGTGGCCTCACTAACACCTTATACAGTTGCAGCATAACCTCCCTAGTCTTATACTCCATCCCTCTAGCAATGAAGGACAAAACTCCATTCACCTTCTTAATCACCTGTTGCACCTGTAAACCAACTTTTTGCGACTCATGTACTAGCACATCCAGGTCCCTCTGCACAGCATCATGTTTTAATATTTTATCATTTAAATAATAATCCCTTTTGCTGTTATTCCTACCAAAATGGATAAACTCACATTTGTAAACATTGTATTCCATCTGCCAGACCCTAGCCCATTCATTTAGCCTATCCAAATCCCGCTGCAGACTTCCAGTATCCTCTGCACTTTTTGCTTTACCACTCATCTTAGTGTCATCTGCAAACTTGGACACATTGCCCTTGGTCCCCAACTCCAAATCATCTATGTAACTTGTGAACAATTGTGGGCCCAACACTGATCCCTGAGGGACACCACTAGCTACTGGTTGCCAACCAGATAAACACCAATTGATCTTTTGTATTATGTATTGTGAATTGTTAATTGAAAAGTGTTTCGCAAATGTTTGCAAAATGGGTTTGCTTCTCTCCTTTGTCTTTTGTGGTTTTAGAGGTTGTTATGGGTATATGGAAACAGAGAAGGGAGTAAGAGCAGTTGAGAATGAGGGAAGGGGTTTTCGAGGTATTAAGCTGGGTGTGGTAGGCACCTTGATTTTGCTTTTGTTGGTTAGTAGGTGAGGGAGGCCTCTGGCGAGGGGTACTACTCTGCCAGCAAACAGCAGTTCGCTAGTAAATGGGGGCGAGGTGGGGGGGGAGTTGCTGCCGGCTGATCCTGTTGTGCAGGGTTGTCCATGACAGTATCGTTAGAAGTGACCACCGCACAGCCCAGGTTTCGATGGGCCTACGAGGCAAGCAAGGAGGGGGGAAGGGATCGATACTGGGTGTGTTTTTTTCGAGAGGAAATTCAGGGGGGATTCTGGGAGAGGGGAGGGTGTTCGATGTCAACGATAGATAGGGGCGGGTCAGGCTCATGGGGCAGGTCCAGGTGGTATGATGATGGTGGATAAGGGAGGGGGGGGGGTGGTTGAGAGACCCCCAGTTAGGATAGTCATGTGGAACATGAGGGGGAGGTCCAGTCAAGAGGTCAAGGCTGCTTGCGCATTTTAAAAGCTTGAAGGCCGATGTATCAATGCTGCAGGAGACTCACTTGAGGGTGAAGGACCAGGTGAGGCTTAAAAAGAGCTGGGTTAGCCAGCTGTTTCACTCTGGATTTGACGGAAGGGCTAGAGGGGTAGCGGTAATGGTCAGCAAAAGGGTACGGTTCCAGATGGAGAAGGTGGTTGCTGATCAGGGGGGTAGATATGTGATTGTAACAGGGCGCTGGAGGGGAGGTTAGTGGCGCTGATAAGTGTTTATGGTCCCAATTGGGACGGTGTGGGATTTGTGAAGAAGGTGTGCGGGGCCATCCCCACAAACTTATAATGGGGGGAGGAGAACTGGAACCTGGTGCAGGAGTCAAGGTTGGACAGGTCATGGCGGCGCTCGCTGGTCCTGTCTGGGGGGTGATGTGTTAAATGAGTTGGTTTAACATTGACTGCAACTGGATGCAGTGAGACTAGAAACAGGCTTCCGACACAGGAGATGGTCCAACACTGTTTTATTGAACCTGCTGATTGCTGTACATAATCTGCTGTGGGTTGACACTCTATTAATCTGACTGATAACCTCTGTCTGGCTTGACCAGACTGGCTCTCTGTCACATGGAGACGGTGCTCACGGCCTTGTGCACTCTAACTGTGTCCCGTGAGAAGAGGATATACATGAGTGGATATTATGACATCTCCCTTTTTTGAAATAAATTTTGGAATGTGGCTGTATGTACATGTATGACTATGTACAAGTGGTGAGTGAATGAACATATGTACATGTGAAGGTGTCTAACGTGCAGATACAGAGCAAACTGAACCAAATTTACAGGATTCAAGTCTATAGATTCAGTCTTTGTGGCGGGCGAAGAAATCTTGTTGATCGACTCAGAGATGGAGGGGGGACGCCGGCACCTGGACAGGCGGGATTGCTGCCAGGTCGGTGGCCTCGTGGACAGGCGGGATTGCTGCCAGGTCGGTGGCCTCGTGGACAGGCGGGATTGCTGCCAGGTCGGTGGCCTCGTGGACAGGCGGGATTGCTGCCAGGTCGGTGGCCTCGTGGACAGGCGGGATTGCTGCCAGATCGGTAGTCTCGTGGACAGGCGGGATTGATGCCAGATCGGTAGTCTCGTGGA
This sequence comes from Scyliorhinus torazame, assembly GCF_047496885.1. Lineage (NCBI taxonomy): Eukaryota > Metazoa > Chordata > Chondrichthyes > Carcharhiniformes > Scyliorhinidae > Scyliorhinus > Scyliorhinus torazame. The sequence goes on along the minus strand of NC_092720.1, from coordinate 167,625,793 downwards.
CAGGCGGGATTGCTGCCAGATCGGTGGCCTCGTGGACAGGCGGGATTGCTGCCAGGTCGGTGGCCTCGTGGACAGGCGGGATTGATGCCAGGTCGGTGGCCTCGTGGACAGGCGGGATTGATGCCAGGTCGGTGGCCTCGTGGACAGGCGGGATTGATGCCAGATCGGTGGCCTCGTGGACAGGCGGGATTGATGCCAGATCGGTAGTCTCGTGGACAGGCGGGATTGCTGCCAGGTCGGTGGCCTCGTGGACAGGCGGGATTGATGCCAGATCGGTAGTCTCGTGGACAGGCGGGATTGCTGCCAGGTCGGTGGCCTCGTGGACAGGCGGGATTGCTGCCAGGTCGGTAGTCTCGTGGACAGGCGGGATTGCTGCCAGGTCGGTGGCCTCGTGGACAGGCGGGATTGATGCCAGATCGGTAGTCTCGTGGACAGGCGGGATTGCTGCCAGGTCGGTGGCCTCGTGGACAGGCGGGATTGATGCCAGATCGGTAGTCTCGTGGACAGGCGGGATTGATGCCAGGTCGGTGGCCTCGTGGACAGGCGGGATTGATGCCAGATCGGTAGTCTCGTGGACAGGCGGGATTGCTGCCAGGTCGGTGGCCTCGTGGACAGGCGGGATTGCTGCCAGGTCGGTAGTCTCGTGGACAGGCGGGATTGCTGCCAGGTCGGTGGCCTCGTGGACAGGCGGGATTGATGCCAGATCGGTAGTCTCGTGGACAGGCGGGATTGCTGCCAGGTCGGTGGCCTCGTGGACAGGCGGGATTGCTGCCAGGTCGGTGGCCTCGTGGACAGGCGGGATTGCTGCCAGGTCGGTGGCCTCGTGGACAGGCGGGATTGCTGCCAGGTCGGTGGCCTCGTGGACAGGCGGGATTGCTGCCAGGTCGGTGGCCTCGTGGACAGGCGGGATTGCTGCCAGGTCGGTGGCCTCGTGGACAGGCGGGATTGCTGCCAGATCGGTGGCCTCGTGGACAGGCGGGATTGCTGCCAGGTCGGTGGCCTCGTGGACAGGCGGGATTGCTGCCAGGTCGGTGGCCTCGTGGACAGGCGGGATTGATGCCAGGTCGGTGGCCTCGTGGACAGGCGGGATTGATGCCAGATCGGTAGTCTCGTGGACAGGCGGGATTGCTGCCAGGTCGGTGGCCTCGTGGACAGGCGGGATTGATGCCAGATCGGTAGTCTCGTGGACAGGCGGGATTGCTGCCAGGTCGGTGGCCTCGTGGACAGGCGGGATTGCTGCCAGGTCAGTAGTCTCGTGGACAGGCGGGATTGCTGCCAGGTCGGTGGCCTCGTGGACAGGCGGGATTGCTGCCAGGTCGGTGGCCTCGTGGACAGGCGGGATTGCTGCCAGGTCGGTGGCCTCGTGGACAGGCGGGATTGCTGCCAGGTCGGTGGCCTCGTGGACAGGCGGGATTGCTGCCAGGTCGGTGGCCTCGTGGACAGGCGGGACTGCTGCCAGGTCGGTGGCCTCGTGGACAGGCGGGATTGCTGCCAGGTCGGTGGCCTCGTGGACAGGCGGGATTGCTGCCAGGTCGGTGGCCTCGTGGACAGGCGGGATTGCTGCCAGGTCGGTGGCCTCGTGGACAGGCGGAATTGCTGCCAGATCGGTGGCCACGTGGTGCGAGATGTCCTGAGGCGGCATGATGACATGCGGAGAGCTATGGTCAGGCGGTGGGCAGGGAACTTTGTGCAGCGCCCTCCTGTTGCGCCGTAAAATGGAGCCATCAGCCATTCGAACAATGAAAGACCTGGGGGCAGCCTGTCTGCCGACAACAGCTGGGGCTGACGAACCTCCCTCACGAACACCATCTTCCGGAGCCAGCGCAGGCAGATCAGTGGCATGAGCATCATAGTGATCTTCTGCTGGTCCCTGGATCGCTGCACTTTCTGCAGCACTCTGAGGTGGTCAAGGACTTGAACATGGATGGCTGGAACAGTCGTCCACAGGTTGCGGTTCATGAGCAGCTGAGCCGGAGACAAACCAGTCGACAGAGGGGTTGCCCTGTATGCCAAGAGCGCCAGTTTAAAATCAGAGGCTGAGTCTGCAGGCTTGCAAAGCAGCCGCTTGACAATATGGACCCCCTTCTCGGCCTTCCCGTTTGATTGCAGGTAATGGGGACTGGATGTGATATGGCTGAAGTGGTAGGATCGTGCAAAGTCAGACCACTCTTGGCTGTCGAAACATGGACCGATGTCACTCATTACTGTGAATGGTATCCCGTGCCTTTGCAGGCTTTGATGACTGACTTGGACGTGAGGTCCGACAGTTTCACCACTTCCGGGTAGCTGGAGAAGTAGTCGACTAAAAGCACATAATCACGCCCATTTGCTTGAAAGATGTCTATCCCCACCTTGGACCATGGAGAGGTCATGATCTCATGCTGTTGCAGTGTTTCCTTGGGCTGGGATGGTTGGAATTTCTGGTATGTTGTGCAGTTGAGGACCATGTTGGCAATGTCCTGGCTGATGCCAGGCCAGTGAACTGCCTGCCGAGCTCTGCGTTGACATTTCTCGACCCCAAGGTGACCCTCATGGATCTGTCTGAGCACCATGGCTTGCATGCTTTGGGGAATGACGATTCTATCCAGTTTAAGAAGGATCCCCTTAACAGCCGTTAACTCGTCCCTAACGTTGAAGAACTGGGGGCACTGCCCCTTTTGCCAGCTATGGGCGAGGTGTTGCATCACACGCTGCAGTCGAGGATCTTTGGCAGTTTCTTCACGTATTTGGACAACTCGTTCATCAGTGGCTGGGAGGTTGCTGGCACACAACTCAATGTGGTGAATGAAGCCGCCCGGTTCACACGGCGTGGGGATGGATCGGGAAAGGGCATCCGCGATGATCAGCTCCTTACCCGGTGTGTAGACGAGTTCGAAGTCAGATCGGCGGAGATGAAGAAGAATTCGCTACAGCCAAGGTGTCATATCATTTAAATCCTTCTGGATTATGTGGACTAAGGGCCTGTGGTCTGTTTCCACCGTGAACTTTGGCAGACCGTATACGTAGTCAAGGAACTTGACTATTCCTGTCAGGAGACCCAAGCACTCTTTTTCAATCTGGGCATACCGTTGTTCGGTCGGATGGCCCTGGATGCATATGCCACTGGAGCCCAGGACGAGGCGTCGTCTCTCTGGAGGAGCACTGCATCAATGCCGTCCTGGCTTGCGTCTGTGGATATTTTGGTCTCCTTGGTCGGGTCAAAGAACACCAGTACTGGTGCTGTGGTGAGCTTTGCCTTCAGCTTAAGCCACTCCGCTTGATGTGCGGGAAGCCACTGGAACACTGTGGACTTTTCTACGAGGTGCCGGAGGGCTGTGGTGTGGGATGCCATGTTAGGAATGAATTTTCGGAGAAAATTTACCAGCCCAAGGAAACGTAGGACCGCCTTTTTGTCCTCTGGGGTCTTCATGGCTTTGATTGCCAGCACCTTGTCAGCATCAGGTTGCACACCCTGCTGTGAAATGTGGTCACCCAGAAACTTGATAGCGGACCGACCAAATGAGCATTTGGCCCTGTTGAGCTGGTGCCCATTTTCGTGGATCCTCTGGAAAACCTGTTTGAGGTGAGCGATGTGATCCTCGGTCGTCGTGGACCAGATGATCACGTGATCCACATAGACATGCACCCCCTCGATGCCCTCCATCATTTGCTCCATTATTCGCTGAAAGGCTTCGGAAGCTGAAATGATACCGAAAGGCATGCGGTTGTAGCAATGCCTGCCGAACAGAATTTGGCATGAGCCATCTCACAGATTAATTCCTCTCGCTTTGGGATCGAGTAGTGCTCTCGAGGTCGGAGGCCTCGATATCACAGAATTTACAGTGCAGAAGGAGGCCATTCGGCCCATCGAGTCTGCACCGGCTCTTGGAAAGAGCACCCTACCCGAGGTCAACACCGCCACCCTATCCCCATAACCCAGTAATCCCACCCAACACTAAGGGCAATTTTGGACACTAAGGGCAATTTATCATGACCAATCCATCTAACCCGCACATCTTTGGACTGTGGGAGGAAACCGGAGGAAACCCACGCACACACGGGGAGGATGTGCAGACTCCGCACAGACAGTGACCCAAGCCGGAATCGAACCTGGGACCCTGGAGCTGTGAAGCAATTGTGCTATCCACAATGCTACCGTGCTGCCCAAAATACAGCACAGAACTTCTGTTCAGGAAGAACTTCTGTTTGAAGACTTTCCAGTTGGCGCCGAGGTTGCCTGAGATCCGGAGTTGCGGAGGGGGCTGGATCATTTCCATGCCGCTGGATGGTTGCTTGCTTGTCGTTGCAGATTCACTCGAAGTAGATTCATTAGGATTAATAGTTCCCTGGTACCATGATGTGTTAAATGAGTTGGTTAAACATTGACTGCAACTGGATGCAGTTAGACTAGAACCAGGCTTCCAACAGTTTGGAGGTGGTCCAAAACTGTTTTATTGAACCTGCTGAATGCTGTACATAATCTGCTGTGGGTTGACACTCTATTAATCTAAACTGATAACCTCTGTCTGGCTTGACCAGACTAGCTCTCTGTCACATGGAGACGGTGCTCACTGCCTTGTGCACTCTAACTATCTCTGTACCTGTGTCCCGTGAGAAGACTTGATGCCTTGTGTGTTTTATAGTGTTAGTGTCCTATCTGGTGATTGGTTATCCTGTGTGTCAGTCACTGCCTGTCTGCATCTCATTATATACATGAGTGGATATTATGACAAGGGGGTGAAGGAGTTGGCTGGGCTAATGGTGGAAATGGGAGGGGTGGACCCTTGGAGGTTTCTGCACCCGAGGGAGCGGGAGTACTTGTTTTTCTCGGCAGTCCTAAGGTATATTGGCAGATCAACTTTTTTGTGGTGGGGAAGGCGCTGCTGGCTGGGGTGAAGGGGTCGGAGTCCTCGGCAATTGCAATATCAGATCATGCTCCGCATGATATGGTACTGGAGAAAAGGGTGGTAAAGTGGCCGGGGTGGAATTTAGATGTGGGACTGTTGGGGGACCGAGGATTCTGTGACAAAATTGAAAAAGTAATTGAGGAATATGTAGATTTCAACTGCAAGGGGGAGATGTGGAAGGCGGTTGTCTGGGAGGCTCTAAAGACGGTGGTGAGAGGTGAGGTAATCTCGTTTAAAGCTTGGGTCGACAAAGAGGAGAGGTTCGAGTGTCAGACGGTAATAGATGAGATGTTGGAGGTAGATAGGAGTTATGCAGAAGATGGGGACCCAGCAAAGCTGGAAAGGAGGAAGGAACGACAGGCGAGGTTTTTTTAAAAATATATTTTCATTCTCCTTTTTCACATTTTCTCCCAAATTTACACCCACCAACAATAAACAATAATCAGTAACAAATATGTCAATCCCCTTATCAATAACAACAATCCCATCCTCCCACCAAACCCCAAACATTAGCCCGAATGTTCATACAAATAAATGACAAAAAGGAATTAGGGATCACCCGTAGTCACCATTAGCACACACAGCCCCCCTTCCCCAACCCTCCCACCCACCCGCCCCAACTAATGTTCGATGTTATCCAGTTCTTGAAAGTGCATGATGAATAATGCCCATGAATTGTAGAACCCCTCCATCCTGCCCCTCAGTTCAAACTTAACCTTCTCCAGAGTCAAGAATTCCAACAGGTCCCCCCACCACGCCAGGGCACAGGGTAGAGAGGCTGCTCTCCATCCCATCAGGATCCGCCTTTGGGCGATCAACGAGGCGAAGGCTGCAGCATCTGCCCCACACCCGTTTCCAACCCTGGCTGGTCCGACACCCCGAATATGACCTCCCGGAGGCCGGCTCCACCAGGAAGCTCTGTATCTCCTTTCTGGCAAAATCTCAAACCTGCATCTCTCTAAACATTTCCCCCTGCTCCAGCCCATACTTCACTCCGAGCTCCTTCAATCCTGCAAACCAACCCCCAAGAAACAAATCTTTTAGTGTCTTAATCCCCTTCTCCTCCCATTTCCGCAAATTTCCATCCCACCTCCCTGGCTCAAATCTGTGGTTTTCCCCGAATCGGCATTTCCCTTGACCCTGCCCCCAACCCGAAGTGTTGACGAAACTGCCTCCAAATTCTCAATGAAGCTATTATTACTGGACTCCCTGAGTATTTCCCCAGGGCTATTGGGAACGGCACTGTTGCTAGTGCTTTCAATCCCGACCCCCTGCACAAACTCTCCTCCATTCTGACCCACTGGGAATCAACCCCTCTGACCCAGCTCCGCACCTTCCCCACATTCGCCTCCTCCGCAACTCCGCATCTCCGGCAACCTCGGCGTTAACTGGAAAATCTTCCAGCAAAAGTTCCTCTTGTACATCGAGGCCTCCGACTTCGAAGCAGCATCAGATGCCAGGAAGATTGCGCTATTCCGCTCCACTGCAGGGGATCACGCCATTCATATCTTCAATTCGCTTACGTTTGCCGACGGCGAAGACAAAACTAAATTCAAGACAGTCCTGCTGAAATTCGACAGCCACTGCAACATTGAGGTGAATGAGAGCTTTTAAGGGTACATCTTCCAACAGAGGCTTCAGGGTAAGGATGAAATGAAAAATGAAATGAAAATCGCTTATTGTCACAAGTAGGCTTCAATGAAGTTACTATGAAAAGCCGTTAGTCGCCACATTCCAGCGCCTGTTCGGGGAGGCTGTTACGGGAATTGAACCGTGCTGCTGGCCTGCCTTGGTCTGCTTTCAAAGCCAGCAATTTAGCTCTGTGCTAAACCAGCCCCATGGGATGAGCCTTTTCAGTCCTTCTTGACCCATCTCCGCATCCGAGCGCAGTCATGTAACTATGACTCGACGGCTGATTCCATGATCAGGGATCAGATCGTTTTCGGGGTCCACTCCGACTCCCTGCGGTATCAGCTCCTTAAAATCAAATAGTTGACCCTCCCTGTCGCTATCGAGACGCGCGTTGTCCATGAGCATACCAAGAATCATTACTCCCACATCAGGGCGGCAGAAACTGAAAATCTGGCCTCCCACGAGGCGCAGGCCATTGCACAAATACAGGGCCTGAGCATCGAGGAGAGTGGCCGTTTTGCACGCTTTTCCCGGATCCCTGCGCATGCGCGCCACGACCAGGTGGACAACGGGACCAAAAAACCCTGCTGCGCAGGTGCGTACGTTGGCCGACCGCACTGCGCATGCGCAATGGCGCACGGATCACACTGACGTCAGCGTCATAACATGGCTGAATTGTGGATCCGCCCACTTAAAGTGGCAATGTTCGTCAAAAGGACGGCGATGTCTCCAGTGTGGCAAGCCTGGACACTACGCAGCCCTCTGCTTGTCCACTCCACCACTCAGCAGCCAGCGATCCCAGTTGCGGCGCAAAATGTCCGCTCAATACAAGGTATGCAGGATTCTGATCCCGACAGCCCAACGGACCCTGATGCTGACTGCCTCAAGTCTCCATATCGGGTGGGCATCAAAACCACACATGAGCTGGCCTCCGCCACACCTGCGCAATGCCTCTCGATCCTCAGTATGGATCTCGACGATGAGTGGTGTGCTGTCCTCGCAGTTAACAAGTCTCGCATCCGATTTAAACTGGACACCGGCGCGCCTGTGAACCTCATTTCACAGTCAGACCTCAACACCATCCGTGCCAAACCAAGCATTCTTGCACCGGCCTGCCAGCTCCTTGACTACAATGGCAATGCCATAGCTACCAGTGTCACGTGTCAACTGGGGGTATCTAACAAGGCGATCAAGGCAACACTGCGGTTTGAAATCATCGGGCCTGTCAGGGCGTCCCTGTTCGGTGCTCACGCCAGCAAGCTCCTGAACCTGGTCCAGCGAGTCCACACCACATCATCGTCACCGGCGACGGCTCGCCCGATGTGAATTTACAAGCCACAATTATCACGCAGTATTGCTTAAGCCAAACGCCACCCCTGTAATCCATGCACCATGTCGGGTGCCGACGCCTCTCAAGGATCATGGGCAACACGGTAGCATTGTGGATAGCACAATTGCTTCACAGCTCCAGGGTCCCAGGTTCGATTCCGGCTTGGGTCACTGTCTGTGCGGAGTCTGCACATCCTCCCCGTGTGTGCATGGGTTTCCTCCGGGTGCTCCGGTTTCCTCCCACAGTCCAAAGATGTGCAGGTTAGGTGGATTGGCCATGATAAATTGTCCTTAGTGTCCAAAATTGCCCTTAGTGTTGGGTGGGGTTACTGGGTTATGGGGATAGGGTGGAGGTGTTGACCTTGGGTAGGGTGCTCTTTCCAAGAGCCGGTGCAGACTCGATGTGCCGAATGGCCTCCTTCTGCACTGTAAATTCGATGATTCTATAATTCTATGATCATCTGAAAAAGCAACTACAGGACCTCCAAGACCAGGGCATCATCTCGAAGGTCATGGAGCCAACAGACAGGGTCAGCTTCATGGTCTGCATAAAGAAGCCATCTGGGGAGCTCCGCATTTGCATTGATCCCAAGGATCTAAACCGCAACATCATGCGGGAGCACTAGCCGATCCCGAAGCGTGAAGAGTTAACCAGTGAGATGGCTCATGCCACATTCTTCACTAAGCTGGACGCCTCCCGGGGTTTTTGGCAAATACAGCTGGACGCGTCCAGTCGGAAGCTGTGCACGTTTAACACTCCGTTCGGCCACTACTGTTACAACCGCATGCCTTTCGGTATCATATCTGCCTCCGAAGTGTTTCATCGCATAATGGAGCAGATGATGGAGGGCATCGAGGGGGTGCGAGTCTATGTGGACGACGTTATCATCTAGTCCACAACGCCCCAGGAACACATTGCTCGCCTCAAGCAGGTCTTCCAACGAGTTCATGAACATGGTCTCCAGCTCAACAGGGCCAAGTGCTCATTTGGTCAATCTGATATTAAGTTTCTAGGTGACCACATCTCACAGCAGGGTGTGCAGCCAGACACCAACAAGGTCTTGGTGATCAACGCCATGAAGACCCCGGAGGACAAGAAGGCGGTCCTCCGCTTCCTTGTGATGGTCAACTTTCTTGGGAAATTCATTCCCAATATGGCATCCCACACCACGGCCCTCCGCCATCTCGTCACGCCCCTTGGCATGAAAAAGGTCTACTCCTACTTTGGACCATGGAGAGGTCACAATCTCATGCTGTTGCAGTGTTTCCTTGGCCCACACATGAAGCGGAATGGCGTGAGCTGAAGGCAAAGCTCACCACAGCCCCAGTTCTAGTGTTCTTTGACCCAACCAAGGAAACCAAGATATCAACTGATGCAAGCCAGGATGGCATTGGGGCGGTGCTCCTCCAGCGAGACGACTCCTCGTCCTGGGCTTCAGTGGCATATGCCACCAGGGCTATGACGCCCACCGAGCAATGGTATGCCCAGATCGAAAAGGAGTGCTTGGGTCTCCTGACAGGAATAGTCAAGTTTCATGACTACGGCCTGCCAAAATTCACGGTGGAAACGGACCACAGGCCACTAGTCCACATAATCCAGAAGAATTTAAATGACATGACACCTCGGCTACAGCGAATTCTTCTTCGACTCCGCCGTTATGACTTTGGACTTGTCTACACGCCAGGCAAAGAGCTGATCATCGCGGATGATCTATCCCAATCCATCATCACACCAGGTGAACAAGGCGACTTCATCTTCCACATAGAGGCGCAAGTGCAGTTGTGTGCCACCAACCTCCCAGCCTCTGACGAACGTGTGATCCAAATTCGTAAAGGAACGGCCAAGGATCCTCTACTGCAGCACGTGATGCAGCACCTCGCCCATGGATGCAAAAGGGATAATTTCCCCAATTTTTTAATGTAAAAGACGAGCTGACGGTTGTGGAGGGAATCCTTCTGAAACTCGATAGGATCGTTATTCCTCAGAGCATGCAGGGTCAACTCCATGAGGGTCACCATGGAGTCGAGAAATGCCGACGCAGAGCTCGGGAGGCGGATTACTGGCCGGACATTAACCAGGGTATTGCCAACAATATTAGGGGCAGCACGGTAGCATTGTGGATAGCACAATTGCTTCACAGCTCCTTGGTCCCAGGTTCAATTCCCCGCTGGGTCACTGTCCGTGCGCAGTCTGCACGTCCTCCCCGTGTGCAGGTTAGGTGGATTGGCCATGCCAAATTGCCGTTAGTGTCCAAAATTGCCTTTAGTGTTGGGTGGGGTTATGGGGATAGGGTGGAGGTGTGGACCTTGGGTAGGGTGCTCTTTCAAAGAGCCGGTGCAGACTCGATGGGCCGAATGGCCTCCTTCAGCACTGTAAATTCTATGAACCACGGTCCTCAACTGCACCACTTGCCAGAGGTTCCAACCGGCTCAACCAAAGGAAACACTGCAATAGCACGAGATTGTGACCTCTCCATGGTCCAAAGTAGGGGTAGACCTTTTTAATGCCAAGGGGCGTGACTACGTACTCCTGGTCGCCTACTTCTCCAGTTACCCAGAAGTGGTGAAACTGTCCGACCTCACGTCGAAGGCGGTCATCAAAGCCTGCAAAGAAACGTTCGCCAGGAACGGGATACCGCTCACGGTAATGAGCGACAACGGTCCTTGCTTTTACAGCCAAGAATGGTCTGATTTTGCACAGTCCTACAACTTCCGTCACGTTCCCTCCAATCCCCACTACCCGCAATCAAACGGGAAGGCCGAGATGGGGTCCATATTGTCAAGCGGTTGCTGTGCAAAGCTGCAGACTCAGGCTCCGACTTCAGCCTGGCGATGCTGGCATACAGGGCAACCCCACTGGCCACTGGGTTGTCCCCAGCGCCGATGCTCATGAATAGCACTCTGAGGACAACAGATCCAGCCATCCATGTTCCAGACCTTGACCACCTCACGGTACTACAAAAAGTGCAGCAGCCCCGGGCCCAACAGAAGGCCACATCTGATGCTCATGCCACGGATTTACCTGAGCTGGCTCCAGCCGATTATGTTCGCGTCCAGTTGTCTGAGGGCGGTTGGTCAGCCACAGCTGTTGTTGTCAAACAAGTTGCCCCGAAGTCTTTCATTGCTCGCATGGCTGATGGCTCCCTGCTACGGCGCAATAGACGGGCATTGCGAAGAGTTCCATTCCCACCAGCTGGCCACAGTGCTCCGCCATCTATCATGCTTCCTCCGGACGTACCCTGCCACGAGGCCACCGATCTGCCAGCGATCCAGCTGGCCCACGGACCATCGCAATGGCAGCGATCCCACCTCCCCATGTGCCGATGGTTCCTGATCCACCTCTCCAGGCGATTGACAAGAATTCGCCGCCCACCACAAAGACTGAATCCATAGACTTAACTTTTGTTAATTTTGTGACTGAATCCATCGACTTAACTCTTGTAAATATTGCTTAGTTTGCCATGTATCTGCACTATCGACACCTTCCCATGTATATATGTTTGTTCACTCACCGTTTGTACATAGTCAGGCATATATAGATATGCATATATATATATAGATATATACCTCACAATTTATTTAGCTCGAAAGAAAAAAATGGGGAGATGTCATAATATCCACTCGTGTATATAATGAGATGCAGACAGGCAGTGATTGACATACAGGATGACCAGTAAGCACACAACACAGTGCAGCCAATCACCAGACAGGACACTACCACTATAAAGCCAGAGGGCATTAGGTTTCCCATTTTCTCGGGACTCAGCTACTGAGACAGAGTCCATGAGCTAGCAAGTGCAAACACCATGCGGTAGCTAGTAAGTCTGGTCAGGCTACTACAAGGTCATTAGTCAGATCAGTAGAGTGTCGACCCACAGCTGAATATGTACAGCAGTTCTCCAGTTGAATAAAACAGTGTTGGATCTTCTCCTTTGTTAGACGTCTGTTTCTAACTTCCCTGCATTGAGTTGCAGTCCACATCGAACCAACCTGCCTAACACATCACTTCTTAGCGAAGTACTCTGTTGGCCTTGGGCCCTCTGTCCCTTCGGGCAAGCCCATAATTCTCAGATTGTGCCGCCTCGAGCGGTTCACCAAGTCCTTGAGCTTTGCCCGGAGTCCTCTGTTGACATCCACCACCCTCCGCAGCTCGTCGCCCATCTAGATGAGCTGGTCGCTGTGCTGCGGTACGGCCTTCTCCACTTCCTTCATCTTCTCACCCTGCTCTCTCACCTCAGCCGATGTCTTTGCCACAACTACCCTCACCGGGGCGATTGCCTCCTCCACCAATGACCTGGCGACCGCCATCTCCTTCCTCAAAGCCTCCATGTGCCTCGCAAACTGCTTTTCCAACTCCACCGCCATCACCTCGGTCATCTTCTCCACCGTAAGTAGTGCGGCCCCACCATGCGGTCCGGCATCCGCCATCTTGTCAGCACTTTTGCTGGTCCTCTCATTCAACGGCGAGCCCACGTTTCCTCCCTTCCTCGATGCTGCTTTTTGCATCCTTTAACGACTCATTATTTTTCCTTTTTCTTTCACCCTTCTTTCCTTCTTCAATCTTTTTCTTTTTTATTATAGAGAAACAAAAAATTCTTCCTTCAAAAAAAGAAAAAAAAATTTTCACCAAGTTTCTTTAAAACTTCTTTCTCTTCTTTTTTGTATTCCTCCAAAATTTCCCTGGGACCGGACTTCAGCTTTCTTACAACATTCTAGGCGGGAGCCACCCGATGTGGGACATCTCACCTACATCGCTTGCTGGCTTCGGGCCTGCCACCTCGACCTGTTTGGCTCCGCCTCCACTGCTCCGACCTCCACGCGCGCTGGGCCCGATGCCTCAGCACCAGCTGCCCAACACCCACGCGGGGTTCCTCGCTGGTTTTCAAACCGGCCCCGCTTGATACCCAGAACATAAGTCGCTTCTAACCGTAGACAATGTTGAAAGGCACTCCAGTCCTCGAAGTAAGTTGAAAGTATTTATTTCGTAACGACAAAGCTATTAGTTGAGTTTAACACTCTGCTGATGTAACTTGAGTAACACAGTAAACCTGACTAGCTGTACAAACTTTATCTAGGCCACATGTGATGGCGTGATTGAGATCTATGCTACACTCCTGTTGTTTCTCCAGTGTCTGCTGGGTGAGTGAAGGCTGGGCTTGTGTGAGCTGTGTTTTTATAGTGGTCATGTAATGCCCTCTAGTGGTTATGCCGCAGCTGGGTGGTGTGATTTAACCCTTAGTTATATGTCTATCTACATATCATTACATCACCCCTTTATTTTACATACATTTCTTGCGTGGTAATAAGAAAAAATGGATGACAATACTAAAGGTCAGAACATGATATGTGTGACTTGTATACACTGCAAATAGATATTTATATATATAAATATAGGAAACAAAATGTTCACGATTTCAGGCTTTTAGGTCGCCGTCTTGGTCGCAATGACCTTCTTCGAAGTTGCAGTGGAGACATTGATGTGTTGATAGTTGTGTGTCATGACTAGTCGAATCGTTGGTCATGGTGTCCCGAAATATCGCTTCATTAAGTGACACTTGAGGAAAAAAAAACATTCAATCGTGGTGTGTTAAATACCAACAAGTTGTCAGCAGGTATTCGAATGGTCGAACCACTTATGTTGACTGACGTGGACTTTTTTCTGTGCTTGTGGTATCGATTTAGTGTGTCATCTGATTTAGTGTGTAAACATTGTGTGGCTTCTTTGTTTTGGAGCAAATATGAACTCTTGATATTCATTGTCATGACATTTGTGTTGTGTGAACAATGTCCATGGTATGTTTGAACTCTTGCCATTGTTTTGGACTGTTCTGTAACATTTTCCTTCATGTGCAGGGTTGTACCATGTTGTGCAGGTTGTTGTTTCATTGTTGTTGTTTTTGTTGTTGTTCTTGTTGTTTTCTTGTCGTTGTCCTTGTCATTTGCGTTGTGCTCAATGACTGTTCCTTGTGGATAATTTGAGTAATTCTCAAAGTTATTGGTATCAGTGTTCTTTGTGGTACCTGATGTTTCATTGAGCTTTTCGACTTGAGCTATATGTGAATGATCTGATGTTACATTGATATTGTTGACATTAGTCATTTGTGGTTGAATTGCTTCATCGTTGATCTCTTGGCGCTTCTCTTTTGGAGTCATTTCTGGTCGATTTGATTCACCTTTGATCTCTTAATGCTCCTCTTCTGGAGTCAACATCTTCAAGATTTCATTTTCTTGTAGGTTGTCAAGAATAGATGAGGTTTTAATTGATGCGGTCTCACTAGACGCATGAGTGATTATACTTGATTGTCAAGTTCTTTTGTACAGACAAACTGAGATCTGTCAGTCTCGCTGTGATCTTGTGTATCTTGTATGGGAATTGTGATTTCTTCATCACTTGTCTCACATACAGTGGGTAGACTTACATTGCCTTCTTGTTGTTTATTAAGGTAAATAGACCTTCATAGTCGCCTTTTTGTTCAAATTAGCTGGGTAGACTTTCATGGTCTTCATTTTGTTGTTCAAATGAGCTGCGTGGACTTTCATAGTCTTCTTGTTTTTCAAATGAGCTGGGTGGACTTTCATAGTCTGCTTCTGAATGCTCAAATGAGATGGATAGACCTTCATAGTCTTCTTCATGCATGGTTGTCACGCTGGAATCTTTAATTGCTTCCATTCTGGAGTCTGTCAACTAGCTCCCTGTGGAGGCTTGCTTCGCTCTCTCTGTGGAGTCGATCAGTACTCTCTGTGTGATGTTGTTTTCTTCTTGGCTATTTGACAGGTTGATGTCATCCAATGTGTCAATGATCTACCATTGCATCATGGTATGGTTCATCTACCATGAGTAGAGTCGTGTTGAGCTTTTCAACCATGTTGCTGATGCTATTATGATCAGATCTGAACAACTCAGCCATGTCTGAGTAGTATTCTTTGATAAACAAATATTCTTCTGTGGTTTTGGATTTGTTTTTGTGCTCTTCCCTTTTAATTAACAAATGATCTTCTGTGGTTTTAGATTTGTTTGTGAGCGTTTCACTTTTTATTAACAAATCATCTTCACCAGTTTTGGATTTGTTAATTTTCTCTTCACTTTTTATGCTGCACATTGCTGGTTCCGTGGTGCTGTGAAAGTTATTTTCAACTTTTTGTTGAAGTTCAGGCAATGTTGTGCCTTTCGAGGTTGACGTTTTGAGTTTTGCACCTTTAAAGTCTTAATTGTGATTTGCGGGCATTTCCCCCTTAAGTCATAGAATCATAGAATTTACAGTGCAGAAGGAGGCCATTCGGCCCATCGAGTCTGCACTGGCCCTTGGAAAGAGCCCCCTACCCAAGCCCACACCCCCACACTATCACCATAACCCAGTAACCCCACCCAACACTAAGGGCAATTTTGGACACTAAGGGCAACTTGGCATGGCCAATCCACGTAACCTACACATCTTTGGACTGTGGGAGGAAACCGGAGCACCCGGAGGAAACCCACGCACACACGGGGAGGACGTGCAGACTCCACACAGACAGTGACTTAAGCCGGGAATCGAACCTGGGACCCTGGAGCTGTGAAGCAATTGATCTAACCACGATTCTACTGTGCTTGGTAAAAACTTTTTGGTGTTCTTTCTTGGTAAAACCTTAATGTTGATTTTTTCTTGCAATCTGCACTTTTCAATTGCAATTTCCAGCGTTAAATCCTGTTCACTCAGTAATTTTTCTCTGAGGTGCTCATTATTTATTCCCCACACAATTTGGTCACGAATTTTAGAATCATGCTGCAGTGAAAAGTTGCAGGACTGTGGCAGCAGTCTTTCTTGGCAATCGCTTTGCAAAGATTTAGCGCTCACATATGTCATTTGACTGTGCTGTACAATGGCTATCAAATTTTTTAAGGATCATTTCATGCTTTGTTTTATTTTGATCTTCTGTGTAGTTAAAAGAATTGTAGATCTCTATTGCGTGATCACCAGCCGTAGTCAGTAAGAGCTATTTTCTGAGCGTATCGGTAGCGTTTGTTAAGTCAGGCGCTTCTACATACAGTTGAAATTTTTGTTTAAACAATCGCCAGTTATTATTAAAGTTACCGTTGGTCCTGAGGTGACGAGGAACTTGAGGTCTGTGCTTCATGCCTGGAATCGGAAGCTTTGTTCCGGAGGCGATGTTTCTGTTGCCAAATAGCTATCTGGTTTTCTCTCTGAACTCACTGAATTTAACTAGGTAGATGCAGCAGCCACTCCAGTACCATATTATGTCATGTTATTTGAGTAACATAAGTTGCTACTAATCGTAGACAATGTTGAGAGATACTCCAGTACTCAAAGTAAGTTGAAAGTATTTATTTAGTAACGACAAAGCTATTAGTTGAGTTTAACACTCTGCTGATCTAACTCGAGTAACACAGTAAACCTGGCTAGCTGTACAAAGTTTATCTAGGCCACATGTGATGGCGTGATTGAGATCTGTGCTACACTCCTGTTGTTTCTCCAGTGTCTGCTGGGTGAGTGAAGGCTGGGCTTGTGTTTTTATAGTGGTTGTGTAATGCACTCTAGTGGTTATGCCACAGCTGGGTGTTCTGATTAACCCCTGAGTTAATGTCTATCTACATATCATTACACCGGTCTCCACATTGCTGGAGGAGGTGGTGACAACAGGGGGACTGGAAAAGGGGGTAGTGTCAGCGGTTTATGGGGCTATTTTGGAAAAGGAGAAGGCACCACTGGAAGGGATCAAAGCACAGTGGGAGGAAGAGTTGGGCAAGGGTATGGAGGAGGGGTTCTGGCGGGAGGTGCTCCGGAGGGTGAATCCACCTCGTCTGCGAGGTTGGGGCTGATACAGTTGAAGGTGGTACATAGAGCTCACCTTACAAGGGCGAGGATGAGCCTGCTCTTTGAGGGGGTCGAAGATGTGTGTGAATGTTGCAGGGGGGGGCCTCAAACCATGTTCATACGTTTTGGTCCTGTCCAAAGCTGGAGGATTACTGGAAGTTTTTTTTTAGGGTAATCTCTAAAGCGGTGCATGTGAAAGTGGACCCAGGTCTTCGGGAGGCCATATTCGGGGTGTCGGACCAGCCGGGGCTGGAAACGGGTGCAGAGGTAGATGTTGTAGCCTTCGCTTCGTTGATCGCCCAAAGACGGATCCTGATGGGGTGGAGAGCAACCTCTCCACCCTGTGCCCTGGCGTGGCGGGGGGACCTGCTGGAATTCTTAATTCTTGAGAAGGTTAAGTTTGAACTGAGGGGAAGGATGGAGGGGTTCTACAATTCATGGGCGTTATTCATTGTGCGCTTTCAAGAGTTGGATTACATCGAACAATAGGGGGGGCGTTGGGAGGGTTGGGGGAGGGGGGCTGTGTGTGTTAATGGTGACTATGGGTGATTACTGATTCCTTTCTGTCATTTGCTTCTGTTAACATGCGGGCTAATGTTTGGTGTTGGAGGTAGGGTGGGATTGTTGTTGATAAGGGGATTGACATATTTGTTACTGATTATTGTTTATTGTTGGTGGGTGTAAATTTGGAAGAAAATGTGAAAAAGGAGAATAAAAATATTTTTAAAAACACAGGACTGCTTGTGTGCCAAACAGCATAAGCAGCAAGTGATAGACAGAGCTGAGCGATTCCACAGCGAACACATCAGCTCTAAGCTCTGTAGTCCTGCCACATCCAGCCGCGAATGGTGGTGGACAATTAAACAACTCACTGGAGGAGGAGGCTCCACAAATATCCCCATCCTCAATAATGGAGGAGGAGTCCAGCATATCTGTGCAAAAGACAAGGCTGAAGCATTCACAACAATCTTCAGCCAGAAGTGCTGAGTGGATGATCCATCTCCGTCTCCTTCGTTGGTCCCCAGCATCACAGATGTCAGTCTTCAGCCAATATGATTCACTCCACGTGATATCAAGAAACAGCTGAACGCACTGGACACTGCAAAGGCTATGGGCCAGACAATATTCCGACAATAGTACTGAAGTTGTGTGCTTCAGTCCTTGCCGCACCCCTAGCCAAGCTGTTCCAATACAGCTATGTCCCAAAAGACGTGTTGTTAGGTGAATTGGACATTGTGAATTCTCCCTCAGTGTACCCGAACAGGCACCGGAGTGTCGTGACTCAGGGATTTTCACAGTAGCTTCATTGCAGTGTTAATGTAAGCCTACTTGTGACAATAATAAAGGTTATTATCATTACAACACTAGCATCTACCCGGCAATATGGAAAACTGCACGGGTGTGTCCTGTACACAAGAAACAGGACAAATCCAAACCAATCAATTACCACCCTATCAGTCTACTCTCCATTATCGGCAAAGTGATGAAAGGAGACATTATGGCACTGACTTGGCAACAACCTGCTCACAGATGCTCACTATGGGTTCTGCCAGGATCAGTCAGCTTCTGACCTCATTACTGCTTTGGTTCACACATGGCCAAAAGAGCTAAATGCCAGAGGTGAGGGGAGGGTGACTGCCCTTGACATCAAGGCAGCATTTCAACAAGTATGGCATCAAGGAGCCCTAGCTAAACTGGAGTCAATGGGAATCAGGGGGGAAATTATCTGCTGATTGGAGCCATACTTGGCACAAAGGAAGATGGTTGTGGTGGTTGGAGGTCAATCATCACAACTCCATGAGATCACTGCAGGAGTTCCTCAGGGTAGTGTCCTAGGCCCAACCATCTTCAGCTGCTCCATCAATCACCTTCCTTCCATCATAAGGTCAGAAGTGGGAATGTTGTGGATGACTGCACAATGTCCAGCACCATTCGCAACTCCTCAGTTAACGAAGAAGTCCATATCCAGCAAGACCTGTACAGTATCCAGACTTGGGCTGACAAGTGCAAGTTACATTTGCGTCACACAAGTGCCAGGTAATGACCATCTGCTACAAGAGAGGGTCCAACTGATGTGTTGGGTAGGCTGGGTGGAAGTGGACTGCACTTGATGTAGTGTAGCGAGAGACAGACCTCCAACACTTGAGAAGATGCAACACAATTTTATTTAACATCTAAACTATTATACATGTTCAACTGTGGGTTGACACTATGCTGACTTGACTGGAGACCTTATACTAGCCTAACCAGACTTACTAGCTACCACATGGTGTAGGCACTGGCTAGCTCGCAAACTCTGACTGTCTCAGAGGCTGGGTCCCGAGAGAGCGGGAAAACTGGTGCCCTCTGGCTTTATAGTGGTTGTGTCCTGTCTGGTGATTATCTGCTCTATTCTGTGTGCTTACTGGTCATCCTGTGTGTCAATCACTGCCTGTCTGCGCTCCATTATATACATAGATGTATATTATGACATCTCCCCTTTTTTTGAAATCGTTTGTGGTTAGATAATAAATATTTAGGTGCATGTGGCATGTGCGTGTGGATGTGTATATGTGCGTGACTATATACAGAATGTGCTAAAATGAACTTATGTACATAGGAAGGTGTTGCTAGTGCAGATATAGGGCAGATGAAACGGTAAAAACGATATTTACAGAGGTCAAAACGATAAGGTAACAAAATTGTGCAAAAGTTCAGTCTGTAAGTTTAGTCTTTGTGGCGGGCGACAAATTCTGGTTGACCACCTCAAGGGTGGATGAGGGGCCGCCTGCACTTGGATAGGCAGGATCGCTGCCAATGCGGTGGTCGCAGAGGTCGGCAGGATTGCTGGTAGATCGGTGGCCTCGTGGTAGGGCACGTCCGGAGGAAGCATTGTGTGAGGAGGGACATCATGGTTAGGTGGCGGGCGTGGAACTCTGCGCAGCGCCCGTCTGTTGCATCGTAGGAAGGAGCCATCAGCCATGCGGACGAGGAAAGATCTCGGGGCCACTTTCTTGACCACCACAGCTGTGGCGGACCAGCCGCCGTGAGGCAACTTCACACGAACACGATCAGTTGGGACCAGCTCGGGGAGATCCGTGGCATGAGCGTCGTATGCTGATTTCTGTTGGGCCCGAGACTGCTGCATCTTTTGTATGACCGTGAGGTGGTCAAGGTCTGGAACATGGATGGCTGGAACTGTGCGTGGTTCGCAGAGTGCGATTCATGAGCATCTGCGTGGGAGACAACCGAGTGGACAGCGGGGATGCTCTGTATGCCAGCAGCGCCAGTTTGAAGTCGGAGCCTGAGTCTGCAGCCTTGCATAGTATTCTCTTGACGATATGGACCCCTTTTTCGGCTTTCCCATTTGACTGCAGGTAGTGGGGGCTGGAGGTTACGTGATGGAAGTTGTATAGGCGGACAAAATCAGACCATTCCTGGCTGTAAAAACAGGGACCGTTGTCATTCATCACCGTGAGCGGTATCCCATGCCTGGCAAACGTTTCTTTGCAGGCTTTAATCACCGCTTTCGACGTGAGGTCGGACAGTTTCACCACTTCTAGGTAATTGGAGAAGTAGTCGACCAGGAGGACATAATCACGCCCCTTGGCGTGGAAAAGGTCGACACCGACTTTGGACCATGGGGATGTCACAATCTCGTGCTGCTGCAGAGTTTCTTTGGGTTGAGCTGGCTGAAATTTCTGACATGTGGGGCAGTTGGCAACGTCCTGGCTGATGCCCGGCCAATAAACTGCCTCCCGAGCTCTGCGTCGACATTTCTCGACACCCAGGTGACCCTCATGGAGTTGGCCGAGCACCATAGCTTGCATGCTCTGCGGAATCACAATCCTATCGAGCTTCTTGAGGATGCCGTCCACCACCGTCAGGTCGTCCTTCATGCTGTAAAACTGAGGACACTGTCCCTTCTGCCAGCCATTCGTGAGGTGCTGCATCACGCGCTGTAGCAGAGGATCCTTGGCCATTTCCTCACGAATTTGGATGACCCTCTCATCAGTGGCCGGAAGGTTGGAGGCACACAATTGCACCTGTGCATCGATTTAGCAGACAAAGTCAGTTTGTTCACACGGTGCGGTGATAGACCTGGAAAGGGCATCTGCAACAATGAGTTCTTTGCCTGGCGTGTAGACAAGTTCAAAGTCGTAGCGGCGTAGCTTGAGAAGGATTCGTTGTAACCGAGGTGTCATGTCATTTAAATCCTTCTGGATTATGTGGACTAATGGCCTGTGGTCCGTCTCAACCGTGAATTTTGGGAGGCTATACACATAGTCGTGAAATTTGTCGATTCCCGTTAGGAGGCCCAGGCATTCCTTCTCAATCTGAGCGTACCGTTGCTCAGTGGGCGTCATGGCTCTGGAGGCATACACAACTGGGGCCCATGAGGAGGAGTCATCCCGTTGGAGGAGAACCGCCCCAATACCGTCCTGGCTCGCATCAGTGGATATTTTGGTCTCTTTGGTAGGGTCGAAGAACTCCAGAACCGGGGCCGTGGTGAGTTTTGCCCTCAGCTCACGCCATGCGTTCTCATGAGTGGGCAGCCACTGGAATTCCGTCGACTTTTTGACAAGATAGCGGAGGGCTGTGGTGTGGGACGCCATTTTGGGAATGAACTTCCCGAGGAAGTTGACCATTCCTAGAAAGCGGAGGACCGCCTTCTTGTCCTCTGGGGTCTTCATGGCGTTGATCGCCGAGACCTTGTCAGCATCTGGCCGCACGCCTTGCTGCGAGATGTGGTCACCAAGGAATTTGATTTCTGATTGACCGATCGAGCACTTGGATCTGTTGAGTCGGAGGCCATGCTCATGGATTCTGTGGAATACCTGCTTGAGGCGATCGATGTGTTCTTGAGGAGTTGTGGACCAGATTATGACATCGTCAACATACATGCGCACCCCTTCGATACCCTCCATCATCCGTTCCATGATGCGGTGAAATACATCTGAGGCAGAGATGATGCCAAAAGGCATCCGGTTGTAGCAGTAGCGATCGAACGGGGTATTGAAGGTGCACAGCTTGCGACTGGATGCATCCAGTTGTATTTGCCAGAACTCCTTGAGGGGTCCAGCTTCGTAAAGAATTTGGCATGAGCTATCTCACTGGTCAACTCTTCTCATTTTGGTATCGGACAATGTTCCCTCATGATGTTGCGGTTTAGATCCTTGGGGTCGATGCAGATTCGAAGCTCCCCTGACGGCTTCTTGATGCAGACCATGGAGCTGACCCAGTCCATGGGTTCTGTGACCTTTGATATGATGCCCTGGTCCTGGAGGTCCTGTAACTGCTGCTTGAGGCAGTCCTTGAGGGGTGCCGGCACCCAACGTGGTGCGTGGATCACAGGGGTGGCGTTTGGTTTGAGCAGGATTTTATATCGGTATGAGAGTGCGCCCATTCCGTCGAACACGCTGTGATACTGCGTGATGATGTCATCAATTTCAGCCTGGAAGTTCTCATTAGGTGAGGCCGTCGCCTGTGTGGATGACATGGTGTGGACGCGCTGAACCAGATTGAGGAGTTTGCAGGCCCGAGCACTGAGCAGGGATGCTCTGTCAGGTCCCACGATCTCAAATCGCAGTGTCGCTTTAAATGACTTATTGGAAACTCCGAATTGGCATGAGCCACTGGCAGCTATGGCATTGCCATTGTTGTCAAGCAGCTGGCAGGCCGTTGGAAGAATGCTTGGTATGACGCGGATGGTGTCGAGATTGGATTTCGAGGTGAGGTTTGCCAATGCGCCGGTGTCCAGTTTGAACCGGATGCGAGCCTTGTTTTTTTTAAAAATATTTTATTGAAAATTTTTGGTCAACCATCACAGTACATTGTGTATCCTTTACACAATAATATAACCGTATAAATAACAATGACCTGTTTTATAAACAAAGAATAAATAATATATAACAAAAACTAAAACTAAAACTAAATGGCAACTGCCTTGTCTCAGATAAACACTCTCCAAAAATA
Organism: Scyliorhinus torazame; assembly: GCF_047496885.1. Lineage (NCBI taxonomy): Eukaryota > Metazoa > Chordata > Chondrichthyes > Carcharhiniformes > Scyliorhinidae > Scyliorhinus > Scyliorhinus torazame. Next base: position 167,603,178 of record NC_092720.1, on the reverse strand, counting down.
TGATTTAACAGTCCAATATACAATTATTTATAGCAACGACCTATACATATTATACATATATATTAACAACCCTGAGAGTCCTTCTGGTTCCTGAGGCCGTGCTCCAGTTTACTGAGCCGTGCTCCAGTCATATGCGCCCTGTGTAACACCTTAAATTGAATCAGGCTTAGCCTGGCACACGAGGACGATGAGTTTACCCGACTTAGGGCATCCGCCCACAGCCCCTCCTCAATCTCCTCCCCCAGCTCTTCTTCCCATTTCCCTTTCAGCTCATCTACCATAATCTCCCCCTCGTCCCTCATTTCCCTATATATATCTGACACCTTACCGTCCCCCACCCATGTCTTTGAGATCACTCTGTCCTGCACCTCATGCGTCGGGAGCTGCGGGAATTCCCTCACCTGTTGCCTCGCAAAAGCCCTCAGTTGCATATACCGGAATGCATTCCCTTGGGGCAACCCATATTTCTCGGTCAGCGCTCCCAGACTTGCGAACTTCCCATCCACAAACAGATCTTTCAGTTGCGTTACTCCTGCTCTTTGCCAAATCCCCCATCCATTCTCCCCGGGGCAAACCTATGGTTATTTCTTATCGGGGACCCCACCAAGGCTCCCGTCTTTCCCCTATGCCGTCTCCACTGTCCCCAAATTTTCAAAGTCGCCACCACCACCGGGCTTGTGGTGTATTTTTTCGGTGAGAACGGCAATGGGGCCGTCACCATAGCTTGTAGGCTAGTCCCCCTACAGGACGCCCTCTCCAATCTCTTCCACGCCGCTCCCTCCTCTTCTCCCATCCACTTACTCACCACTGAGATATTGGCGGCCCAGTAGTACTCACTTAGGCTCGGTAGTGCCAGCCCCCCCCTATCCCTACTACGCTGTAAGAATCCCTTCCTCACTCTCGGGGTCTTCCCGGCCCACACAAAACTCATGATACTCTTTTCGATCCTTTTGAAAAAAGCCTTCGTGATCACCACCGGGAGGCACTGAAACACAAAGAGAAATCTCGGGAGGACTACCATTTTAACCGCCTGCACCCTCCCTGCCAGTGACAGGGATACCATGTCCCATCTCTTGAAGTCCTCCTCCATTTGTTCCACCAATCGCGTTAAATTTAACCTATGCAATGTACCCCAATTCTTGGCTATCTGGATCCCCAAGTAACGAAAGTCCCTTGTTACCTTCCTCAGCGGAAAGTCCTCTATTTCTCTGCTCTGCTCCCCTGGATGCACCACAAACAACTCACTTTTCCCCATGTTCAGTTTATATCCTGAGAATTCTCCAAACTCCCGAAGTGTCCGCATTATCTCTGGCATCCCCTCCGCCGGGTCCGCTACATATAACAAATCATCCGCATACAGAGATACCCGGTGTTCTTCTCCTCCTCTAATTACTCCCCTCCACTTCTTGGAACCCCTCAATGCTATTGCCAGGGGCTCAATCGCCAGTGCAAACAATAATGGGGACAGAGGGCATCCCTGCCTTGTCCCTCTATGGAGCCGAAAGTATGCAGATCCCCGTCCATTCGTGACCATACTCGCCACTGGGGCCCTATACAACAGCTGCACCCATCCAACATATTCATCTCCAAAACCAAATCTCCTCAGCACCTCCCACAGATAATCCTACTCCACTCTATCAAATGCTTTCTCGGCATCCATCGCCACCACTATCTCCGCTTCCCCCTCTGGTGGGGGCATCATCATTACCCCTAGCAGCCTCCGTATATTCATATTCAGCTGTCTCCCCTTCACAAACCCAGTTTGGTCCTCATGGACCACCCTCGGGAACAATCCTCTATCCTCATTGCCATTACCTTGGCCAGAATCTTAGCGTCTACGTTTAGGAGGGAAATAGGTCTATAGGACCCGCATTGCAGCGGGTCCTTTTCCTTCTTTAGGAGAAGCGATATCGTTGCCTCAGACATAGTCGGGGGCAGCTGTCCCCTTTCCTTTGCCTCATTAAAGGTCCTCCTCAGTAGCGGGGCGAGCAAGTCCACATATTTCCTGTAAAATTCAACTGGGAATCCATCCGGTCCCGGAGCCTTCCCCGCCTGCATGCTCCTAATTCCTTTCACTACTTCCTCTATTTCAATCTGTGCTCCCAGTCCCACCCTTTCCTGCTCCTCCACCTTGGGAAATTCCAGCCGGTCCAGAAAGCCCATCATTCTCTCCCTCCCATCCGGGGGTTGGGCTTCGTATATTTTATAAAATGCCTTGAACACTCCATTCACTCTCTCCGCTCCCCGCTCCATCTCTCCTTCCTCATCCCTCACTCCCCCTATTTCCCTCGCTGCTCCCCTTTTCCTCAATTGGTGGGCCAGCAACCTGCTCGCCTTCTCCCCATATTCGTACTGTACACCCTGTGCCTTCCTCCATTGTGCCTCTGCAGTACCCGTTGTCAGCAGGTCAAATTCTACGTGTAGCCTTTGCCTTTCCCTGTACAGTCCCTCCTCCGGTGCCTCCGCATATTGCCTGTCCACCCTCAGAAGTTCTTGCAGCAACCGCTCCCGTTCCCTACTCTCCTGCTTTCCTTTGTGTGCCCTTTTTGATATCAGCTCCCCTCTAACCACTGCCTTCAGCGCCTCCCAGACCACTCCCACCTGGACCTCCCCATTATCATTGAGTTCCAAGTACTTTTCAATGCACCCCCTCACCCTTAGACACACCCCCTCATCTGTCATTAGTCCCATGTCCATTCTCCAGGGTGGGCGCCCTTCTGTTTCCTCCCCTATCTCCAAGTCCACCCAATGTGGAGCGTGATCCGAAATGGCTATAGCCGTATACTCCGTTCCCCTCACCTTCGGGATCAACGCCCTTCCCAAAACAAAAAAGTCTATTCGCGAATAGACTTTGTGGACATAGGAGAAAAACGAAAACTCCTTACTCCTAGGTCTGCTAAATCTCCACGGGTCTACTCCTCCCATCTGCTCCATAAAATCTTTCAGCACCTTGGCTGCTGCCGGCTTCCTTCCAGTCCTGGACCTCGACCTATCCAGCCCTGGTTCCAACACCGTATTGAAATCTCCCCCCATTACCAACTTTCCCACCTCTAGGTCCGGGATGCGTCCTAGCATACGCCTCATAAAATTGACATCATCCCAGTTCGGGGCATATACGTTTACCAAAACCACCGTCTCCCCCTGTAGTTTGCCACTCACCATCACGTATCTGCACCCGCTATCCGCCACTATAGTCTTTGCCTCAAACATTACCCGCTTCCCCACTAATATAGCCACCCCTCTGTTTTTCGCATCTAGCCCCGAATGGAACACCTGCCCCACCCAACCTTTGCGTAGTCTCACCTGGTCTATCAGTTTCAAGTGCATTTCCTGTAACATAACCACGTCTGCCTTAAGTTTCTTAAGGTGTGCGAGTACCCGTGCCCTCTTTATCGGCCTGTTCAGCCCTCTCACATTCCACGTGATCAGCCGGGTTGGGGGGCTTTTTACCCCCCCCCCTTGTCGATTAGCCATCCCCTTTTTCCAGCTCCTCACCCGGTTCCCACGCAGCTGTGTCCCCCCCAGGCGGTGCCCCCCCGCCCATCCCACCCCATACCAGCTCCCCCCTCTCCCCAGCAGCAGCAGCCCAATAGTTCCCCCCTCCCACCCCCCCTCCCACCCCACCCCCGCTAGATCCCCCACTAGCGTAGTTACACCCCCCCATGTTTCTCCCAGAAGTCAGCAAACTCTGGCCGACCTCGGCTTCCCCCCGTGACCTCGCACCGTGCGACGCCCCCTCCTTCCTGCTTCCCTATTCCCGCCATGATTATCATAGCGCGGGAACCAAGCCCGCGCTTCCCCCTTGGCCCCGCCCCCAATGGTCAACGCCCCATCTCCTCCACCTCCTTTCCTCCCCCCACCACCTCCTGTGGAAGAGAGAAAAGTTACCACATCGCAGGATTAATAACATAAAACTCCTCTTTCCCCCTTTTTACCCCCCTCTTCGCCCCCCATGCTCGCCCCACCACTTTGTTTCAAACGTTCTTTTTTTTTAAATAACCCGCTCATTCCAATTTTTCTTCCACGATAAAAGTCCACGCCTCATCCGCCGTCTCAAAGTAGTGGTGCCTCCCTTGATATGTGACCCACAGTCTTGCCGGTTGCAGCATTCCGAATTTTATCTTCTTTTTGTGAAGCACCGCCTTGGCCCGATTAAAGCTCGCCCTCCTTCTCACCACCTCCGCACTCCAGTCTTGGTATACGCGGATCACCGCGTTCTCCCACTTACTGCTCCAAGTTTTCTTTGCCCATCTAAGGACCATCTCTTTGTCCTTAAAACGGAGGAATCTCACCACTATGGCTCTAGGAATTTCTCCTGCTCTCGGTCCTCGCGCCATCACTCGGTATGCTCCTTCCACCTCCAGCGGACCCGCCGGGGCCTCCGCTCCCATTAACGAGTGCAGCATCGTGCTCACATATGCCCCGACGTCCGCTCCCTCCGCACCTTCAGGAAGACCAAGAATCCTTAGGTTGTTCCTCCTCGCGTTGTTCTCCAGCGCCTCCAGCCTTTCCACACATCGTTTATGGTGTGCCTCGTGCATCTCCGTCTTCACCACCAGGCCCTGTATGTCGTCCTCATTCTCGGCAGCCTTTGCCTTCACGGCCCGAAGCTCCCGCTCCTGGGTCTTTTGCTCCTCCTTTAGCCCTTCGATCGCCTGTAATATCGGGGCCAACAGCTCCTTCTTCATTTCCTTTTTGAGTTCTTCCACGCGGCGTTTCAAAAACTCGTGTTGTTCAGGGCCCCATATTAAACTGCCACCTTCCGATGCCATCTTGGTTTTTGCTTGCCTTCCTTGCCGCTGCTCTAAAGGATCCACCGCAATCCGGCCACCTTCCTCTCCTTTTTTCATCCGTATCCAGGGGGGATTCCCTTCTGGTTCACCGCACAGTACTTTTAGCCATTAAAATTGCCGTTGGGGCTTATTAAGAGCCCAAAAGTCCGTTCCACTGGGAGCTGCCGAAACGTGCGACTCAGCTGGTCATCGCCGCACCCGGAAGCCCGGATGCGAGCCTTGTTGACTGTGAGGACAGCACACCACTTATCGTCGGGATCCACGCTGAGGATCGGGAGGTGATTCACTGTCTTGGAGAAAGGCAGCGCATGCTTCGTAATGATGCCCACCCGGTATGGAGATTTGAGGCACTCAGCATCAGGATATGTTGGGCTGTCGGGGTCGGAGTCTGGCGTGGCCTGCTGTATTGAACGGACGCTTCTGCGCCATGGCTGGGATCGCTGGATGCTGGGCAGTGGAGCAGATCTGCAAAGGGCTGCGTAGTGGCCAAACTTGCCACACTGTAGACACTGTCGTGATTTTGACGGTCATTGCCGCTTTAAATGGGCAGAGCCACAATTCAGACACGTCATGACACCAACGTCAGCGTGTTCCGTGCGCCATCGCTCATTCGCAGTGCGATCGAACGACATGTGCACCTGCGCAGTCTGGTCGTCGGTCCCGCCGTCCCCTCGGTCGTGGCGCGCATGCGCAGGGGCCCGTGAAAAGCGCGTGAAACGGCCACTCTCGTTGATACTTAGGCCTTGCATTAGTGCAATGGCCTGCACCCATTCCGTCTCGTGGGAGGTTAGCTTTGCCGTTTCTGCCGCCCTGATGTGGGAGTATCGATTGTTAGCATGTTCGTGGAGAACGCACGTTTCGATGGCGATGGTGAGGGTGAGCTGCTTGACTTTCAGGAGCTGCTGGCGAAGGGAATCGGAGTGGACCCCGAAAACGATCTGATCCCGGATCATGGAATCAGTGGTCGAGTCACAGTTACATACTGCGCGAGGATCGGAAATGGGTCAGAAAGGATTGAAAAGGTTCATCCTTACTCTGAAGCCTCTGCTGGAAAACGTACCGTTCAAAGCTCTCATTCACCTCAATGTCGCAGTGGCTGTCGAACTTCAGCAGGACTGTTTTAAATTTTGTCTTGTCTTCGCCTTCAGCGAATGTAAGTGAGTTGTCGATGTGCATGACGTGGTCCCCGGCTGTGGAGAGGAATAGTGCGATCTTCCTGGCATCCGATGCTGCCTCGAGGTCGGTGGCTTCGAGATAGAGTTGGAACTTTTGTTTGAAGAGCTTCCAATTTGCACCGAGGTTGCCGGCAATGCGGAGCTGCGGAGGAGGGCGGACGTTTTCCATGTCACCGGATGGCTGTTTGCTGGTCAACACTGATTCACTCAAGGTAGGTCCGTCAATTTTCAGCATCACTCACTGGTACCATGATGTGTTGGGTAGGCTGGGTCGATGTGGACTGCACTTGATGCAGTGCAGCGAGAGACAGACCTCCAACATTTGATAAGATGCAACATGATTTTATTTAACATCTAAACTATTATACATGTTCAACTGTGGGTTGACACTATGCTGACTTGACTGGAGACCTGATACTAGCCTAACCAGACTTACTGGCTACCACTGGCTAGCTCACAAACTCTGACTGTCTCAGAGGCTGGGTCCCGAGAGAGCGGGAAAACTGGTGCCCTCTGGCTTTATAGTGGTCGTGTCCTGTCTGGTGATTGGCTGCTCTGTTCTGTGTGCTTACTGGTCATCCTGTGTGTCAATCACTGCCTGTCAGCGCTCCGTTATATACATAGATGTATATTAAGACGCTAAACACCACCTCCATGACATTCAATGGCATTACCATCGCTGAATACCCCACAATCAACATCCTGGGGGTTACCACTGATCAGAAACTGAACTGGACTAGCCACATTAATACTGTGGCTGCCAGAGCAGGTCAAAGGCCAGGAATCCTACTGCGAGTAACTCACCTCCTGACCCCCCAAAGCCTGTCCACCACCTACAAATCAGGAATATAATGGAATACTCTCCACTTGCCTGGATGAGTGCGGCTACCAGAGCAGGTCAAAGGCCAGGAATCCTACTGCGAGTAACTCACCTCCTGACCCCCCAAAGCCTGTCCACCACCTACAAATCAGGAATATAATGGAATACTCTCCACTTGCCTGGATGAGTGCAGCTCTAACAACACTCAAGAAGCTCGATACCATCCAGAACAAAGCAGCCCAAGTGATTGTTTCCCCTTCCACAAACATTCAAACCCAGCACCATCGATGAACAGTGGCAGCCTTATGTACCATCTACAAGATGCACTACAGTAACTCACCAAGGTTCCTGAGACAACACCTTCCAAACTCATGACCACTACCATCTCGAAGGAAACGAACAGCAGATACCTGGGAACCCCACCACCTGGAGGTTCCCCATCAAGTTACTCAGCACCCTGACTTGGAACTATATCACCGTTCCTTCACTGTCGCTGGGGCAACACCTTGGAACCTACACCTCAAGGACTGCAGCGGTTCAAGAAGCCAACTCACCACCACCTTCTGAAGGGCACTGGGGATGGGCAATAAATGCTGGCCTAACCAGCAACGCCTGTCAATGAATTTAAAAAAAGGTTTTGGTGTGCCTAGGTGGTGTGAATGGTGGGGAGGTAGGATGGTGGACGGAGGAGCAGTTTCGAGAGGAAGTAGTTGAGGGATTTTAGGGATAGGGGATGGTTGGGAAGGGGTAGGTTGCTGACGGTGACTGAGGTTGGTTTGTTGTCCCATCTGATGGGTGGGGCTAGGTATCAGCTTGGAAGGGGGATTCTGGTAGGTGTGTGGTGGGGGATGGGAGCATCCCCTGTGGGGGTGACGGTCGATCCAATGGGAGCGGGGATGAGAGACCCCCAATTCAGTTGGTGACATGGAATGTGTAGGGGCTGGGGTGGCACAGTAAAACAGGAGAGGCTTGTTGCTCATTTGAAGAGTTTGAAGGCTGATGTAGTGCTGTTGCAGGAGGCCCACTTGTGGGTGAAAGACCAGGTTAGCCTCCGTAAGAGCTGGGTAAGTCAAGTGTTTCACTCAGGCTTTTATAATGGGGTCCGGGGCTGGCAATCCTGATCAATAAAAGAGGGCGATTTCAGATGCAGAAGGTGATGGCAGATCAGTGGCAGATATGTGATGGTATCGGGGGTGTTGGATGGCAGATTGATAGTTTTGGTTAATGTATATGCTCCAAATTGGGATGAGTAGAGTTTATGAAGAAGGTGATGCCAACTATCCTGGCTATGGATACACACCAATGATCCAGGGGTAGGGGGGGGGGTGATTTGTATATGGTTTGGATCTGAAGGTGGACCACTTTGTGACCTTATGTATAATGTCTGGCACATTAAGAGTTAATGTAATATTATATTCTACCACCAGTTGGAGCTAGGAAGCAGACCTATAAAAAGGAATGCCTCTCAGACTTCTGGGAGTGCGTTAGTGGGAGTACAGAGCAGTGAGCTGAGATAGGTATTAGAGATATTGTGCTTGAGACTGTTAGTTAAAGTGCAGTTAGTGTTGGTGTTAAGTAGTACAGCTAGTTTAGGAAGAGTGTTCGAACTGCAATTTTAATTAGTATAATAAATTTTAGCTTTGTTAATTTAACAAACCTTCGTGTTTCTTTGTGACCACATGGTACTGGGGTGATTCCTAACCAAGTTTAAGAAAGTTTAGTTAGCAAGACTAGCAAACAGCATTGAACAGAAGAAAACACCATCACACTTCTAACCAGATCTCAAAGAAAGCACCAAGTTCCAGCGTGTGAAATGGAAGGTCTGCAGAATCCCAGGCACTTCAAGATGACTGGTACCTAGATGTAAATTGGAGAAATTATAGGCAACAGTTTCAGTCATGCCTCTTTGCTTCAGCACTAGTCAGCCAGTGACAAGCGAACGGTTACTACTAATGGCTGGACCACAAGCTATAGACTTGTTTAATTCATTCAACTTTAAGAATGAAGATGATAAAAATAAGTTTAATGTGACAATTGAAAAAGTTGATCAACATTGTGAACCTGACATCAATGAAAACCGCAGTAAAAATTGCTCAGAGAAAAAAAAGTTACAAGAATCTATTAAAAATGCCGTGCGAGCAAAGTCACTAAAAATAGATATACAGAAAAATTTAATCGGGAATGTGGCGTGAAAGTTCACAACGCCGTTGAACCTGTGGCGCAGCTAAAAAAAAATCAGTTCACTGCAGAAGAAGGCCGGTTTGCACCAGAGTATTTGAAAAAAAAGCAGGATCCAGAAAAAGGGAAATTCGCGCAGGCGCACTAGAAGCAAAAGCGCAGTCTGGAAGACATCCATTTTGCACATGCACAGTTGAAGGATCAAAGCAAGCTGGAAGTCTATCGTTCTGCACATGTGCATAACAAGCTTGCGCATGACGTTAGCAGCATGATGACGTGTACCCGTTGTGGTCACGCTCAGTTAAAAAAAGATGCCCGGCAATCGGAAAACAATGCGAGAAATGCAGGAAGTTAAACCACTTTGCCTCGCAGTGCAGAACATTGAGGACATCTCAATGACGAGCTGTAGGGGAAGTTTACAGCATTAAACAAGAAGTAAATGAACAAATATAAAAATACAGAGAGTAAACCAGACATTATCGAAAATGACTTAGATTTGGAAGATGTCTTCGGGTTAGATAATTGTGTCAGTAACACGATTGATATAATAAATAGAATTGCACTAAAGAACATAACAACTTAAGAACTAGGAGCAGGAGTAGGCCATCTGGCCCCTCGAGCCTGCTCCGCCATTCAATGAGATCATGGCTGATCTTTTGTGAACTCAGCTCCACTTTCCGGCCCGAACACCATAACCCTTAATCCCTTTATTCTTCAAAAAACTATCTATCTTTATCTTAAAAACATTTAATGAAGGAGCCTCTACTGCTTCACTGGGCAAGGAATTCCATAGATTCACAACCCTTTGGGTGAAGAAGTTCCTCCTAAACTCAGTCCTAAATCTACTTCCCCTTATTTTGAGGCTATGCCCCCCTAGTTCTGCTTTCACCCATCAGTGGAAACAACCTGCCCGCGTCTATCCTATCTATTCCCTTCATAATTTTATATTTTTCTATAAGATCCCCCCCTCATCCTTCTAAATTCCAACGAGTACAGTCCCAGTCTACTCAACCTCTCCTCGTAATCCAACCCCTTCAGCTCTGGGATTAACCGAATGAATCTCCTCTGCACACCCTCCAGTGCCAGTACGTCCTTTCTCAAGTAAGGAGACCAAAACTGAACACAATACTCCAGATGCAGCCTCACCAACACCTTATACAATTGCAGCATAACCTCCCTAATCTTAAACTCCATCCCTCTAGCAATGAAGGACAAAATTCCATTCGCCCTCGTAATCAGCTGTTGCACCTGTAAACCAACTTTTTGCAACTCATGCACTAGCACACCCAGGTCTCTCTGCACAGCAGCATGTTTTAATATTTTATCATTTAAATAATAATCCCTTTTGCTGTTATTCCTACCAAAATGGCTAACCTCATATTTGTCAACATTGTATTCCATCTGCCAGACCCGAGCCCATTCACTTAGCCTATCCAAATCCCTCTGCAGACTTTCAGTATCCTCTGCACTTTTTGCTTTACCACTCATCTTAGTGTCATCTGCAAACTTGGACACTTTGCCCTTGGTCCCCAACTCCAAATCATCTATGTGAATTGTGAACAATTGTGGGCCCAACACTGATCCCTGAGGGACACCACTAGCTACTGATTGCCAACCAGAGAAGCACTCATTAATCCCCACTCTGCTTTCTATTAATTAACCAATCCTCTATCCATGCTACTACTTTACCCTTAATGCCATGCATCTTTCTCTTATGCAGCAACCTTTTGTGTGGCACCTTGTCAAAGGCCTTCTGGAAATCCAGATATACCACATCCATTGGCTCCCCGTTATCTACCGCACTGGTAATGTCCTCAAATAATTTCACTAAATTAGTTAGGCACGACCTGCCCTTTATGAACCCATGCTGCATCTGCCCAATGGGACAATTTCCATCCAGATGCCTCGCTATTTCTTCCTTGATGATAGGTTCCAGCATCTTCCCTACTACCGAAGTTAAGCTCACTTGCCTATAATTATCCGCTTTGTGCCTACCTCCTTTTTTAGACAGTGGTGTCACGTTTGCTAATTTCCAATCCGCTGGGACCATCACAGAGTCTAGTGAATTTTGGTAAATTATCACTAGTGCATTTGCAATTTCCCTAGCCATCTCTTTTAGCACTCTGGGATGCATTCCATCAGGGCCAGGAGACCTGTCTACCTTTAGCCCCATTAGCTTGCCCATCACTACCTCCTTAGTGATAACAATCCTCTCAAGGATCCTGTCATAGCCTCATTTCTATCAGTCACTGGCATGTTATTTGTGTCTTTCACTGTGAAGACCGACCCAAAAAATCTGTTCAGTTCCTCAGCCATTTCTTCATCTCCCATTATTCAATCTCCCCTCTCATCCTCTAAAGGACCAATATTTACCTTAGCCACTCTTTTTTGTTTTATATATTTGTAGATACTTTTACTATCTGTTTTTATATTCTGAGCAAGTTTACTCTCATGCTCTATCTTACTCTTCTTTATAGCTTTTTTAGTAGCTTTCTGTTGCCCCCTAAAGATTTCCCAGTCCTCTCGTCTCCCACTAATCTTTGCCACTTTGTATGCTTTTTCCTTCAATTTGATACTCTCCCTTATTTCCTTCGATATCCACAGTCGATTTTCCCTCTTTCTACCGTCCTTCCTTTTTGTTGGTATAAACCTTTGCTGAGCATTGTGAAAAATCGCTTGGAAGATTCTCCACTATTTCACCATAAAGTCTTTGCTCCCAGTCTACCTTGGCTAGTTCTTCTCTCATCCCATTGTAATCTCCTTTGTTTAAGCACAAAACATGAGTGTTTGATTTTACCTTCTCACCCTCCATCTGTATTTTAAATTCCACCATATTGTGATCGCTCCTTCCGAGAAGATCCCTAACTATGAGATCATGAATCAATCCGGTCTCATTACACAGGACCAGATCTAGGACCGTTTGTTCCCTCGTAAGTTCCACTACATACTGTTCTAGGAAACTATCGCGGATACATTCTATAAACTCCTCCTCAAGGCTGCCTTGACCGACCTGGTTAAACCAATCGACATGTCGATTAAAAGCCCCCTTAATAACTGCTGTACCATTTCTACATGCATCCATTGTTTCATTGTTTATTGCCTGCCCCACCATAATGTTACTATTTTGTGGCCTATAGACTACTCCTATCAGTGACTTTTTCGCCTTACTATTCCTGATTTCCACCCAAATGGATTCAACCTTATCCTCCATAGCACCGATGTCATCCCTTACTATTGCCCGGATGTCATCCTTAAACAGAGCTACACCACCTCCCTTACCATCCATTCTGTCCTTCCGAATAGTTTGATACCCGTGGATATTTAACTCCCAGTCGTGACCATCCTTTAACCATGTTTCTGTAATGGCCACTAAATCATAGTCATTCACGATGATTTGCGCCGTCAACTCATTTACCTTATTCCGAATACTACGAGCATTCATGTAAAGTACACTTATGTTGGCTTTTTTACCTCTGTTTTGAATGTTAACACCTCGATCGGTAACCTCTCCTAAGTTATATTTCCTCTTAACTTTTCTCCTAGTTTTCCTTGTCGTTGAACCCATATCTTCATGTAACAACCTGCCTCATCACTTACCATTAATGTTTTTACTTCCCGTTTTATTCCTTTTAGTATTACTGGTCCTATTCACTGAGCTCCCCTCAGTCACTGTACCTTGTACTGTCGCACTTTTTGATTTTTGACTATGGCTTCTCTGCCTTACACTTTCCCCCTTACTGCATTTTGTTTCTGTCCCTGTTTTACTACCTTCCAACTTCCTGCATCGGTTCACACCCCCCTGCCACATTAGTTTAAACCCGAACAGCTCTAGCAAACACTCGCCCTAAGACATCGGTTCCAGTCCTGCCCAGGTGCAGACCGTTCGGTTTGTACTGGTCCCACCTCCCCCAGAACCGGTATCAATGCCCCAGGAATTTGAATCCCTCCCTCTTGCACCATCTCTCGAGCCACGCATTCATCCTATCTATCCTGACATTCCTACTCTGACTAGCTCGTTGCACTGGTAGCAATCCTGAGATTACTACCTTTGAGATCCTACTTTTTAGTTTAACTCCTAACTCACTGAATTCAGCTTGTAGGACCTCGTCCCATTTTTTTACCTATATCGTTGGTGCCTATGTGCACCGACAGCTGGCTGTTCACCCTCCCTCTCAGAATGTCCTGCAGCCGCTCCGAGACATCCTTGACCCTTGCACCAGGGAGGTGAAGATAGATAAAACCAATAAATTGATTGAATTGCATACTGCTGCGACATCGGATAACAGTCATCTGACAGATGATGATGGTGATACCATTGAAAACAAACGGACAATTCCAGTGATGCTGAATGCCACATTAATCAACTACAAGCTCATCACGGGAACAATGGCCAACCTCCTCAGCCTCTCCAATTTGAACCGCCTGAGAGTGCAACTGACAGTTTTTGATAGATTGGTTGATTGGCTATGCACAGAATGCAACTGAAACGTTAGGAGTAAGTGACCTAGAAGCATGGGTTCACAATCGAAGTCACATTGTGCAATTCTCCATTGTGGAAACAGAGAAGGGCAGCACGGTAGCGCAGTGGGTTAGCCCTGCTACCTCACGACGCCGAGGTTCCAGGTTCGATCCCGGCTCTGGGTCACTTTCCGTGTGGAGTTTGCACATTCTCCCCGTGTTTGCGTGGGCTTCGCCCCCATACCCCAAAGATGTGCAGGGTAGGTAGATTGGCCACGCTAAATTGCCCCTTAATTGGAAAAAAAATGAATTGGGTACTCTAAATTTAAAAAATATATATTGTGGACACAAAGCAAGAGTCCATATTGGGAGTGAACATGTGCGAACACGTGCTGCTGCACGTTCCAGACAACATGATGACTGAGGATCGTTGTAACTGGCCACGAGATATGACGCCACAGTCATCCAATGAGGACATTGGAAAATCAGACAATGAGCCAGAAGAAGAGGAAGACTATGAAGGTCTATCTAGTTTATTTGCAAGTAGTGATGAGATGATCACAAGTAGCATACAATCTGTGCAGGACAACGGCGAGACTGACAGTTCTCAGCTGGACTGTGCATAGGCTGACAACTAAAGTGCAACAGTGAATAAATCAGTTCAGAAGACATCAATTGTGAACAGCCAACAAGAAAATGAAGACATTTTGGAGATGTTGAAGCACAAAAAATCAAAGGTACATCAGATAATCCAAAGAGAACTGATTTCGAAAAGTTCAAAGATACATCTGATAAACCAAATGGAACTGATAATAAAAACCTCAAAGATGAAACAGATGAGCCAAAAGGAACTGATCTTGAGAACACAAAGAGGAACTTCAGAACACCAGAACTTGCACAAATGTATGACTTTGAAACCAAAGAACAACTAACCAACGCATTTCAATTCAATGACCAAAAAGTGTTGGGACTTGCAATAACACTTGACAAACCATGCAGTCTGGCAAGCAATCCAGATAGTAACCGAGCAAGGAACTGCAGGACATTGTTTGAAGAAAATCTACCATTCGTGATAGCACAGACAAATGTATGCGTAGGTCATACCAAGTTCACGAATGAGGGAGCTAATGCCAGGAAGAAGAAGAGCAGAAAAAAGCCTTATTCTGACAAATTAGCAGAGTTGGTAATTGCTCAACGACCAGAAATCAAGTCAATTTTTTGGGCAAAGGACACCTGACACCAACACCACAAGAACAGAAACAAAAAAAAAACAGATACTCAACTTCCTGTTACAAATATCAATCGGAAGAAGGAAAATTCTGATTTGCTGACAGTTGATTGAGAAGATCATCATAAGATCAAGAAAGAAACTGAATCATCTCAGTGTAAGGACTGTAAAACACTGATTTAACTCATGTGTAACTTTTAATGATGCTCATTATTGTACATTTCCCATACATACATGTATGCATGTTTGCAAAGTATTTTCAAACATCTACAAAGAAAGGGGGATGTGACATTATGTATAATATCTGACACATTAAGAGTTAATGTAATATATTCTGCCACCAGATGGAGCTAGGGAGCAGACCTATAAATATGAATGCCTCTCAGACTTCTGGGAGCGTGTTAGTGGGAGTACAGAGAGATTAATGAGCTGAGATAGGTATTAGAGATATTGTGCTTGAGACAATATTGTTAGTTAAAGTGCAGTTAGTGATTGTTGTGTATCGGGGTCCACCTTCCTGTGCCTTCTCCACTGACCTCATCGTGTGCCAGGCTTAGTTTAATTCAGTTTAAGGTGGTACATCGGGCACACATGACAGCAGCGAGAATGAACAAGTTCTTTGGGGTTGAGGATAGATGTGCGGGAAGCCCAGAGGTCAATGTCCATATGTTCTGGGCATGTCCGTCTCTCAAAGGGTTCTGGCAGAGTTTCGCTAAGGCACTGTCCAAGATTTTAGACACGCGGGTGGTGCCGAGTCCAGAGACAGCGATCTTTGGTGTGTCAGACGATCCGGGAGTTCAGGAGGCGAAAGAGGCCGGCGTATTGGCCTTTGCCTCCCTGGTAGCCCGGAGACGGATCCTTTTAATGTGGAGGGACTCGAAGCCCCCGAGTGTGGAGACCTGGATTGGTGACAGAAAATAAAGTTTGCCTTGAGAGGGTCCATGATGGGGTTCTCTTGGGAGTGGCAGCCGTTCCTCGACTTTCTAGGAAAGCATTAAAATGTCAGCAGCAGCAGCAATGTGGGATGGGGGGGGGGGGGGCGGAATGGGGGTTCGGGTTCGGTTAGGTGGGGAAATGTTTACTTACTGCATATTCTTTTTTCTTTTTGTATAATGTTAACTTTCACCTTGTTTTAAATGTTGTTAATGGTTATGTAAAAATTTTGTTGCGATAAAAACCTGAATAAAAATAATTTTAAAATAAAAGTGCAGTTAGTGTTCGTGTAACGTAGTATAGCTAGTTTAAGAAGTGTCCAAAGTGCAATTTAAATTAATACAATAAATTATAGCTTTGTTAATTTAACTTACCTTTGTGTTTCTTTGTGAACACCTCACACTCCAAGCTGAAATCGTTGTTCCCTTCGGAGGGGGAGAGGGGGCAGTGATGGTGTTGGCAGTGTTTATGAGAGAGATGGGGCGCGGATCCGAACAGTGTCTGCACCCGGGGGGGGCAAGGACATTTTCTCGCTGGTGCACAAGATTTATTTGCGCATTGATATCCTTTATTAATGCGAGATCTCTGTTGTGGTTTTGTTTGAGGTTATGTTTTGTTTTACTTTATTGTTCTGGATTTATTAAAGAATGTTTAAGAAAAATATTTATTGAAAAAAAAGAATGAGTCTGTCCCTCCCGCCACGTTGAGGAACTCTCAAACTGGTTATTAGAGGGGAGGTAATGTCCAATAAGGCGCATTTGGATAGGACTGTGAGTGTGGAACAGCAGAGATTGATGGATAAGATCTTTGAAGTGGATCATCAGTATTTGTGTGATCCCACCCCGGAGTCGCTGGCGAGCAGGAAGAAGCTACAGATGCAGTTTGATCTGTTGTCCTCTGGTAAGGCAGAGAGCCAGCTGCGGCACTCAAGGAGTTACTTTTCAAGTATGGGGAGAAAGCCAGCCGTCTCTTCGCCAACCAGCTTCCCGGGAGATCACACAGATCAAGGACTTGAGCAGCAACTTGGTTTCCACGCGTGTGAAGTCAACATGGCTTTTGAGGCATTTTGCAGCAATTATAAAGATCAGAGCCCCCGGAGGAGAGTTCGGCCATGTCAACATTTTTTAATGAGTTGTCCTTCCAGTGGAGTTAAAGAGACGAGAGGCCCTGTTGAGATACTGAAGGGCATGGATTGATGCAAACAGGTAAAGCTCCCAGCCCCAGTGGGTTTCCTGTCGTGTTTTATAGGAGGTTTGAGGGCAGTTCACGCCATTAATAGTGGACATGTTTTTAAAAAATAATTTAGAGTACCCAATTCATTTTGTCCAATTAGGGGCAATTTTTAGCGTGGCCAATCCACCTAGCCTGCACATCTTTGGGTTGTGGGGGCAAAACCCACACAAACACGGGGACAATGTGCAAACTCCACACGGACAGTGACCCAGAGCCAGGATTGAACCTGGGACCTCGCCACCGTGAGGCAGCAGTGCTAACCACTGTGCCACCATGCTGCCCCCAGTGGACATGTTTTAACTATTTCCTGTCCAGGTGTTGCTTCTCCGCCACACATTCATAGGCCTCTATCTAATTCTGAAAAAGAACAAGGACCCCACGGAATGTGGGTCATACAGACCCATATAGCTGTTGAATGCTGACGCCAAATTACTTGACAAGGTGTTGGTGCTGCAATTGGAGCTCTGTATCACAGACGTATTTGCGGAAGACCAGTCAGGCTTCGCTGAGAGACGGCAACTTTCGGCCAATATATGGCAGTTGTTGAATATTGTCCTTACCCCTTTCCAGTCTCCAAACTAGAAGTGATTGTATCCATGAATGCTGAGAAGGTATTTGATAGGGTGGAGTGGACCTACCTTTTTGAGGTCCACTCAAAGTTCGGTCTTGGTCTTGCTTTGTGGGTTCAGCTGCTGTATAGGGTCCCCATGACTATAGTGTCTACACTAATGGCTTGAGCTCGAGTATTTTCTATTGAATATGGTACCAGGCAAGGTTGTCCACTGTCAAAATATTGTTTGCTTTGATGATCGAACTGTTGGCCATAGCACTGAGATCTTCGGGTAAATGGAAGGGGATAAGATAGGGGGGGGGGGGTGATTGGGGACGGAACATAGGGTGTCCTTATATGCCGATGACCTGCTGTTGTACATTACGGATCCAGTCTCCTCTATGGGTGAAATAATGAAGCTACTCGGGAGCTTTGGCTCCTTTGGGGTACAAACTGAACCTGGAGAAGAGTGAATATTTTCTGTTTAATCCCCAGGGGAGGGGAACCAATTTGGGGATATTACCTTTTCTCCTTGCCACAGGTAGCTTTCACTATCTGGGTATCCAGGTGGCCACACTCCATAAATTCAACTATGATAGTCTGGTGAGAGCGTTAAATCTGACGTGCAGAAGTGGGATAACCTCCCCTGTCTTTGGCAGGCAGGGTCCAGACTATTAAAATGAATATCCCCCCGAGGTTTTTATTTCTTTTCCTGTGTGTCCTCTCTTTTCTCCCTAAATCTTTTCTTGTTAAGGTTAATCAGTGAGTGGCCTATTTGGATGGGTAGGAAGCCAAGGATTCATAAGGCCTTTCTTCAGAGGGACCGACACTCGGGCGGTTCAGCGTTGCCCAGTTTGCTCCTTTGCTATTGGGCAATTTTGAGAAGATGCTGGGGTGGATTAGTGATCCGAGCTTGATACAGGGACAGATGGAGGTGAGTTCTTGTAGGAGCTCAAGTTTAAGGGCTTTGGTTACGGCCTCCCTCCCATTTTCTCTGGTGAGGTACTCTTTGAATCAGGTAGTGATGTCCATTCTGAGGCTATGGAAGTAATTTAAGCAGCTTTTTAAGCTTAGCTCCATGTCATTGCTGGCCCCTATCTGCGGAAACCACCATTTGTGCCATTGAGTCTTGGCTCGACGTTTAGGTCATGGGAAGAGAAAGACTTTGAGAGATTTGAAGATCTGTTTGGAGGAACTGTCAGCGAAGTTTCTACTTTCTGGGGCTAACTTGTTCCGATACCTCTAGATTTGTGATTTTACGCGATTGTATTTTCCTTCATTACCCTTGGCTCCGCAACCCTCCTTGTGGAAGAGCATCCTATCATTAGCAGGATCTGGTTGGGGGAGTAGTTCAGGTATTTTTGGGCAGATCCTGTCAGTGGAGGCAGACCTGCTGGATGTGGTGGCAGCAAAGTGGGAGGGGGAACTGAGGTCACTCTTGGATGAGGATGTATGGAGTAAACAAGGTAAACTCCACATCCACTTGTACTCAGCTCAGCCTAATATAGCTGAAGGGTTGACCTCACGAAGGCCAGGATCAGTTGTTTCTTTGTGGGCGTAGAAGACAAGTGTGAGCTGTGTTCTCGGGAGTTGGCTAATCACACCCATATATCCTGATCTTGACCCAAGCTGGTGATATTTTGGGTCTCCTTCTTTAGCACCATGTCAGCGATTGTTAACATTGATCTGGAGCCTTGTCCTTTGGTGGCCATTTTCAGGGTGACGGGACTCGCTGGGGCTGCAGACGGGGTTGCAGGCAGGTGTCCTCGTTTTCATCTCATCAATAACCTGGAGGTGAGTTCTACTGGGATGGAGGTCTTCTACTCCACCCAGTGCCTCAGTCTGGTTCAGTGAACTCATGAATCTTTGCATCTAGAGAAGGTCAAGTACACCATCACGGGGTTGGTTGAGGGATTTTACCTGAGGTGGCACCCATTCATTTCCTACTTTAAAGAGATAGTCACCTTCAGCTGTTGTGGGGGGGGGGGGGGGGGGGGGGGTAGTTTTATTGTTGGGGAGAGGGTATTTTTTTCTCTTGGATGTGATGTATATGGTTGGATGTATTTTTGATATATTGCATTGTGTAATATCTGCTGTGTTGGTGTTGTGTTTGTTACTGTGAAAAATCTTTAATAAAAATTGATGCTCGATCAATGACTCCAGAAGCGAGATTGGAAGACAATTGAAGGCTTTATTGGACTAGATGTTTCCCCCAGCAGCGCAGGTACAGAATGCAGCAGCAAGGGAGACACAGACTCTTATACTCCGCCTTACTGGGCGGAACCAGCAGGCAAGCTTCACCAATGATCTTGCTGTCTCAGGTACCTCCCACACCAATGGTCTTACAGCATCAATCTAGGTACCATAATACCCCTAATACCGACTACCACATTCACCCTTGTTTTTAAAAAAAAAAAGAGTCCGGTGGGTGTGGTGGTCTCACGTTATACAGTGGTAGAGTTTATGGTGGTACCCGTCGGTGGTACAGTGTTTTGCCTTATTTCAAGTCACAACTATTTACAGTATTTATTTACATGTACATATCAAAATGAAGCAATTAGTCGATCGGGGCCCTGGTCGTCCTCTGTGATCGTCGCAGTTTCGGCGGTGATGCAGGCGCCAGCTCGGGCATCCGTGACTCCGGGAGCGTGACTTTGGCTTTTTCTGTAGCTTCATCACCCCTGAATGGGACCAGTGGAAGAACCGATCCACCTGGGAAGGGGGCTGCTGTGGGGTGCACCAGTGGGAGGGAGGGTGGGGTAGGTGGGGGGGAGGGGGGTGTGTGCGGGTGGTGATCCAGTGGACGGCAGGTCCCGTAGGGAGACCATATCCTGCCGGCCTTCGGGGTACACCCCGTCGGCGTACTGAGGGTTAGCGTGAAGGAGGTGGACCCTATCGACCAATGGGTCCGACTTGTGCAGAATGGGTCCAGGAGCTGCCAGCCAGGTTGGGAGCGAGGTCCCGGAGGAGGACTTCCTAGGGAAGACAAGGAGACATTCGTGAGGTGTTTCATTGGTCGTAGTACACAGCAGTGACCGGATGGAGTGGAGGGCATCCGGTCGGACTTCCTGCCAGCGGGAGACTGGGAGATTCCTGGACCGTAGGGCCAGTAGGACGGTCTTCCAGACCGTTCCGTTCTCCCTCTCTACCTGTCCATTTCCCCAGGGGTTGTAACTGGTTGTCCTGCTCGAGGCAATGCCCTTGCTGAGCAGGAATTGACGCAGTTCGTCGCTCATGAAGGAGGACCCCCTGTCGCTGTGTATGTAGGCGGGGAACCCAAACAGGGTAAAGATATTATGGAGGGCTTTTATGACGGTGGCTGAGGTCATGTCGGGCCAGGGGATGGCGAATGGGAACCGGGAGTACTCGTACTTCCTGAACATGATTGACGTGTTGCGGTCGGTGGAGGGGAGGGGCCCTTTGAAGTCCATACTGAGGCGTTCATAGGGGCGGGAAGCCTTTACCAGGTGCGCTTTCTCCTGCCTGTAGAAGTGCGGCTTACACTCCGCGCAGATTTGGCAGTTCCTGGTGGCGGTCCTGACCTCCTCCTGTAGGGCAGGTTGCGGGTCTTGATAAAATGGAAGAATCGAGTGACCCCCGGGTGGCAGAGGTCCTCATGGAGGGCCCGGAGTCGGTCCACTTGTGTGTTGGCACATGTACTGCGGGATAGGGCATCAGGAGGCTTATTTAGCTTCTCGGGATGATACAAGATCTCACAGTTACAGGTGGAGAGTTCGATCCTCCGCCGTAAGATCTTATCGTTCTTTATCTTGCCCCGCTGTGCATTATCGAACATGAAAGCTACCGACCGTTGGTCAGTGAGGAGCAGGAATCTCCTGCCGGCCAGGTAATGCCTCCAGTGCTGCACAGCTTCTACTATGGCCTGGGCCTCCTTTTCAACGGAGGAATGACGGATTTCTGAAGCATGGAGGGTGCGTGAGAAGAAGGCCACGGGCCTGCCCGCTTGGTTGAGGGTGGCCGCCAGAGCTACGTCGGACGCGTCGCTCTCGACTTGGAAGGGAAGGGATTCATCGATTGCGTACATCGTGGCCTTTGCGATGTCCGCCTTTATACGGCTGAAGGCCTGGCGGGCCTCTGCCGACGAGGGGAAAACCGTGGATTGGATTAGTGGACGGGCCTTGTCCACATAGTTGGTGACCCACTGGGCATAATATGAAAAAAATCCCAGGCAGCGTTTCAGGGCCTTGGAGCAGTGGGGGAGGGGGAACTCCATGAGGGGGCGCATGCGTTCGGGATCTGGGTCTATAACTCCTATAACTACGTAGCCGAGGATGGCTAGACGGTCGGTGCTGAACACGCATTTGTTCTTGTTGTAGATTAAGTTAAGGATTTTTGCAGTATGGAGGAATTTGCGGAGGTTGGTGTCGTGGTCCTGCTGGTCGTGGCCGCAGATGGTGACGTTGTCGAGGTACGGAAACGTGGCCCGCAAACCGTACCGGTCAACCATTCGGTCCATCTCCCGTTGGAAGACCGAGACTCCATTTGTGACACCGAAGGGAACCCTTAGGACGTGGTAGAGCCCCCATCTGCTTCAAATGCAGTGTACTTGCGGTCACCCGGGCGGATGGGGAGCTGGTGGTAGGCGGATTTGAGGTCCACCGTGGAAAAGACCTTGTATTGTGCAATCTGATTGACCAAATCAGATATGCGGGGGAGAAGGTATGCGTCGAGCTGCGTATACCTGTTGATGGTCTGACTATAATCGATGACCATCCTATGTTTCTCCCCGGTCTTTACAACCACTACTTGAGCTCTCCAGGGGCTGTTGCTAGCCTCAATAATACCTTCTGTCAGTATCCGCTGGACTTCTGACCTAATGAAGGTCCGGTCCTGGGCACGGTGCCGTCTGCTCCTGGTGGCGACGGGTTTGCAATCCGGGGTGAGGTTTGCAAACAAGGAAGGCGGGTCGACCTTGAGGGTCGTGAGGCTGCAGACAGTGAGGGGGGTATAGGGCCGCCAAATTTTAACGGTTAAGCTCTGGAGGTTGCATTGCAAGTCCAATCCCAGGAGCGTGGCAGCGCAGAGGTGAGGCAGGACGTAGAGTCGGAATTTTTTTAATTCTCTTCCCTGGACTGTGAGGTTAGCTACGCAGAACCCCTTGATCTCTACAGAGTGAGATCCGGAGGCCAGGGAGATTCTTTGGTTAACTGGATGTATGGGAAGAGATCTTCTGTCTGTGCGGAGTCTGCACATCCTCCCCGTGTGTGCGTGGGTTTCCTCCGGGTGCTCCGGTTTCCTCCCACAGTCCAAAGATGTGCAGGTTAGGTGGATTGGCCATGATAAATTGCCCTTAGTGTCCAAAATTGCCCTTAATGTTGGGTGGGGTTACTGGGTTATGGGGATAGGGTGGAGGTGTTAACCTTGGGTAGGGTGCTCTTTCCAAGAGCTGGTGCAGACTCGATGGGCCGAATGGCCTCCTTCTCCACTGTAAATTCTATGGTATTCTATGGTAGAACAGCACCTTACCGTGTTGGGGTGTATGAAGCTCTCTGTGCTCCCGGAGTCGATCAGGCAGGATGTTTTGCGCCCGTTGATGAGCACGGTAGTCGTCGCGGTCGAGAGTGTTCGGGGCCGAGACTGGTCCAGGGTCACCGAGGCGAGTTGTGGTAGAAATTGGAGATTTTCCTCAGGCAGTGTGTGATCATCCGAATCGGGGTCCTGAGACTCCAGCCAAGATGGCGGCGCCCACGGGTTGCACATGGTCCCTAGGGAACAGGATGGCGGCGCCCAGGGCCTGCACGTGACTCAGGAAAATGAGGATGGCAGCGCCCGCGGCCCGCGCGTGGCCCGTGGAGAGAGTTATGGTGGCGGCCGCGGTTTGCCCCCAGAGACAGCGGCGACCTCCCAGGCCTGGCATACCGCCACAAAATGGCCCTTTGCCACACCCTTTGCAAGTGGAGGAGCGGGCCGGGCAGTGCTGCCGGGGGTGGTTGGCTTGCCGCATAAATAACCGCGAGGCCCCCCGGGGTTGCCTGGTAGCCGTGCGGCACAAGCTTATGGGGGGTGCATCGGGGTCGGCCACTGGTGGGTTCCACGCTGCCCAAGGGGCTGCCGCGCGGTCGGGGACGTCCGCACGGGCGTTTCGGGAGGCCACATCTAGGGAGCTAGCAAGAGCCTGTGCCTCCTTGAGTCCTAGTGTCTCTTTCTCCAGCAGCCGCTGACGGATTTGGGAGGACAGCATACCTGCAACGAATGCATCTCGGATTAAAAGTTCTGTGTGGTCGCTGGCTGGAACTTGCGGGCAGTCACAATTCCTACCTAGCACCAGGAGCGCGCGGTAGAATTCATCCAGCGATTTCCCCCGGGATTTGTCGCCTTGTCGCTACCAGATGTCGGGCGTAAACCTGGTTTACTGGGCGAATGTAGTGTCCTTTCAACAGGGCCATCGCGGCCTCGAAATCGTCCGCACCCTCGAGAAAATATGATTCCATGCAGTAACTTTATGCTGTTCGAATTTCGTGACGCTTGGTGGGCGGTCTCTGGGTCATTTGTCAATCAATTGATCAGTGCTCAATCAGCCATATCAATCAAGTCCAATCAGGGGCTGCCACATCAATTTTGGGGTGGACACTCATTGGCCATGCTTGAAGGTGTTGAATGCATGTAAGCTTTCCAAATAAGGAAGTTAGGTGCCGCTGTGTCTGGTAAACAATTGTGATTAACAGGACAGTTCTATTGTTCCTGGGGTGGCCTGGAGATGGTCTTTTGCTTATGTTTTTCGCATCAACCTGTGAAATCGTTTAAAGTCTGCAAAGCCTTTTTCTGCCTTTGTTTGATGTGCTCTGCAGCCTGCTTGTCCATAACCTTGACCATTTTTCCCAGCATCCCTTGCTGTACACCATTTTAGGTGGCCACATATCCCTCCTCTTGATCCTGAATGCGAAGCGTGGTGGATCAAAGACTCAAGGCCAATACCTGTCCAGCATCCCCAGTCACTTGTCAAGTCAAGAAAGGCTTGGTAGAACTACCCTATAACCTAACCCTTTTACAAAATACAAATAAAATTACATATACAGCTAATAAGCGACACAAAGATACAGGTACATTAATGAAAAAAGTTAACTTACAAATTACAACACAGCTTCTTACAATGAAATATAAATTATGGGAAATATCAAAAAGCCATTTCAACAGGTACGATGGGTACAAACAGTGCAAAAATACATGACCGTCCCAAAGCTTTTTAAAAATATTTTGTATTCTCCTTTTTCATATTTTCTCCCAAATTTACACCAACCAACAACAAACAATAATCAGTAACAAATATGTCAATCCCCATATCAATAACAACAATCCCATCTTCCCACCAAACCCCAAACATTAGCCCGCATGTTCACATAAACAAATGATAAAAACGAATCAGCAATCACCCATAGTCACCATTAGCACACACCACCCCCCCTCCCCCCAACCCTCCCACCCACCCCCCAACTAATGTTCGATGTTATCCAGTTCTTGAAAGTGCATCATGAATAATGCCCATGAATTGTAGAACCCCTTTATCTTTCCCCTCAGTTCAAACTTAACCTTCTCAAGAGTCAAGAATTCCAACAAGTCCCCCCGCCACGGCAGGGCACAGGGTGGAGACGGTGTGGAGCTGGGTAAGAGGGGTTGATTCCCACATTTGCCGCCCAGTAGTAATACATCAGGTTCGGAAGACCCAAATCCCCTGCCTGCCTTCCCCTCTGTAGCAGCACCTTTCTATCTCTGGCCACCTTCCCTCCCCATATGAACAAAGTAATTCTTCCCTCAATCTCTCTGAAAAAAGCCTTTGGCAGGAAAATCGACAGGCATTGAAAAATAAACAGAAACACGTTCATTTTAACCGCCTATACCCGACCCGCCAGTGACAGAGGGAGACCATCCCACCTTGCCAGATCAGCTTTCACTCTACCCACCAAACTAGAAATGTTGTACCTGCGGAGCCCCCCCCCCCAACTCCCAGGCAACCTGCACCCTCAGATACCCTACAGAATGGCCGCCCCCCCTCCCACCCCTGCCCCCACCCCCGGCCGAGACACCACAAAATACTCACTCTTGTCTAGATTTAGTTTGTACCCCGAGAAAGACCCAAAACACTCGAAGCAGCTCCAATATTCCCCCGATCGACACACTCGGTTCTGACACGTATAACAGCAAGTCATCGGCATATAAGGACACCCTATGCTCTATCCCCCCCTGCACTATTCCTTTCCATACCCCTGAACTTCTTAAAGCGATGGCCAATGGCTCAATCGCGAGTGCAAACAGCAGAGGGGACATAGAACATCCCTGCCTAATCCCACGGTGGAGAGAAAAGTATTCCGAGCTGATGTTATTTGTGTGGACACTCGCCCTCGGCTCCTTATATAGTAGCTGTACCCAGTTCACAAATCTTGGTCCAATCCCAAACTGCTCCAGAACTGCCATCAAGTACCCCCATTCTACCCAGTCAAACACCTTCTCAGCGTCCAATGCCACAACCACCTCTGTTTCCTTCCCCTCTGCCGGCGCCATAACTCTTCTAATGTTTGAAAAGAGCTGCCTCCCTCTCATGAACCCCGTCTGATCTTCACCTATCACCTTCGGGAGGCACTCCTCCAGCCTACCTGCCAGTACCTTCGCAAATACTTTTGCGTCCACATTCAGAAGCGATATGGGCTTATACGACCCACACTCCGTCGGATCCTTATCTTTTTTAAGCAGCAGGGAAATCGATGCCCACCCCAAAGTTTGTGGCAACATCCCCTTCCCTATCGCCTCTTCAAACATCCCCACCATCAGGGGTACCAGCTTATTCTTACATTTTTTATAATATTCCATCGGAAACCCATCCAGCCCTGCCACCTTCCCCAACTGCATCCTCCCAATCGCATCCTTTATCTCCTGCTCCACTATTGCCCCCTCTAATGTAGCCCTGTCCCCCTCCCCTAGCCTCGCGTACTCCAGCCCATCTAGAAATTCCTGCATCTCCCGCCCTCCCCCGGGTGTCTCTGACCTGTACAACCTCTCATAAAATTCCTCAAAAACCTTGTTAATCAGATCCGCAGCCACCACCAACTTCCCTGCCCTATCCCTCACCTGAACAATTTCCCAAAGATTCTTAAGATAGTATTATCAGAGGAGCCCGTGCTGCAAGCATGGATCCCATATCCTGACCTTAAGTGACTTTCGCTTGCCTTCGGTGAAATTTGACTGTAAGGATGATGAGGTAGGCCAACGTAAACAGGATCAGGATGATAGCCAAATGTGAGATGAGTCGAATTAATGGATGTACTTTTATATTTGAGCCCCAGTTCCAAAAATCATCCCACCAATTGGTGGCTTTAATTTAAGCAGTTTGCTTTTGTATGTCCTGGGTTTGTTCGACTATTTTGGTGAAGGTCCTGAGGGCGGTAGCCAATTTCAGCCAAATTTGGTTTACTTCTTCTGGCAGGGGTTATAATTTTGTATCGTATTCCTCATAATCGTCCTCCTGGTGCTGCTGGAGCTCATCAGTAGCATTTCCGTACACCCTGTCTCTTTTATGTATGTCAATTCATTGTATAACTGGCCAGTATGTCTGGTTTAATACAAAATGTGCTGTTGGTAATGTTGCGCGTGTGTGTTGTATCTGGTGCTGGCTTTGGTCCTGTCCTGACCTCCTATGGGGCAAATTACCCTCTATCAATGTGCCAGGGCGCCACTGCCCAAGTTCCAATCCTTTCTCGGGGTTATTAGTTAAATATCCAATTGCGGGATCCCCATTATTTGAAAATCCTTACCAATCCCCTTTTATGGTGACACTCAGGTAGCATTCGACTTGATAAATAAGCCTCTGATTATTACACCAAAACATAATACTTTTATTGAGGTGTATCCAGAGTACACCATCCTCACATTCCCCCGCGTCAGGTGGAGCAAACCATAAATAACCTTGATTTAAGAAGTTAATCTGATTTGGAGTATCCTGATCGCTGAGTCCGGTGAATCCAATGAAAAGTAGATAGATGTAGATGTAAGGTTTAATCTCGTCGTGGTTCTGGTTGCGGAGGTATCATGAGGAAATAAAGCACAGTTTCTGTTGTTATCGCACGCTTAATAGCTGCATTTATATTGTCACTATACGTCCCCGTCCCCCCTCCTCCCCCCATTTGCTTTTAATAAACCAAAGGAGACAAGGCACTTATCGTATCTTTAAACAAAACCGATCGCGGTTGAGGCGTGGAGTGGTCGGAGTGCAACCTTCTTAACTGGCCGAATTTTAGGGCGGTCAGTTTTATAATGTTTCATCTGGGGAGCAAGAAGATTTGTATCAGGCCAAATGCAGGGCAGTCAGATCGGTCTGATGAAGCAGCACACACATGTTTTGGAATGTAAAAACAGCAAACACCCTTACAAGTAAAAGTGTTTTGATATTGCCGCCGCGATGTAACGAGAGCGCCGGTGGCGATTGCTGTGTGGGGCAGGCACCATCAGAAATTCTGCTACCTGAGGATTGTGAAGAGGGCTGCCGAAAATCATCATCTGGACATCTGAATAAGCAGCGTGCCACATTACATTCTGTAGTTCACCCAGGAGAGGCTCATCCGCAGAATCACTGGACTCGGCTGGTTCCCAACCCTTTGGTCTTTATCCTCCTGAGAGGAACTGGTCTGTTCAGTGTCATCATCAAGTATACGAACAAGGCGACTGGTATGATCCCTTGCCCAAGAGGGGGATGTGGCAGGAGTGAGCGTAACAGAAGTCCGGAAGATAGGAATGTTGCTGACCAGAGGCCACAGGAATAACGCGTCCAGGTGAGGGAAGATTTACCGACACAATCCTTAAATGTACAGAGTTTACGTGTTACGCCCAGGTCAGGTGGAGGGACTTGGACTACAGATTGAACATCAGGTTGAGGCAGAATGCCACTGGAGAGCCAGAACCGTGAAGGGATGTAAACAGAGGCATCAGCTTCTCCCATTGCTAACGTAAGATGATGGATGTGGCTATGTTGAGTCCCGTAGGCTTTGAGCTGATTAACATGGAACCAACCAGTCTTTCCATGAGCATAAAGGATTTTGTGTACTGAGGGACTAACTTTATCCGCTACAGTGTAAGGACCTGCAAGTTTGGGGGAGAGGAAGGAACTGGAGTTGTAGAGGGTGACCATCACTTGTTGTCCGACTGCGTATTCAACCGGGTGCTCTTGCTTATCAAAATAGGCTTTACTCTGCTTCTTCCGAGCCCCTAACCAGACTGCAGCAGCTTTAATATTGTTGGTTAGTTGGTGGGTGGTCTTCTCTTGTGTCAGGACTGTAACAGTAAGGTCAGCAAGATCAAGCCCTAACAGGTAATCATCACCCTTCATAGGTCGATCTGTCATAAGTGTGTATGGGGTGAATCCTGTGGGGCTGGAAACAGTATTTCTAATGATCATCAGGGCAAAGGGAAGCACTGTGTCCCAGGAGGTGTTATTCTGCTGCACTGTTTTCCTAATGATAGCCTTTAAAGTGTGGTTCGTGCACTCTACAATTCCACTAGGCTGGAAGTGGTATGAAATATGGAACTTTTGTTTAATGCCAAACATGGCCATAACGCTTTGCATCACGTGCCCTGGAAAATGTGTTCGCTGGTCGGACTCTCTACTGCGGGGAAGACCCCATTGCGTAAAGATTTGGTGGGTCAAGATTTTTGCGGTGGCCTTGGCTGTGTTGGGCCGGCTAGGAAATGCTTTAATCCATTTAGTGAAGGTATCAATAGCTACCAATGCATAGTTAAAACCATTCCTGTATTGCGGGAACGGGCCGATATGGTCCATCTGGAGATTTGTCCAGAGACCTTCAACGGGGCGAGTGTGTCTCAATTGTCCCTTCCTGGCATATCTTTCGGGGTTATTCTCGGCAGAGATGAGACAATTTTCAACATAATGCGTGACATCGTCCCGAAGTTCCAGCCACCAATAGAGTGCCTTAAGGTGGTTTAATGTGACATCTATGCCTTGGTATCCATCGTGGAACTGGTCAATAAGTTGGTTCCGATCCTGAGTGGGAACCATATAATTACCATCTTTCAAAATCAGTCCATCCCTGATATCGAGTTTATCTCTTCACTTGTCATATGGGGCCGGGTATGTTCCGTTCAGGACTGCTTTGAGATCTTTGTCAGTGCGCTGGGTCTGGGCCAAGTAAGCAATATTGGTCAGTGAAACAGTGACTGCGCTTATCCGTTCACCTACGGGTGGTTGTCAGAAGTACCCATTGGAGCACCGGTTTTGGCTAAGGTGTCAACTTTGCAGTTACTGGGTGGGGAGGTACAGTGGTGACTCATAACTTTAACAATGTCATACGTGCGATCAGCAGCCTCTTGTAAAATATATTTTAACAACGAGGCTGATGGGAGAGGTGCGTCGTCCGCAGAGACCAAACCTCGGGATTGCCATAGGGGAAGGAACTTTGTAAGGCTGTTACAGACATATATGCTAACAGATGTTGGCTGGAGTGGGAAACAAATCGGGGTGGGTAACCACATAAGCTACTACAGCTAGCTCGGCTGCTTGTGTACAAAGTGTCCAGGTAGTTTGAGGGCTATTTCCTCTAATGGGCATCCCTGTGTGTCCTCTACATAAATCCCACAATGTTGACTGCACTTATTATTTTATTCCAGTCCTCTATTGAGGATGAGCCGTCCACAAATTCGTAGGGCATGGTCGCTGTGTGGGATGGCTGCCTGTTTGTCAAGTGTCTATCGCACTAGAGGTTTGGGAAAAACGGACCTGTAGGGTGTTTGGTTGCTACAATCTGGCACTCATGTGGGGTTCCCCCGTACTGCAAATTGTCGGCCATAAAAGTGGGGACCTTAGTTTGTTTTACCACAATATCTCTACCCTGCAGGAATAATGTCCTACATGCAACACGGACCTGAATTACTGACCCGTCTTTCAGTCTCCCGTATAAGAGGAGTTGGGTTGGAGTGTGCTCTGTATGAATGGGAACTGGATTGAGTCCAGTAATATCGACAAAATGTTCTACAGCCCAGAATACTGCTAGCATGTGCCGCTCACAGCCGGAGAAGCCTTGCTCTATGGGATTTAATACTCGAGAAGCAGCCTGCTGTGCCGTTCCAGTAATCTTACAGCTGAAAGTGTATGGTCGGTGGCAGCTACCTCTAAAGCATAGGATAAATCAGGATCAGGGACAAACAGAGCCGGTGCGGTTGCTAAGGTTTATTTTAATTCAGTTACTGTGGCTGTGTGCTGCAGCGTCCAATTCCATGGGGCGTTTTTCTTTCAAAGTCCTGGCAATGGGGTAGCTTTGACAGTGAACCCATCAAAATAGTTCCTGCAGTACCAGCCTACCTACCAGCCCTAAAAAGGATCGGAGGGCACTTACATTTTGTGGTATGGGCAGCTGTAATATTTGTGTCTCTCCTCTTTTTCTCAATTTCTCTTTTCCCATGAGTTATTATGGTCCTAAATAAAAACCTTTGATTTCATTATCTGCGTCTTTTTCAGGTTACCTTTACATCTGCGAGAGTGAATTAGTGCGAGCTATTCATCTAATAAAGCCATGTGATCCTCTCTAGTGTTAGTTTGCAGCAAGAAATCATCTACGTACTGAACCAGACAATCGGGTTGGGAAAATTTGGATAATCCTGCAGCTAGCTGACAGTGGAATATTGAAGGGGAATTGTGAAAACCCTGTGGCAGGCACGTCCAAGTATATTGTTGGCCTTGGAACGTGAAGGCGAACTTATACTGGCAGGGTCGGTCGAGAGGAATGGACCAAAACCCATTGCTGATTTCCAGCACGGTGAACCTTATTTAATTCTCTATAATCAATGGTCAGACGCTATGATCCATCCGGCTTTTTGACTGGCCAAATTGGTGCATTATTTGTAGATGCCACTGGTCTGATTACTCCCTGATGCAATAAGCTACCAATAACCTCAGCAATCTCTGCCTCTGCTTGGCTAGGGAACCCATATTGTTTTTGAAGTTTTGGACCTGGCCACCGATTAACACCTCCCCTGTCATTTGCCCCCAGTATGTTTATGTTGGGCAAACACCACTGTGTTCTTTTGAAGGACTTCCCTATTTGTCGGATCGGTGCTAATAGCTAAGGGATTAAACTAATACTCCCCTATCGTGCAAACTC
Source organism: Scyliorhinus torazame (assembly GCF_047496885.1). Lineage (NCBI taxonomy): Eukaryota > Metazoa > Chordata > Chondrichthyes > Carcharhiniformes > Scyliorhinidae > Scyliorhinus > Scyliorhinus torazame. The sequence continues at coordinate 167,571,693 of NC_092720.1, read as the reverse complement.
GATTGAGATATTCTCCAACAGAAACGATTGATGGGGCACGACTGATAGTAGCCATCTGCCAGATGCAGCGATTTACTGGATCAAAAGAGAGATTGTATCGATTCATGAAATCTACCCCTAAAATTTGCTCGGCAGGTGGAGGAAAGTCGAGTAATACCACTGAATGATCAGTATATATGTTACCTATGCGAACCCATATCGGAACCATGATACAACCCTCGTGCATATGTCCAGTAAACCCACTAAGTGTAATCGTATTTGTGGTCGGCCAGGGGACGCTTGTCTTCATCTTCAATCTTCACATTCTCTGCTCTAAGGAGAACAGTCCCAGCTTCTTGACTCTCTTCTTTGTCTCACCACTCAACAGAAGTCCCCCTTTCTTGCTACCATTTCCATAATTGCTCTGTGCACCCTCAGCAAAGTTGACATCCTCCCTATGATGTGATGTCCAGAATTGACCACAATTCTCCATCCAAGACTGAATCACAAGAGAACAAGGAACAATGAAAAGTACAGCACAGGAACAGGCCCTTCGGCCCTCCAAGCCTGCGCCGACCATGCTGCCCATCTAAACTAAAATCTTCGACACTTCTGGGGTCCGTATCCCTCTATTCCCATCTTATTCATGTATTTGTCAAGATGCCCCTTAAAAGTCACTATCATCCCTGCTTCCACCACCTCCTCCGGCAGCGAGTTCCAGGCACCCACTACCCTCTGTGTAAAAAAACTTGCCTCGTACATCTCCTCTAAACATTACCTCTCGCACCTTAAACCTATGCCCCCTAGTAATTGACCCCTCTACCCTGGGAAAAAGTCTGACTATCCACTCTGTCTATGTCCCTCATAATTTTTGAGACCTCTATCAGGTCGCCCCTCAACCTGCTTTGTTCCAGTGAGAACAAACCAAATTTATTCAACCTCCCCTCATAGCTAATCCCCTCCATACCAGGCAACATCCTAGTAAATCTCTTCTGCACCCTCTCTAAAGCCTCCACATCCTTCTGGTAGTGTGGCGACCAGAATTGAACACTATACTCCAAGTGTGGCCTAACTAAGGTCCTATACAGCTGCAACATGACTTGCCAATTCTTATACTCAATGCCCCGGCCGATGAAGGCAAACATGCCATATGCCTTCTTGACTACCTTCTCCACCTGTGTTGCCCCTTTCAGTGACCTGTGGACCTGAACACCAAGATTTCTCTGACTGTCAATGCTCTTGAGGGTTCTACCATTCACTATATATTCCCTACCTGTATTAAACCTTCCAAAATGCATTACCTCACATTTGTCCGGATTAAACTCCATCTGCCATCTCTCCGCCCAAGTCTCCAAACAATCTAAATCCTGCTGTATCCTCTGACAGTCCTCATCGCTATCCGCAATTCCACCAACCTTTGTGTTGTCTGCACACTTACTAATCAGACCAGTTACATTTTCCTCCAAATCATTTATATATACTACAAACAGCAAAGGTCCCAGCACTGTTCCCTGCGGAACACCACTGGTCACAGCCCTCCAATTAGAAAAGCACCCTTCCATTGCTACTCTCTGCCTTCTAGGACCTAGCCAGTTCTGTATCCACCTTGCCAGCTCACCTCTGATCCCGTGTGACTTCACCTTTTGCACCAGTCTGCCTTGTCAAAGGCCTTACTGACATCCAAATAGACAACATCCACTGCCCTACCTGCATCAATCATCTTTGTGACCTCCTCAAAAAACTCTATCAAGTTAGTAAGACACGACCTATCCTTCACAAAACCGTGCTGCCTCTCGCTAATACAACCCCTTGCTTCCAAATGGGAGTAGATCCTGTCTCGAAGAATTCTCTCCAGTAATTTCCCTACCACTGACATAAGGCTCACCAGCCTGTAGTTCCCTGGATTATCCTTGCTACCCTTCTTAAACAAAAGAACAACATTGGCTATTCTCCAGTCCTCCGGGACATTACCTGAAGACAGTGAGGATCCAAATGATTTCTGTCAAGGCCTCAGCAATTTCCTCTCTTGCCTCCTTCAGTATTCTGGGGTAGATCCCATCAGGCCCTGGGGACTTATCCAACTTAATATTTTTCAAGACAACCAACACCTCGTCTTTTTGGATCTCAGTGTGACCCAGGCTATCTACACCCCCTTCTCCAGTCTCAACATCCACCAATTCCTTCTCTTTGGTGAATACTGATGCAAAGCATTCATTTAGTACCTCGGCCATTTCGTTTGGCTCCACACATAGATTCCCTCCCCTGTCCTTCATGGCCCAACCCTTTCCCTGGCTACCCTCTTGCTTTTTATGTACGTGTAAAAAGCCTTGGGATTTTCCTTAACCCTATTTGCCAATGACTTTTCGTGACCCCTTTTAGCCCTTGCTTAAGTTCCTTCCTACTTTCCTTATATTCCACACAGGTTTCATCTGTTCCCAGTGGTCTACCCCTCACAAATGCTTCCTTTTTCTTTTTGACGAGGCCTACAATATCCCTCGTTATCCAAGGATCGCGAGATTTGCCATATTTATCCTTCTTTCTCACAGGAACATGCCGGTCCTGAATTCCTTTCAACTGACATTTGAAAGCCTCCCACATGTCAGATGTTGATTTACCCTCAAACGTCCGCCCCCAATCTATGTTCTTCAGTTCCCACCTAACATTGCTATAGTTAGCCTTCCCCCAATTTAGCACATTCACCCTAGGACCATTCTTATCCTTGTCCACCAGCACTTTAAAACATACTGAATTGTGGTCACTGTTCCCGAAATGCTCCCCTACTGAAACTTCTACCACCTGGACGGGCTCATTCCTCAATACCAGGTCCAGGACAGCCCCTTCCCTAGTTGGACGATCGACATATTGTTTTAAGAAGCCCTCCTGAATGCTCCTTACAAACTGCCCCGTTCAAGCCCCTAGCACTAAGTGAGTCCCAGTCAATATTGGGGAATTTGAAGTCTCCCATCACAACAACCCTGTTGCTTTTACTCCTTTCCAAAATCTGTCTACTATCTGCTTCTCGATCTCCTGCTTGCTGTTCGGAGGCCTGTAGTAAACCCCCAACAATGTGACTGCACCCACCTTATTCCATTTAAAAATAAATAAATTTAGAGTACCCAATTCATTTTTTCCAATTAAGGGGCAATTTAGCATGTTCAATCCACCTACCTTGCACATCTTTGGGTTGTGGGGGCGAAACCCACGCAAACATGGGGAGAATGTGCATACTCCACACAGACAGTGACCCAGTGGAAACTCCACACAGACAGTGACCCAGAGACAGGATCGAACCTGGGAACTCGGCGCAGTGAGACTGCAGGGCTACCACTGCGCCGCCGTGCTGCCCCACCTTTCTTATTCCTGATCTCTACCCATATAGCCTCGCTGCCTTCTGAGATATCCTCCCGCAGTACAGTTGTGATATTCTCCCTAACCACTAGCGCAACTCCTCCACCCCTTTTACATCCCCCTCTATCCCGCCTGAAACATCTAAATCCTGGAATGTTTAGCTGCCAATCCTGCCCTTCCCTCAACCAGGTCTCTGTAATGGCAACAACATCATAGTTCCAAGTACTAATCCAAGCTCTAAATTCATCTGTGTTACCCGTAATACTTTTTGCATAAAAACATATGCACTTCAGGCCACCAGTCCCGCTGTTTTCAGCAACATCTCCCTGCCTGCTCTTCCTCAGAGTCATAGTGGCCCTATTTCCTAGTTCTCCCTCAATATTTTCACCTTCTGACCTATTGCTCCGGTCCCCACCCCCCTGCCATACTAGTTTAAACCCTCCCGTGTGACACTAGCAAACCTTGCGGCCAGGGTATTTATGCCTCTCCAGTTTAGATGCAACCGTCCTTCTTATACAGGTCACACCTGCCCCGGAAGAGCTCCAAGTGGTCCAGATAACTGAAACCCTCCCTCCTACACCAGCTGTTTAGCCACATGTTTAGCTGCTCTATCTTCCTATTTCTAGCCTCACTGGCCCGTGGCACAGGGAGTAATCCCGAGATTACAACCCTTGAGGTCCTGTCTTTTAACTTTCTGCCTAGCTCCCTGAACTCCTGCTGCAGGACCTCATGCCCCTTCCTGCCTATGTCATTAGTACCAATATGTACATCGACCTCCGCCTGTTTGCCCTCCCCCTTCAGGATCCCTGCCACCCGTTCTGAGACATCCTGAACCCTGGCACAAGGGAGGCAACATACCATCCTGGAGTCTCTTTCACGTCCACTGTGCCCCTGACTATAGAGTCCCCGATTACTATTGCTCTTCTGCGCTTTGACCCTCCCTGCTGAACATCAGAGCCAGCCGTGGTGCCACTGCTCTGACTGCTGCTGTTTTCCCCTGATAGGCTATACCCCCCCGACAGTATCCAAAAGGGGTATGCCTGTTCAGGAGGGGGACAACCACAGGGGATTCCTGCACTGACTGCCTGCCCCTTCTGGTGGTGACCCATTTCTCTGCCTGCACCTTGGGTGTGACCACATCACTATAACTGCGATCTATGACGCTTTCCGCCACCTGCATGCTCCTAAGTGCATCCAATTGCTGCTCCAACTGAACCATGTGGTCTGTGAGGAGCTCCAGTTGGGTGCACTTTCTGCAGATGTAGCCATCCGGGAGGCTGGAAGCCTCCCGGACCTGCCACATCTCAGTCAGAACACTGCACACCTCTAATTGACATTGCATTAATTAATTCGTAAATTAAATTAAAAAATAAATTTTTTTTAAAAGGTTACTGTTAACTATAAGTCTCCTGGGGACTTCCCGGTGGCGGCTATGAAGGAGTAAGTCGCCCATTTGGTGGCTCACGCTCTGGTCGGACTTTTGGACCTTTCCCCCTGATTTTCTACCGGACTTGAATTGTAAAACGGATGTTAGTGGCAATTGTTTACTGAATTCCCACTTCGGTACATGGAGAGAAGGACTAGAAGTGTTCGTAAGGGGAGAAACAAAAAGACAGAAGGCTTGGGCTGTAGCTGCAACAGAAGACAGCATGGCGGAGGTTCGGACCTCTGGCTTGTCGACAGCACTCTATGGAGCAGCTGATGCAAGTCATTCAGGCAGGCTTTGCTACGCAGAAACGGGACTGCTAGGACCTGATAAAAGAGTCAATTGAGCGGTTGGAGCATAGATTGGATGCCCAGGATTGGGCGATCCAGAAGGTAGAGAAGGCACTGGCTGAGCAGAAGGAACATCAGACTGCGGTGAGCTGGAGGTGGGGATGCTGAGGGACCAGCAGAAGAAGCTCCTGGAGAAGGTGGAGGAACTAGAAAATAGGCCCCGCCGGCAGAACCTAAGAATCGTCGGGCTCCCGGAGGGGTCCGAAGGAACGGACGTTGGGGCATACATCGCAGACATGTTTGTGAAGCTGCTGGGGGATGGGGCATTCTCCCGGCCCTTGGAGGTGGACAGGGCTCACAGAGCACACGCAAGGAAGCCACGAATGGGAGACACCCCAAGGGCAATGGTGGTGAGAGTTCACAGGTTCTCGGATAAGGAGCATATTCTACAGTGGGCCAAGCAGACAAGGAGCTGTAAGTGGGACAATAGCATCCTGCAGGTTTACCAGGACCTGAGTGTGAAGGTGGCCAGGAGAAGAGCGGGCTTCAAACAAATTAGGTTGATCCTTTTTAAGAAAAAGGTGAAGTTTGGACTGTTATATCCAGCCCGTCTCTGGGTCACGCATGAGGATCAGCTCTTCTACTTCGAGTCACCTGAGGATGGACTTTGCGAAAAAGAAAGGGCTGGTGGTGGATTGAGAACTTTTGAACTTGGCTGCAACATTCATGTTTTTGTTTTTTCTTTTTGTTTCTCTGTTCTTGTAGAAAAGTTTCTCGTTTTGCGTTTTATGGAAGATGTTTGTGATGCCTTTTGCATTGACTTAGAAACAGCGGTAGAGCTGAGTGAGTTAAGGTTTTCATTTGCACTGTTGGGGGATGGAGGTGTGCTTGTTTTGATCTTGGTGTTTTCTATTGGCCAATTGTGTGGGGATTGTTTGATGTTGGAGTATGTTTGTATGAGCGGTGGGGAGGGAACAATAGGTGGGAGACTATCCGGCACCAGGGATGGGAGCCACCAAGCTAGCTGGGCAGGCTAGCTCTCAGAAGCCCAGTGGGGTGTGTGCATATGTTTGGTTTAGTAAAGGGGTTGGGTTACAGGGTGTTGTTATTGGGGGGGGGGGGGGTGTGAATGTTCTGCTGACAAGGGAGGGACTTGGGTTGAGGGACAGAGAGGAGGTTGGGGGCAGGGGCTGCCTGGGGGCGGACTGATGGAGGTACGGAGCACGGGCTGGAGACGGGCCTAAAAAAGGGGATGGCTGATCAGCGGGGGAGGGAGGCAATGAGCTCCCCAACTAGGCTGATCACCTGGAATGTTCGAGGGTTAAATGGGTCGGTCAAAAGGGCACGTGTGTTCGCGCATCTTAGAGGATTGAAGGCGGACGTGGTAATGTTGCAGGAGGCGCACCTTAGAGTAACGGACCAGGTTAGACTGAGGAAAGGCTGGGTCAGTCAGGTCTTTCACTCCGGACTGGATTCAAAGACGAGAGGAGTCACGATCCTGATCAGTAAGCGGGTGGTGTTGGAGGCGGGTAGAATAGTTTCGGATGTGGGAGGTCGGTACATTATGGTCAGTGGGAAGCTGGGGGGGGGGGGGGGGGGGGGGGGAAGAGGTGGTATTAGTAAATGTATATGCGCCAAATTGGGATGTGGAGTTTATAAAGAGGATGCTGGGGAAGATACCGGACCTGGACTCGCACAGGTTGGTCATGGGAAGGGACTTCAACACAGTTATGGACCCTGGCTTAGACCGGTCAAGCTCGAAAATGGGCAGGGTGCCAGCAATGGCAAAGGAACTAAGAGGGTTCATGGAGATGATGGGGGGAGGTGGGGGGTGGGGGGGGCCCATGGAGATTTGGGCAGCAGAGGGTGAAGGAGTTCTCCTTCTACTCACACATGCATAAAGGATTGATTTCTTTATTTTGAGCAGGGCCTTACTGGCTGGGGTGGTGGACACGGGGTACTCGGCGATCACAATCTCAGACCATGCTCCGCACTGGGTTGACCTGCAGCTTAGTAAAGACAGTAACCAGAGCCCGCACTGGAAGTTAGATGTGGGACTTTTGGCGGATGAGGGTGTGTGTGAGCGGCTGAGAAAATGTATTCAGAACTACCTGCAGGTCAACGACACGGGGGAAATTTCAGCAGCGGTGGTTTGGGAAGCACTGAAGGCGGTGGTCAGAGGGGAGCTGATCTCGATTCGGGACCATAGGGAGAAGGTGGACAGGGCAGAGACGGACCGACTGGTAAAGGAGATACTACAGATTGGTAGGAGGTATGCGGCGACCTCAGAGGCAGGGCTTTTAAGGGAACGGCGGAGGTTACAGGCAGAGTTTAGCTTGCTGACCACAGGGAGAGCAGTGGAGCAGCTGAGAAAGGCGATGGGGTGATCTATAAATATGGCGAGAATGCCAGCAGAATGCTTGCACAGCAGCTTAGGAAGAGGGAGGCAGCTAGGGAGATAGGAAAAGTAAAGGACGGAGATGGCAACCTGGTTGGTGATTCAGTAGGGGTGAATAAGGCGTTTAGGGATTTTTACAGCAGGCTGGACAGGTTGGAACCCCCTACGGGGCCGGAGGGGATGAGGCACTTCTTGGAGGTGCTGAATTTCCCAAAGGTGGACGGGGAGCAGGTGGAAGGGCTGGGGGCCCTAATCGGGCTGGAGGAGATAGTGGAGGGCTTGAAGGCCATGTCTGGGCGGGTACCCAGTGGAGTTTTATAAAACGTTCTCAGGGATATTGGGGCCGGTGTTGTTGAGGATGTTCAATGAGGCAAGGGAAAGAGGGGTGCTGTCCCCGACGATGTCACAGGCTACGATTTTGGTGACTCTTAAGCGTGACAAGAACCCGGAGCTCTGTGGGTCCTACAGGCCAATCTCCCTGTTGAATGTAGATGCCAAATTGCTGGCCAAAGTCTTGTCTTCCAGGATCGAGGATTGTGTTCCGGACATTATTGGGGAGGACCAGACGGGGTTTGTTAAGGGCAGGCAGCTGGTGGCCAATGTAAGAAGGCTGTTGAACGTGATCATGGTGCCCCCAGAAGGTAGGGAGGTGGAGGTAGTGATCGCAATGGATGCGGAAAAGGCTTTTGATCGGGTAGAATGGAATTATCTGTGGGAGAAACTGGGACAGTTCAGATTTGGGTGGGGCTTTATTGACTGGGTCAAGTTGCTATGTCAGGCTCCAGTGGCAAGTGTACGGATGAATAGGACAACATCGGACTATTTTAGACTGCACCGGGGGACGAGACAGGGATGCCCCCTTTCCCCACTGTTGTTTGCTCTAGCTATAGAGCCGTTGGCAATTGCTATGAGAGCCTTGAGGGGCTGGAGAGGGCTGGTCCGAGGGTGGGGGAGGGGTGGAGCACAGGGTGGGGGGGGGGGGGGGAGTGGAGCGCAGGGTTTCGCTCTATGCGGGTGACCTGATTCTGTACGTTTCAGACCCAATAGAGGGGATGGAAGAAATCATGAGGATTCTAGGGGAATTTGACCGGTTTTCGGTGTATAAGCTAAATATGGGAAAGAGTGAGATGTTCTGGTCCAGGCGAGGGGACAGGAGAGATGACTGGGAGAGCTGCCGTTTAGGTTAGTAGGGGGAAGCTTTAGGTGCCTAGGCATCCAGGTGGCGGGGGAATGGGACTGGCTGCATAAATTGAATCTGGCCCGGCTGGTGGACCAAATTAAGGACGATTTTCGGAGATGGGACGCGCTTCCGTTGTCTCTGGCTGGGAGGCTGCAAATGGTGAATATGACGGTCCTCCCGAGATTCCTATTTGTATTTCAGTGTCTCCCCATCTTTATCCCGCAGTCCTTTTTTGAGCGGGTCAACAAAGTGACCACTTGCTTTGTCTGGGCGGGCAAGACCCCGCGAGTAAGGAAGGTATTGCTTGAGCAGAATCGGGGAGGGGGCGGGCTGGCGCTGCCAAATTTTAGCAACTATTACTGGGCGGCTAATATAGCCATGATCAGGAAGTGGGTGGTGGGGGAGGGGTCGGCATGGGTGCGTATGGAGACGGCTTCATGTAAGGGCACCAGTCTGGGTAACTGTGCCTCTGCTGTTCCCGCTGGCACGTTACTCCACCAGTCCAGTGGTGGTGGCGGCCCTGAGAGTTTGGGGTCAATGGAGGAGACATGTGGGAGCATCAGTCTGGGCCCCAATCTGTGATAATCACCGGTTTGTCCCGGGGAGTATGGATGGAGGGTTCCGGCTATGGCGGAGAGTGGGGATTGAGAGGATGGGCGATTTGTTCATAGAGGGGAGCTTTCTGAGTATGAGGGCGTTGGAGGAGAAGTTTGGGTTGGCGAGGGGAAATGAATTCAGGTATCTGCAGGTGCGGGACTTCCTATGTAAACAGGTGTCAACCTTCCCTCTCCTACCGCTAAGGGGGATTCAGGACAGGGTAGTTTCTAGATGATGGGTAGGAGAAGGCAGAGTCTCGGACATTTATAAGGCGTTTATGGGATCGGAGGAGACGCAGACAGAGGAGCTGAAACGCAAGTGGGAGGAGGAGCTGGGAGGTGAGATAGAGGATGGTCTATGGGCAGACGCATTGAGTAGAGTCAACACGTCTGCAACATGTGCCAGGCTCAGCCTGATACAATTTAAGGTTGTTCACCGGGCTCACATGACAGTGGCCCGGATGAGCAGATTCTTTGGGGTGTAGAACAGGTGCACAAAATGTGCGGGAGGGCCAGCGAACCATGTCCACATGTGTTGTGCATGTCCAAAGCTTAGGGGATTCTGGCTGGGATTTGCGGATGTCATGTCCACGGTGTTAAAAACAAGGGTGGCGCTGAGTCCCGAGGTGGCGATTTTCGGGGTGTCGGAAGACCTGGGAATCCAGGAGGAGAAAGAGGCAGACGTTCTGGCCTTTGCTTCCCTGGTAGCCCGGAGACGGATACTATTAGCATGGAGGGACTCAAAGCCCCCGAAGTCAGAGACCTGGCTATCGGACACGGCTAACTTTCTCTGTTTGGAGAAAATCAAGTTCGCCTTGAGGGTCACCGTTAGGGTTCACCCGGAGGTGGCAACCGTTCGTCAACTTCTTCGTGGAAAAGTAATCATCAGCAGACGAGGGGTTGGGGGGGGGGGGGGGGGGGGGTTAGTTTAGATTAGAGCAGGGGGTCAATAGCGGTGGAACCTGTATGAAACGTAAATGGCTTTTGCACTATGTTTATGGTTTCATATATATTGTTTATTTTGTTGTTGTTACTGTACCAAAAATACCTCAATAAAATGTTTATTAAAAAAACAACTATGTGCCTCTTAGCACTAGATTTCTACTATAAATGTAAATGCTAAATACAGTACTCTCCAATCTCTGGCTTAGATACCCCTCGAAATTCTGATTAAGTAATTAATTAATTATGTTTAATTAGTTTAACAATGTTTAATTTTAAAATTTAGTGCAGATTCCCTATCAGCCAATCAGGTCACAGCTTTCCTGTGCTGTCACTTTTCAGTTCCCCCCAGTCAGATCACTCAGAATAGCAGAATATCCCCATCTCTCTCTCTCTCCCTCCCTCCCTCCCTCCCGCTCCCAAAAATGAAGGCCGCTGGAACCCGGGGGTAAGATTTTATATCACCTACCTTCCCAGGGTGCTTCCTGCTTCCCAGAATGAACTCTGGATCTCTCCCTGCTGATTACCAGTTACAAAGCCAAACAAAGGAAACAGAACAAAAAGGGAACCAGCACCTCCTCCCAGACTGCACCAAATTACCACACTGTCTATCTTTTATACAGAACTCAGCTAAACAAGATTAGTCACACTATTTAAGCTTCAACAGAAGAATACAACGTACACCCTTGTGCCACTAAACAGGCCTCAGGTGACTGACAGATAACAGCCTCTCAGCAATTAGGGTGGGGCAGTTTCAGCCAATCAGACACTGAGCTAGACACTGACCTTTTAACTGAAAAACAGTTTTGAAGATTTGAATTCACCACTTACCTCTTTAATTACCACACTGCCCAAATTACCAAGATCCAATTCCCACTTTGGCTGTGTCTCACTCACTCAGGATGTGTCTCCTTCACTTGTGCAAAGTGGATGTATTAAGGGTAGTTCAGGAGCCTCCAGTGTCCCAAAGGAATTCGACGGATTGGCCTCTGCCCTCTCCTATAACCAGTGGCCTTCCAACACAATCCCATTGGGTATCGCAAACCCACATCGGAGAGGCCGGACACTGTCAGTCTAGGGAACTATCGGTAAGTTTGTGCGCGTAAGTATCCACATTATGCTGGATCCTTCAAGTCCGGTAGCGTTCCCGGACACGCCTGGGGTTTTATCAAGGCAAGGTGGTCTCAGGGGTCGTGTGTACAATTCTGGGGGACTCCTGCAATCACGAGCAAAATGGCCTGATTTTCCACAATTAAAACATACTCCCCTATCCCTTTCCTTGGGTGTGTTTGGTGGGGCTGGATCCCTTGGGTACTGGGGTTCTCTACCCTCATTTCTCCATGCAGGACCCTGGTTAGCCCTCATAGGAAGCATAGTTGCCTCCTTATCGGTACATGCTGGTGGGTGTTCCTGAACTGACTGTTCCCAAACTCTGGATAAACGCCAAAGAATCCAGCTTCATTGTGCGTGAAGTCGGCAGGGTCAAAATTTATGCAATTTTTGCCTGCCTTGGTAGCATGGGATACTAACGTCCGTGCCCATTTGGAGGCGGCAGAGTCATCTAATACGGTAAGTCTCCATACACACCTTTAAAATAAATCCAGAGCCGACTGTGAAGGAGGTCGGATGTTCCCCTTTCCTTTGCCGACATTTGGTTAAACCATCTACAGGATCTCCCCCTTATTTTATCCTACTGCTGTTAATATGGCCTCTTTCAGGGCAGCACGGTGACGCAGTATTTGCACTGGGACTGCAGTGCTGAGGACCCGGGTTCGAATCCCAGCCCTGGGTCACTGTCCGTGTGGAGTTTGCACATTCTCCCCGTGTCTGCGTGGGTTTCACCCCCACAACCCAAAGATGGGCAGGTTAGGTTTAGCCACGCTAAATTGCCCCTTAATTGGAAAAATGAATTGGGTACTCTAAATTTATTTATTTTTTAAAATGGCCTCTTTCCCATCCTCTAAAGTTCCTTGTCCCACGTTTTGGGGTGATGGAATTGCTCACCTGACTGACGGACCAAGGTACATTACTATGAGCTTTACTTCCTCCCTTTTGTTTAGCCCATACATTATTTCCTGCTATCTAATCTCCTCACAGAAGCAGTGTGGGTCCACAGTAGGCTCAAAAGTGGTGATTTTATTACAAATTATTACTCAATTGGGTCACTGTAAGCAGAGTTGCCAGGCTTAGGCTATCCCCCACCCTCCTCTTGATGGTGACTGGGTCCATTGGCACTGGGGGTGAATCCAGTGGTTTAACGGGTACAACGTTCTCTGTGGTTAGTGGTGGCACATTCGGTACGGTAATTTCTGGGGTTTGCGGTGGCGGATCCCAACTCTCGGTCTTCATGGCGTACCTTTTTGCCCTTTCATGAAGATCTGCCCAATCTGTCCTCTCTTCCTCGACATCAACTGTCCCGAAGGTACACATAAAACCGTCTTGGACCGAGAGTAATGATTTTAATCTATTAATTTCACGCTGGCAGTTAGAATGGTCAGCGGTCGCTTGTCGCTGTTCCTGACTGGTCTGATGGAGCGCTTTTAATGCTGCCTGCAGATTGGTGCACTTCGCTTCTAAGCGGGTGACCTTCTGCTTAGCTTCATCTCTTACCACGTTCGAAAGTTGCCTCAATGCACCAGGTTGAACGGTTGCCTGGTTTGCCTGGTTTGAACGTTTTAGATCACTAATCTCCCTGTCTTTTTCAACTCTCATTTGATCAAATCTCTCCTGCTGCTTCTCTTGTAATCTTTTTATCTCTGTCTGCTGTTCCTCTTTTAATTTCTTCACCTCTTGCCTCTCATCTTTTAATTTTGTTATCTCCTCCTGCAGCTTTGCTATCTCCTGCTGGTATTCATTGGTAACCCTATCGACTTCTCCTTGCCAGGCGCTTTTCGCTCTATCTGCGTCTCCCCGCCATTCGTTCTTTATTCTATCTACCTCTCCCTGCCATGTGCTGCTTGCCTTCCCTAATTCTCCCTTCCAGACATTTGTTACTTTAATTAACTCCTGCTGATGTGCTTCGTTTAAATGCTTTATTTCCTCTCTTTATGCCTCTATCTCCTCCTGTGATTTCCTTACTTCCTCTTTTCCATCTGCTCGTTGTGTGCGGACGGTTGCTAGGACCTCCTCGGTTCCCACTAGTTCCGCCAAGCAGCACACGACTGCTATCGCTTTCTCATACTTTAGCGCACACTTTCCCTGCGTTTTATTCAGGTTCCACCATTAGGTTTGTCCTATTGCTCCGGGACCTGTCTCCGTATTCTCACAAAATTCTGCCCATTGGGGCCATCCTTTCCTCTTTATATTCTCTAATTTCCTCCTCCCATATGGGACACTTTGCTTCCTGCGAACTCCGGTCGCTCATCTCTGGCTATAGAGAGGGTGTAGGGAGTTGATTGGACGACGGGTACAGCTTATGGGCTATTTTCCGGTCCTTATCCCTCTGAGTTTGAGTGCAAACTAACAGGGTTTACCCCATTCTCCCTGTTAATAATGCATGCAGTTAGTACAACCCAAAATTAACAATTTGTCCAATACCGAGTATACACCTGTGGTTTCTGATTTTTAGTTAGGTTTGTGGGATGTTTCGGAGCAACAATTGTTACTTCTAATCGTCTCCCATCTGGTGATGCCAAAATGTTGCCCTTTCTAAACTACAGTTTGTCTTAATCTGTAAACGGTGGACAAATGACTCTGAGACTCAGTTTATAAAACAGAACTATACTTATTCACACACACACAATGGTTATGGCTATTCAATCACACTCTCCCAATCATAGGTTATACTACAAGATCTTAACATAACGTGGCAGCGACCGACAAGTGCTTAGGCAGATACAGGCCTGTTATCTGTGGTTCCGGTCTTGTGGTCCTCTGTTAGTTGGTTATCAATTTGGTTCTCTTCTGGCTCTGATCTTCCTTCTGTTGGTAGCGTGGATGGTGTCCTTCGCCGGCCGGTGAAAGTCACCGTTGTTAGTTACTGCTGCTCAAGAGAAATAATGGCCGGGATTTTCCGACCCGGCACCTGGTCAGAGAATCCCCAGGATAAGGCGCGAATCCCACTCCGACGCCGGCTTCCCTATTCTCCGGCGCCGGTCTTCGGGTGCCCACGGGATTCCCGCCACGCCGGTTGGGGGCCGTTAACAGCGGCCCCCCGGCGATTCTCCGGGCCCCAGTGGGCCGAGTGGCCGACGAGTTTGGCCGAGTCCCACCGGCGTGGATTACTCACCTCCCACATGGCGGGACCTGGCAGGTGAGTGTCTGGGGGCCGTCCTGAAGGGGGGGGGGGATCCGATCCCGGGATGGGTCCCCATAGTGGCCTGGCCTGCGATCGGGGCCTACCAATCGGTGGGCGGGCTGGTTCCCTGGGGCCAACTTTACTCTGCGACGGGCCCCTGTAGGGCTTCGCCATATTGCCCGGGGGCCGGCACGGAGAAGAGAACCCCCGCACATGCGCAGAAATACGTCGGCCGTTCTGCGCACGCGCGCACTCGCACGCGACGTTCGCCGCCGGCTGGAGCAGCAGGAACCACTCCGGCGTCAACCTAACCCCTGAGAAAGGGGAGAATTCCTCACTTTCGGGGGCCGTTGACGCCGGAGTGGTTGCCGCCGGTTTTCACACCGGCGTGGGGACATAGCCCCATTATTAGAGAATCCCGCCCAATGGATCTGTGCAGTAACTTTTATCCTGAATTTCGAGACGCTTGGTGGGCGGTCTCTAAGTCATTTGTCAATCAATTGATCAGGGCCCGATCAGCCTGATCAATCAAGTCCAATCAGGGGCTGCCACATCAAATTTGAGGTGAGCAGTCATTGGCCATGCTTGAAGGTGTTAAATGCATGTAAGCTTTCCAAATAAGGAAGTTAGGTGCTGCTGTGGCTGGTAAACATTTGTGATTAACAGGACAGTTCTACTCATTCTGTTGGTGGCCTGGAGATAGCCTTTTTCTTATGTTATTCGCATCAACCTGTGAAATTGTTTGAAGCCTGCAAAGCCTTTTTCTGCCTTTGTTTAATGTGCTCTGCAGCCTGCTTGTCCATACCCTTGACCACTTTTCCCAGTATCCCTTACTGGACATCATTTTAGGTGGCCACAAAACTGCCCAGACCTATCCTCCACTCCCTCAAAAAATCTGCTCATTCTGGCCACCGTTATATGCAACCTATGAACTACTTTAAATTGGATAAGGCTAAGCCTAGCGCACAAACAGAATGCATTCACCCTCTTCAGAGCCTCCTCCCAGAACCCAGCCTCCAACAGCCTCCCCAGCTCTTCCTCCCAATTCCGCTTTACTTCGCCTATCAGGGCTCCCTCCTGTGGTGTTGGGTGCTCTGGTGCACAGATGAGCCAACACAGTTGTATGTGGTACAACTCTATTTTATTATAACTCTTATAATACAGTTCGTTCTGGATACTCTGCACGTGCTGTCTCCCTGAGTGTGTTTGGCAATAGATGTGTCCTGGTTCTCCTCTGCAGCTAATACTGACCACCAGGGGTCGTGTCTGTGCTTTTATATCTTTCTGTCATTGGTTGTGGTGTTGTGTGTTCTGATTTGTCTGTTGGTGTGTCTATCATGATGTGTGTGTTTGAATATCATGACATCCCCCCTTTTTACAAAGACAAGTGCCTACGTGGTTATAAATATAATTGTGTCGTGAGTGCATCTAAGAGTGTGCGTTTGTGTTGTGTACAGCGTGTGTTTGTGACGTAACTATTTACATGGGGCGATGTCGGGTGCGTCACACTAACAAGGTTGTACCATAACAAAACTTGGATGCGAGAGAAAAAAAAACTTGAACATTGGTCTGGTCAGACGATATCTGGAACAATAAACAACAACAGGTTATAATACAGAAGTGTTTGACTTTTTGAACGTATTAACAGCGTTATAAGTCCAGTCTAGTGGGTGACCGCCTCAAGAATGGGCTGGTCCTCAAGCCGGTTCAGCTGTGGAGATTTGGGGTCACACTGGTTCACCTTGGACTGTTGGAGGTGATGCTGTTGCCGAAGTCTCTACTTTACCATTTGTTGTACTTCGTGCAGTGCTTGGTTTTTTCATTCGTGCAAATATAACATTCAACATCTTTGTTAGTGGTGCCCTGGCTGTGGTTTGGTTCTGGTGGCGATGGAAGGGGCATGATCCGTGGCATCTCCACGAAGTCATCCTTGGGAACCAGTGGAGGATCCGGCGTGTGCGTACGGTGCAGTTGCGAGCGTGGAAGGCGGCACAAAGCCCGCTGATTTCGCCTACGCACCAATCCATCCGCCCTGCATGCCAGGCACAAGGTGGAGTCTGTTTTCTTTTTATGTTTGTGGTGAACGGCATCTTGTAGCCGATGGGTCGTTGCCATCGAAGTAGCACCATCACTAATATCATGCAAGGCGATGACTGTGCCAGATGTGGAAGTTGGCCAAGACCGTGTACGCTGGTTCCGGCCACCTGCTGTGCCGGAAGGGCGACTCCGCAGAGAAACGTCGAAGCATGTCGCCTTGGAGAGAGAATTGTTGCTCGCATCAACGTCTGGCGATGGCGCGAGTTGGTGTGTCCATCTTGGACCGCCGGTGCTGGTTGCCACTGCCGACCCAGTGGGACTGCCATGCGATCCATTCCCTGTCGCCGTGGCATCTGCCGTCACCCTGAGCGTGCCATCACCGAGGCCGCGACACCGCCCGTCCGGAGCAAGGTCTGGCGTGCGCAAATCAGAGTCGGCGCTTGGCTGCTCCCCATCTGGAGTCCGGTCTGCCTTCCGTCGATGCCCCCCGTCCGGAGTCCCAACAGGTTCACTGGAGGCAGCCGAGATTCCCTGAAGCTGCACTTCTGGAGTCGGAACATGCAGGAATGCACCAACCAGTGGAGAGGCTCGAGCCATCGAGGGTGGAAGCGGTGCGCCGCCACCGCAGTCGTCAGTGGTCCCACCGTGATCGTTGAGTGCCTCGGTACGCACTAGGCGAGGTCTGTCACCTTGCACCTTTTGCATGGGAAGTGGGATGCTGTCGTCACTCGTCTCACATCCCGTGGATAGATCGTCATTAGCAGCTTGCTGTTCACTAGGGTTGGGTAAATTGTCAGAGTTTTCATCTGGTGGTGCACACCATGTCGGTGGACTGTCATTGTCTTGCCATTGCCCTTCATTTGGGCTTTTCTTCTTTGGAACTTTAAATCTTCCCCCAGACATTGCAGAACCTTGTTTATTACCCCCAAATTCTCCCATATGTATGGTCTCGAATATAGGATCCACTGTTTCTATCGACATTGTACCATTTTCCAAAGAACATTCCGTTTCACTTTTCTTCTCAGGTACCTCATATGTAACTTTGTTTAATGTACATGCCTTCATGGTCTCTGGGTCTGATTTTGCTGGGACTGGCATGGTCACAGTCTCTCTTTTACTGTTCTCAATTGCCCACATTATACTCCCCATACATAACTGCTTAATCACTGGGGTTAGTGTGGTACAATGGATAATCGGGTCGACCTTATCTGCATCTTCACCATTAGTGGAAAGCACACTTGGTTCACTTGAAACTGCTGTGGGTTTTAAATTCGTTATCTGGCTACTCGATGTCGGTGTCCTCAGGATTCTTGCTCCAATGTTCTGCTCAATAATCAGTGGAGTGTGTATAGGTTCAATGCAATTAATGTTCCCCTCCAGGTTTGAAGAGTCATTACTGACTAACTGCTGGTCTCCGAAGTTGGGATTTTGCGGCATTGTGTTGAAGGGAGACATTTGTCCCTGCTGTAGATATGATTCAGGTTGTGTTATTTCCATTACCTGAGGATCAATGTCTTGTCCATTTTTTCGATCCGTACTAAAACACTGGCAATTCTCAGTCTGCTCCTTGCAAGTTAAACAGTCAATTAATTTCGTTAGCAAATCCTCAGCATCCTTCTGTGGCCGTGCAGCATTATTAATCTCTGTTCGGCTACAATGATCCTGAAGGTCAGCGCATAAACCTTTTTTCTTCGGGCTTGGACGAGGCGATTCCTTTGGCTTGTCTTCAGTTGGGCTTGAACAGTCTTCAGCGCTGTGCCCTTTATTGTAGCATGAGAGACCGTCATGGTCATGCTGCTGTGTAGTGGAGCATGGTAGGCTGTTATAGCCTTCTTGCTGTTCACGGGAGCATGGCAGACTTGCATCGTCTGCCGCTGGTTGGTCAGGAGAGGTTGCTAGACCCTCATGGTCTTGTTCCTGCAAGGACTGCGCTCTGGAGTCTTGCGTTCCTTCCATCGTGGAGTCCGTCCACGAGCTCTCTGTGGAGGCTTGTGACACTGGAGTCACTTCTTGTTCGTGCAAGGACTGCGCTCTGGAGTCTTGCGTTGCTTCTATCGTGGAGGCTGTCCACGAGCTCTCTGTGGAGGCTTGTGACACTGGAGTCACTTCTTGTTCGTGCAAGGACTGCGCTCTGGAGTCTTGCGTTGCTTCTATCGTGGAGGCTGTCCACGAGCTCTCTGTGGAGGCTTGTGACACTGGAGTCACTTCTTGTCCGTGCAAGGACTGCGCTCTGGAGTCTTGCATTTCTGCAATTGTGGAGTCTGTCCACGAGCTTGCTGTGGAAGCTTGTGACACTGGAGTCACTTCTGGTTCATGCGAGGACTGCACTCTGGAGTCTTGCATGTCTTCTTTCATAGAGTCGGGAACGTTGAGCGGGACGTGGACCACGCTCTGTGTGGCAGCAGGGCACTCTCCGTGTGCTTGCACCGCTCCCTGTCTGTTAATGTCAGGCTGCAGCATCATCCGGTACTGATAAGTTGGAATGTCATATCTGCTGGATTGAAGATCCTCAAATCCGAAAAATGAATCCGCATCTGCGTCGGATTCAATGTGGGGGCCGCCAATGTGCAACACGAAAGGTTCGTCCGAGTCATAGTCGTCTAGGACCACGGAGCTATCATTGGGCTCGCGAGGTCCGGAAACACTGTAAAAATCGTCATCGAAGTATTCAAGGTCGGAATCATCGGCTTGTGCGTAGGTAACTGCTTGTCGGAGGGTTCTTCGGAGGTTAAATTCATCTCCTGGGTCAATTTGCAGCACTGTGCTGTCATTCCAGGTGAAGGAAGGTTATTTTACAGCTTTAACAGATTTTTGTTTTTTTGATTTGGGACGTTTCCCTTTTAAATTGGATTTGGGACATTTCCCTTTTAAATTGGTGCAGTCTGGGGCCTCTGACATCCTGACGCTCGGTATGTAGCACGTAGGAAGCGACTGCGCATGCTCAGATCGCTGTTCCTTTACCGATGGCCGTTTTCTTGACTGCGCATGCGCAGCATCTCGCGCATGCGCAAACGAAACTTCCGGTTCTGCGCACTTTTCGCGCAACTGTGCTAGCGTTATACCTTTAGCAAGATGGCCGCCGACCTCGACCCAGCCTTTTCTCAGGCCCGGGATTTCGGGCTCCGGGATCCCAGCCACGAGGTGAGTACTGCAGCTTTTCTTACCTTTCAGTCCCCATTGGATTGCGTATTCTTCACAGTACTTGGAGAATTTGCCCAGGACTGCCTGGTAATCGTGCCTTTGCTGCCTCCTGAAGAACCTGAACCTTCTGAACATTGCTCTTGCCCTTGCACCGGCGACGGTGAGGAGAAATTCAATTTTTTCCTTATCATCCAGGTCCTTGAGTTCAGCTGCCGCCAGGAACAACTCGAACATTTGCCGGAATCGCCGCCAGTTTTCGTGGAGGTCGCCGTCGCACTGGAGCGCCTGCGGAACCGGGAGCTCGTACAGCATGCCTGGGCACTGCTGGTTGTCTCTGTACACTGAGGTATGCCGGCAGGTATCGATCCACTCCTGTACCATGTGGTGTTGGGTGCTCTGGTGCACAGATGAGCCAACACAGTTGTATGTGGTACAACTCTATTTTATTATAACTCTTATAATACAGTTCGTTCTGGATACTCTGCACGTGCTGTCTCCCTGAGTGTGTTTGGCAATAGATGTGTCCTGGTTCTCCTCTGCAGCTAATACTGACCACCAGGGGTCGTGTCTGTGCTTTTATATCTTTCTGTCATTGGTTGTGGTGTTGTGTGTTCTGATTTGTCTGTTGGTGTGTCTATCATGATGTGTGTGTTTGAATATCATGACACCTCCCAATCCATTAATTTCTTGTCAGTCTCCGACACACTGCTCTCACCGCCACCTATTTTTGACACCACCTTGTCCTGCAAACACGGGGGGGGGGGGGGGGGGTGACCAGTCGGGAAAGGACGGCCCCTGTTACCTCACATTGTCTCGCACCTGTGTAGACATGTTCACCTGCTGACAAACATTCCAAACAGCCTCGGTGCTCTGTCAGAAGGGTGTGAGGGATAGGCTGGGTTCAGTCTCTGCAGATTGGGGAGGTGCAGTGGACACCCCGGAGCTTGGGTTGGAAGATGACACTGACGTTCCATCACAGCTGTCTCCAACACCCTCCGCCATCCCAGAGACACTCACCTCGGTTGGCCATGAAGTGAAGAGGTTCCTTGGACACTCTCTGGTGCGCACCCCACAGTTGACCCGGTACAGCAGGTGGAACACCCGAGGGGGTGGTCGGTGGTGTTTTTGAAAACTCACCACTATTCTTAGAAGTCCCCCTATACCAAAAATGGCCGACATTCTAAATAGTGATCAGGGATTCTCACTCCCTGACTCCGATGCAGGCTTCAGTGTGTGGTATTCAGGTCAAACTATGTTTACAAGTTATCCCCCGGTATAACCCATACCTTCACCGAAGATTTCATCTACTTAACACTTAGTAGCATTGATCCTGGGTCCCGCATTGCTAAGTAAGTAAAGTAGACTTTGGAATAACCACTATTTCAGGTTAAATTTAAGTTATTTTATTTATATTTTTTCTTTTAAATGCTGCAAATACTTTCTTTACAGAAAGGAAAACGATCTTGCTTCTGGATCCTTCTGGTTGGTTGAAGGGACCTTCAGGCCCAACTTGACAATCAATCTTCTTTTTCAAATCTGGTCTTCTTTAGATGTATTCGCTGATTAGCTCAGTTGCTATGTTCCATCTTTCCCATGTACCGAGCTATGAGAGCTGGCTCTGCTGGCTATCTCTGAGCTGACTCTGCCTACTCTTTAAATTCTAGTCTTCCTTAGATGTATTAGCTATTTTAGCTCGGCTGCTATGCCCTGTCCCTTTCCCATGGCCGAGTGACTGTAAGCTGACTCTGAGCTGCTTGTTCCTTCTCTGCTTCTTCCTGAGTTCTGGTTCTGGTAGTTCCTGCTCTGGTCTCTAGGTTTATATTCTCTTTCTAACAGTTATCTAGTTTTTATGACTTTATTGTAAAGGAGCTCTTATTTAACTTTGATTGTAAAAAGTATCTTTGATCTAAACATTCTAATCCAACTAAGTACTCATTTTGACAGAACCTCACCTCTCAGGTCTCTGATTACATTGTGTCCTTTGTGATATTCAAAAATGCTTTGACTTCAAGAGGTGTGAATTTTGGTTTGGTTCCTGTCATTTCTATAGTTTTATTTTCCAATTGTGTCCTCAGCTCATAATTTTGACTTTGATTTTGGCTTTGAATTATGTTTCTCGTATACTGATAGTCTCCAGTTTTCTTTAATTTACCTGGTCTCAGCAAAATTTCACACCTAGAATTATCACCCAAGTCAACTGAACCTCATCCTTTCTTTTCCAGATGCTTACTAAGATAGTTACTTTCAATGAAGACGTGAGCCATTGTTTTTAGCTTAATTCAAAATCCTGTTTGTCTTGTTTGCTAAGCCTGCTTGACCAAGGATATCTGCATTTTACAATCCTGCTCTTTGCAGCTGCTGTTAGCCCTTTGTGGGATCTTTCCCCGTATCCTCTCATGTTTCTCTCAGACCAGATATTGCCAGACCTCCATGTTTCAAATGACACATCTTTCCATATTTTCAATAACAATGGGAGGGCGGGCCAACCCCAGACACTAGCTGCCGTCCAGATGGGTCTCGGGCTTCTGGAACAGACAGTCCCATCGATTGTGGAGATGCAGTCGCAGAGCCGAGGACTACATGAGGGGTTGTCGGTGAGCATCCGGTAGCTGCAGGTGTAGTTGGAGGAGTCCAACCTCGTGCAGCAGGAGATGGTGCCAGGAATGCATAGCCCAGTCACAACTTGCCATGGCTGAGAATGTCAGTGGCATTGCCCATAGAATTATCATAGAATTTACAGTGCAGAAGGAGACCATTCAGCCCATGGAGTCTGCACTGGCTCTTGGAAAGAGCACCCTACCCAAAGTCAACACCTCCACCCTATCTCCATAACCCAGTAACCCCACCCAACACTAAGGGCAATTTTGGACACTAAGGGCAATTTATTATGGCCAATCCACCTAACCTGCACATCTTTGGACTGTGGGAGGAAACCGGAGCACCCGGAGGAAACCCACGCACACACGGGGAGGATGTGCAGACTCCGCACAGACTGTGACCCAAGCCGGAATCAAACCTAGGACCCTGGAGCTGTGAAGCAATTGTGCTATCCACAATGCTACCATGCTGCCCAGGTGCTGGCCAACATGGAACAGACACAGAAGGAGGTGACCCAGTCACAGAGGGAGATGGCTCAGTCACAGGCTGATGTGACACAAGCCCAGAAGGTGGTGGTGCAGTCGCAGTGTGATGTGGCACAGTCCCAGCCGGAGATGGTCCATTCCCTGTGTTCCATTCCCGCGAGCATGCAGAACCTGGTTGACACCAGAGTGGACCTCCAGGGCTGGCAGTGCCAGGTGCTGTGGCACCTCAGGGAATAGCTCCGCTTGCACCACCGACCCATTGAGTATCCTAGGGGCCATCGGGCACTCCAAGGGAGGAAGAGGTGATAGGGCCCATGCCGGTGGAGGGGGGGGAGGGAAATGGAAGGTCATGGGGGGGGGGGGGGGGGGGGAATGGGCGGACATTGTGGGTGGCCGTGCTCCCCACCCTCCTCCACACCGTTGACCGCCCCCACCACCGTCACCCCAGGGATCCGATGGCACTATGTGATGGCATGGCCAATTTGCATGCAGGGATCACCCAAGTGGAAAGTGCTAACTTGGGCAGAAGTGAGACATCGTCATACGATGCGGAGTACCAGAGCCCATCGCAGAGCGGGTTGTCATCATCCTCCATCACATGCACCAGACCTGGTGTTACTACCAACCCTGGATCCCCACCCCGTAGTGCGGCAGGCATGTATCACAGACGGGGTGGCAGGCAGGGGTGGCCGGGAGGGGGGTGGGGTGCGTGACCGGGGGTGGGGTTGGGATGCCCCTGGTCAGACCCATTGGCCCTGACACACACGTCATGCGGCCTCCCGTGCCTGCATGGGCTCCATGTTCTACCCACCCTCACTCTCGTCTGCATCCACCTCGTCAGATGAGGCCTGGCGTTCCTCATCCTCCTCCAGCATCTCACCCCTCTGCTGCACAATGTTCTGGAGGACGCAGTAGGCCACCACAACATACTGAAGGGCCCCTCCAGAGCGGTCCAGGTACCTGAACCGCATCTTCAGGAGGCCGAAGCACTGCTCTATCACACGCCGGGTCGCCGCTTGGGTGTTGATGTAGCAGGTCTGCACGTCGGTCTGTGGCCTCCGGATAGACATCATCAGCCATGAGCACAGTGCATAACCCCTGTCACCCAAGAGTCAACCCCCCAGACAAGGGGGGACTCGAACA
The DNA here is from genome assembly GCF_047496885.1 of Scyliorhinus torazame. Taxonomy (NCBI): domain Eukaryota; kingdom Metazoa; phylum Chordata; class Chondrichthyes; order Carcharhiniformes; family Scyliorhinidae; genus Scyliorhinus; species Scyliorhinus torazame. The sequence continues at coordinate 167,547,893 of NC_092720.1, read as the reverse complement.
TGTCAGGAATTGTCGAGCATGCCGGGATGAAGGCATCGTGCACACTGCCTGGGCACTGGGCACAGATGAGTATGATGTGCAGCTGATGGTTACATATGAACAGCATGGTAGCATTGTGGTTAGCATAATTGCTTCACAGCTCCAAAGTCCCAGGTTCGATTCCCGGCTTGGGTCACTGTCTGTGCGGAGTCTGCACGTTCTCCCCGTGTGTCCATGGGTTTCCTCCGGGTGCTCCAGTTTCCTCCCACAGTCCAAAGATGTGCAGGTTAGGTGGATTAGCCATGCTAAATTGCCCTTAGTGTCCAAAAAGGTTAATTGGGGATTACTGGGTTACGGGGATAGGGTTAAGGGTTAGGGGTTGGGGTTAGGGTTTAGGGATAGGGGTTAGGGTTAGGGTTTAGGGTTTAGGGTTGGGGTTGGGGTTGGGGTTGGGGTTAGGGGTTTGTAAAAAGTATCAAAAAATTCTTGCGGCGCTTCATAAAACAGAGCCGTCTTGCTGCCGCTAGGCGGCGAGCCCATAGGCTCGCAACATCTGCGCACGTAGTGCACGCCGCAAAATATTTACACATTTTAGGAGCCAATAAGTTGCTTAAAATTGCATCGTTCCATCTAATTTAGGGATAGGGTTCGGGTTAGGGGTTTGTAAAAAGTATCAAAAAATTCTTGCGGCGCTTCATAAAACAGAGCTGTCTTACTGCCGCTAGGCGGCGAGCCCATAGGCTTGCAACATCTGCACACGTAGTGCACGCCGCAAAATATTTACACATTTTAGGAGCCAATAAGTTGCTTAAAATTGCATCGTTCCATCTAATTTAGGGTTAGGGTTCGGGTTAGGGGTTTGTAATAAGTATCAAAAATTATCTCTCTGCCCTCAGCTTCTTGTTTCAGTGTACCTCTGCCTTCTCCCACAACCCCCCTGCAGGTTTTGTACGTGTTCAGCCTAGAAAAAGTCAGTCTTGGTTATGAATTTTTGATTGTCCATTTCTGCTGTCTTCCCAGCCCTTTTTTATGGATGAGCTCATTCCCATCCTCCAGCATGTTTAAAAAGTGCTCCTTGTAGCTTACCCAAATGCCATACCTTATTTATAAATAAAGCCGCCATGGCCCCATTAAATTCCGCCCGGCGCTTGGCCAGGTTGTCCGAGTAGGTGCGGACTGTATGTCCCCCTCATTGACATGGCCGCATGCTCCTCACCCAGCTCAGCACCCTGCTCTTTGTCCTGAAATTTATGTAGTTTCACTCGTATTGCCCGTAGTGGTTCTCCAGATTTGGGCCTTTGCTGGAGTAACCTGTAGGCCCGGTCTACCTCTGGGAGTTTGGCGAAGCCTTCCACTCTGACGATTTTGTGATCCTCCGCCCCCTCAGAAATGGCGGCCCGGGGAGTGCGTACTTGGGGAGTATGCTGCATGCCGTCAGGACAGCTTCAGATGTCCCCTGAGGCCCTCCCGTGATGCACCGCTCCCGATGGGCCGAGTCCCCAATGGCATCGCTCAGGTGTGCCCACTACTTTCGGGAACCTCGCGCGGCAGCTGCGGACTGTGTCCAGCGCCGCCACAGTCGGGAGGGGGGAGCTGGCAGAGGGGGCTTCGGCAAAGGGTGGGGGACTGGTGGGGGGTGGCCCAGGGTGGCGAGGAGGGTTATAAGGGGGCAGTTTCTGGCAGGCTGGGTCTGCACGCGCCGGTGCCATGCTGTATGGCGCCACCGCCGGCATGCGCATGCGCGGCCAGGGGCCCTGCCAGTCTGCGGCAGTATCTGCAGGTAAAGCCGGGGGCTTTACACTGAGTGACTGCTAGACCCCCACTGGGGGGAGGATCGGTACAGGGGTGGCGCCGACTTTATGTCGTAAGACACAGCCGCAGAATCCAAGAATTGAGCCCCCTGAGTTTCTGGTGCTCCAGTGAGAGAAGCTTCAGCAACTGCTCCATTGATGGTTGGGCCAGCATTTGTGTTGGCGATCCTGCCCAGTCCACCATGCTCTGCTTCGCTTGTGTGTCCCCTCGCTCTGAGGTCTGGATCCTTCTCTCTCGACTTTTACTATTACTACTATTTTTCAGGCTCTGTGGCTGGATTGAAGGCATTTCCTTGGATGGTTGTTAGTTTTGGATGAGGGTCAAGCGGGGGGCGGGGTTGGTTTGTTACTGTGGTATTCAATTTACGGGTTAAAACACCCTGGGCGGGATTCTCCGTGGGCTGATGCCAAAACTGAAAATGCGATTGGGTAGAGATTCTGCCATGAAGCCAAACTCTTTGCGGCGTCAATGTGTTCCACTCCCCATGCCAAACCAGTCCAAAGATGTGCTTTGGGGATAGGGTAGAGGTGTTGACCTTGGGTAGGGTGCTCTTTCCAAGAGCCGGTGCAGACTCGATGGGCCGAATGGCCTCCTTCTGCACTGTAAATTCTATGATGCACAGTAAACGACTTTGCATATTATTAGCGGGCCTGACCTGGTATTTTCCAGGGCCTCCACCGGGGTGTAGAAATTCCCGACGACGAGGTTCACGTTTAAAAATCGGGAAACAGCAGTCGCTGATGAGGGAGAAAGAGGACGTAGGACATGGAGAGGCGCGACCGTGTGCTGCAGGTCATGACACTGGCCAGGCTGGCTGGGAGGAGTGGGTTGATGGGAGTACAGGCCGTGGGTGACCTCCCACAGGACTGGGTAATGTCTGGACCACCATTGCCATGGCCTACAAGGCAGCCATCTTTCTGTGCGCCCCTGACCACCACCTTGGCCCCTGGTTCTGTAGAGTGACACTGGGGTGTCCCACCCCAGCCCCCACCCTCCACCCCACCACCCCCACATTCTACCCGTCCATTCCACCCCACCAACCCTGGACCCCACCCAGCCCCACACCCCATACTCTGCTATACCACCACACCCGCAACCTGCCACCCAACAATGACCCATCCAAGGACAATGGTAATAGTAGCCCCGACAGGGTTGTGTCTGACGGAGGCTGGAAAGGGCAATGCCAGCTGACGATACCCATGGCAGCAAGGATGGGCACCAAGGCTAGAGGCCTCCATGGTGCCGGGCACCGACAGAGCCAGAGGTGTGGTAATGGGGTGAGGGGGGGCATGGAGGTGCAAGGTCCGCAGTGCCAGCCAGGGCCACCGCCTAGCTCGGTGGATCTGGTTGGGTACAGGGGAATGCACAATGCTACCACGTCTGTCTTTCACCCCTTACAAACAAAGGATATATGACGACAACGAGCAATGGTGGCCTTCCTCCTCATCACCGCAGCCTTGGGAGATGCACTGGGGCTGGAGTTGCCTGAGGAAGAGGATGCTGCAGCAGCGGTGATGCACAATCAATTGTACAAAGACTAAGGTTGGATACAACTGAGGCTTTATTGCAGTAAGATGTGTGGCCTCCCACAGCAGCTGGCAAAATGGCTGCTGAATAGAGGACACGCATATTTATCACAGGCAGGGGCTACCGATGATCCTGTAGTACAGGTCCTACCTTACATCATCTAATACAGGTGTAACAGTGGTTCACCCCCTGTTAAAAATGAGTCCGGTGGGGTGGTGGAGAACTATATACAGTAGTGAATTCATGTACAGTGTTTTATCAGGGGGAAAAAAAATGTCCTTTGAAAGTCCGGTGCCAGTTAGAGATTCAATCGGTCTGGTGCCTTGACGTTCTGCTGGGAGCGACGTAGCGGTGACGGCGATGTCGATGCTGGCGATGTCGATGCTGGCCTGATGTTGGATGTCGATGTTAGTGAGGTAGAGAAAGAGAATTTAGAGTTAAGGAGGAAGTTAGCAGCAAAAGACGGAGAGGTGGATGATGCCAAGTGGGCACACCAGTCTTGTCTGGCGCACCTAAGCAGCTTCCAATCCCAGTACGAAAAGGCCTATCAGGACACGCAACGCGCAGTCCTGGTACGAGAGGAAACAGAGAAACAGGTAGAGGCATTGCAGAGGCAGTGTAGTGACCTGAAGGCAGCGTTAAGAGCACTCCATGCTGCCACCACGGAGCAAAGACAAAGCTCACTAGATGACGCAAAGTGCCGGAAGCAGATTTCAGAACTGCAATCTCTGCTTTCTGTTCAAAAAGGATTCCAGGAAACCTTTGGATCAAAGTTAGATGAGGAAGACATCCCTGATTGGGAAGAATTGAGTGAGACAGCGCAGAGATATGTTCAGGGAACATGTGCGCAGGGAAAGCCACAGAAGAGAAAAGCGCCCCACCCTCCCACAGAGCAGATAGTTCAGGCTCCAATGAACCCAGTAACCACCCACCGCACTGCCACATCGGACGATACAGAATTTCTGTATACCACCCCCTTAACAGTGACCCAATAACGGGACGCGTGCAATAAAATCAAACCGTTCCTCCCCACCTCAGACCCCACCACTTCTTTGCTAGAGTAAAGCAGCAAGCAACCACGTACGGCCTGGATGAGCGAGAGCATGTAAAGCTCACAGTTTTGACTTTAGACCCTTCGGTCGTAGCAGCCCTTCCCGACCCACAGAATGTAGGAGGAGGCACCCTTGCAGAGATGCATACAGCGATCTTAGACGCGATCGGGTATAACTGGGGTGACCCCGTAGATGGCCTCAAAAAATGCAGGCAAAAGAAAACCGAGCACCCCACAGCGTTTGCTGGACGCCAGTGGATCCATTTTGCAGCAGTTTTCGGAGACTTAGACCGTGCCCATTTGTCCCCAGACAACATGGCCAAATGGACCCGCACCCTTATCTCCCATGCTACAGAAACAGGACAAAAAGCTTGTGCAAACTATGAACCCTCAGAGGAGGCTCATAATGAGAAATGGGTTGTAAAAAGATTGTCCCGCGCCTGGGAGCAGTCTGTACAAAACAACCCCGCTAGTAAAAACCCCGAGGAACAAGAAGCAGACATACAAACAGTTAAGGCACACCAGAACCCCGCATGGGTAAATGAAGGTAGGAACAACCACCCACAGACACCACAGGAGTGTTACAACTGTGGACAGTTAGGACACTTTGCAAGAGAATGCAATGCCGCGCAAAAGCCACAGAGAGCCCAGCAGACAGGCACTCTGAATAGGACCAGGACAAAGCCCATTCATAGCGTTAGCGCCCATTCAGATCAGACAGACCTGAACGGAACGGACTGACGGTGTTCGGGCTCCCCCACTTGGGTCTGCGACACCCTTTGGGATAGGTCCGGCCGACCAGCAGTTGCAGCAAAAATACGGGGACAGCCCATCGAGTTTCTTTGGGACACAGGAGGGTACCGCACCACAGTAAATTCCTCCGCCATGTTTCAAAAGGACACGTGGCCCACTGCAGCCACGATCACCCTCAGTGGCTTTACAGGTCACTCACAGCAGGGACACATCACAGCCCCTGTACCCATTCAAATCGGCAACATCACCACCAAGCACCCCATAGTTTTAGTCGATCTACCCCACACAGCAGAACACATTTTAGGCATAGATTTTATGAATTCCCATAATTCATCCTTTGATCCAGTCAATCAATGTGTCTGGAAGATGGCAAGATCCGTAAGAGCCCCCGCAACACTCACAGTAGGTGAGTACGCGAACAAAATTAGCGCAGTCGGCGAATTTTGGTTTGACTACGATTACCACAGAGAAGCAGGTTAGGGCAGTTCTGCAGCAAAACAGGACACCATTCGCGCCCCACAAACACGACTGTGGCCGGATGACTGGTTCAGTTCACATTACAGGACCTGACCCTAGACCCCAAAAACAATACGGTTTTCCCCAATTGGTAGAGGGAGAAATCTCAAAAGTTATCGCCAGCTTATTAGAGCAGGGCGTACTCAGATCAGTCGCATCCACTAATAATGCCCCGATTTGGCCAGTGAGAAAGCCCGATGGATCATGGCGACTGACCATCGATTACCGGGAACTCAACAAAATCACCCCCGCAGCAGCCCCCTCAGTAGCCACGAGTCCCGAGACCATGCTCAAACGGGGACTCAATTCCCGCTACTTCACGGTTTTGGACATCAGTAATGGATTCTGGTCCATTCCATTGGCAAAGGCGTGCCAGTACAAATTTGCCTTCACCTTTAAAGCACAGCAGTACACGTGGACATGCCTTCCACAAGGATTCCACAACTCCCCCTCCATTTTCCACCGACAGCTGGCAAATGGTTTAGCCAAATTTTCTTACCCCGAATGTCTGGTCCAGTACGTAGACGACCTACTGCTACAGACAGACACCAAGGAAGAGCACATCGAGCATCTGTCCGAACTCCTAGAACTCCTACAAGCAATTGGATGTAAGGTTAACCCCAAAAAGGACCAACTATTGGAAAACAAAGTGATATATTTGGGAACAATTATCACGCACAGTAAACACGAGATCGAGCATAAAAGGATTGACTCGATCGCTAAATTGCCCCTTCCCCAGAACGTTTCAGCCCTCCGGTCGTTTTTAGGACTGGTTGGATATTGCCAAAACCACATTGACAGTTTCGCGACCATGGCAGCGCCCCTCTCAGACCTCCTAAAGAAAGGAGCCCCCTGGGAATGGCTTCCGCAGCATAGGGATGCTGTGGACTCTTTGAAAAGAGCACTCAGTGCAGCCCCCGCACTACAGGTTCCAGACCCGCTTTCCCCCTATGCGATAGAGGTAGCAAGCACAGACCGCACCCTTTCGGCCGTGCTCCTCCAGGAACGGCACGAGCAGTTAAGGCCCGTAACTTACGCCTCCAGAGTTTTAGATGCTGTGGAGCAGGGATTTTCAGCCTGTGAAAGGCACCTGCTCGCAGTATTCTGGGCAGTACAATATTTTTCATACATAACCGGACTAAACCCCATCACAATCCTGACGGAACACACCCCCACCCAACTTTTACTGGACAATGACTCAAGGACGGTACAGTCAGTCAAATAAGAGCGGCTAGATGGACCCTTCTTTTGCAGGGACGGGACATCACTGTTAAAAGGACAAAGACCAACACTTTTTTAGCCGATAACCTACAGTACCCCGGATCCCTCCATGAATGTGACATTATCTCACTGCACCACAACACAGGCTCCTTTATTGCTAAAACACCCCCCAGAAAGATAGGTAGTTCAACCCAGAGCCCCAAGCACACAGACATGTGCGAACCCATTAGGATAGATAGAACATAGAACGATACAGCGCAGTACAGGCCCTTCGGCCCACGATGTTGCACCGACATGGGAAGTCAAAAAACAAAAGCCATCTAACCTACACTATGCCATTATCATCCATATGCTTATCCAATAAACTTTTAAATGCCCTCAATGTTGGCGAGTTCACTACTGTTGCAGGTAGGGCATTCCACAGCCTCACCACTCTTTGCGTAAAGAACCTACCTCTGACCTCTGTCCTATATCTATTACCCCTCAGTTTAAAGCTATGTCCCCTCGTGCTAGCCATTTCCATCCGCGGGAGAAGGCTCTCCTTGTCCACCCTATCTAACCCCCTGATCATTTTGTATGCCTCTATTAAGTCTCCTCTTAACCTTCTTCTCTCTAACGAAAACAACCTCAAGTCCATCAGCCTTTCTGTAGCGCACAAAGACTCCGAGAGATGAATAGAGTGAAGTCGATGAGGCTTTATTAAGCGTGACTGTTTCCCCCGCAGTTCAGTAGTAGACTCCAGGTACTTATACTCCGCCTTCAGGGCGGAGCTAGAGGTCAACGTCCAACCAGGACCCGGGATCTGTCAGCCAATGACATCATGGCTTCACAGTCCCACATGACCCCTAATGCATACTACCACATTCACCCCTTGTTAAAAATGAACCCGGCGGGGTGATGCTTCGCATGGTGGTAAGGCTTTACAAGGCTGGTCCTGGGAGGAAAACTTTCACATGTTATAACAGTATGTACAAGGTTTTTTTTGTTTCACTATTTACAGTAATCGTCAGGAATAGACAAAATGTTCTCGTTAAAAGTCCACATTGTACTGTTAGATCGACGCCACGAGTCGGTCGGGCGGTCTGGTCGTCCGTGTCGATCACCTCGGCCCCGGTGGTGGTGGTGGTGCTTGTTCCGGTGTTGTCTTCTCCGGGACCATTCCTGGTTGGGCCTGGGAGGAGGACTGATCCTCCTGGGAAGGGGGCGGTCGCGGGGTGCGGCGGTGGCAGGAAGGGGGGGGTTGGGTGAATGGTGTCGGGGGGGGGTGTGTGTTGCCGGCGGGCGCCAGATCCCGCAGGGAGACCGTGTCCTGTCGGCCGTCGGGGTACTCCACGTAAGCGTACTGCGAGTTCGCGTGAAGGAGGTGAACCCTTTCGACCAACGGGTCCGACTTGTGCGCCCGCAAGTGCTTGCGGAGCAAGATGGGTCCTGGGGCCGCCAGCCAGGTCGGCAGCGATGTTCCAGAGGAGGACTTCCTGGGGAAGACAAGGAGGCGCTCATGAGGCATTTGTGGGACTGTGAAGCCATGATGTCATTGGCTGACAGATCCCGGGTCCTGGTTGGACGTTGACCTCTAGCTCCGCCCTGAAGACGGAGTATAAGTACCTGGAGTCCTCCCCCGCAGGCAGTCTACTACTGAACTGCGGGGGAAACAGTCACGCTTAATAAAGCCTCATCGACTTCACTCTATTCGTCTCTCGGAGTCTTTGTGCGCTACAATTTATTAAGCGTGACTGTTTCCCCCGCAGTTCAGTAGTAGACCGCCTGCGGGGGAGGACTCCAGGTACTTATACTCCGCCTTCAGGGCGGAGCTAGAGGTCAACGTCCAACCAGGACCCGGGATCTGTCAGCCGATGACATCATGGCTTCACAGTCCCACATGACCCCTAATGCATACTACCACACTTTCCTCATAAGATTTTCCCTCTATACCAGGCAACATCCTGGTAAATCTCCTCTGCACCCGCTCCAAAGCTTCCACGTCCTTCCTATAATGAGGTGACCAGAACTGTACGCAATACTCCAAATGCGGCCGTACCAGAGTTTTGTACAGCTGCAACATGACCTCATGACTCCGGAACTCAATCCCTCTACCAATAAAGGCCAACACTCCATAGGCCTTCTTCACAACCCTATCAACCTGGGTGGCAACTTTCAGGGATCTATGTACATGGACACCGAGATCCCTCTGCTCATCCACACTTCCAAGAACTTTACCATTAGCCAAATATTCCGTATTCCTTCCAAAGTGAATCACCTCACACTTCTCTACACTAAACTCCATTTGCCACCTCTCAGCCCAGCTCTGCAGCTTATCTATGTCCCTCTGTAACCTGCAACATCCTTCCGCACTGTCGACAACACCACCGACTTTAGTGTCGTCTGCAAATTTACTCACCCACCCTTCTGCGCCCATCCTCTAGGTCATTTATAAAAATGGCAAACAGCAACGGCCCCAGAACAGATCCTTGTGGTACGCCACTTGTAACTGAACTCCATTCTGAACATTTCCCATCAACCACCACCCTCTGTCTTCCTTCAGCTAGCCAATTTCTGATCCACATCTCTAAATCACCCTCAATCCCCAGCCTCCGTATTTTCTGCAATAGCCTACCGTGGGGAACCTTATCAAACGCTTTACTGAAATCCATATACACCACATCAACTGCTCTACCCTCGTCTACCTGTTCAATCACCTTCTCAAAGAACTCGATAAGGTTTGTGAGGCGTGACCTATCCTTCACAAAGCCATGCTAACTATCCCTAATCATATTATTCCTATCTAGATGATTATAATTCTTGTCTCTTATAATCCCCTCCAAGACTTTACCCACAACAGACGTGAGGCTCACCGGTCTATAGTTGCCGGGTTTGTCTCTACTTCCCTTCTTGAACAAAGGGACCACATTTTCTATCCTCCAGTCCTCTGGCACTATTCCTGTAGCCAATGATGACATAAAAATCAAAGCCAAAGGCTCAGCAATCTCTTCCCTGGCTTCCCAGAGAATCCGAGGATAAATCCTATCAGGCCCTGGGGACTTATGTGGATGGATCTTCCATAATATTAGAAGGGAAGCGCATAAAAGGATGCGGCATTTACGTCGAGGACGCGCAGGGACGCGCCCTAGAAGAAATAGCAATAAAACCTCCAGGACACTTGGGCGCGCAGGCGGCAGAACTAACAGCCATTGCGTACATTGTAGAACACCCAGATTCCTTCCCCAGCCCAGCAGACATATATTCGGACAGCCTCTATGTCTGCAAAAGCCTTACGGAATTCCTACCCCTGTGGAAAGCAAGAGGATTTGTTTCCGCAGACGGAAAACCCCTTCCCTCAGCCCCATTACTCCGCCACATTTTAGAAAAAGCACAGAACAGGACCTTGGAATCATCAAAGTTCGCAGTAACCATCGTTCCTCCCCCACTCGAAATGTAAAGGCCGACGCACTGGCAAAAGCAGGTTCCAGACACGGATATTTTTGGACAACCCCCAAAAGCGCACCAGTGAATGCAGTTCAGGTCTCGCAGACTAATATCGAGGATTTAGTGCAGGCCCAGAAGCAGAATAGCAATCTCAGGGAGATTTTAAAAGGAAGATTCCCAGCACCCTACGATAGATTCAAAAATTCACTGACCACACATGACGGTGTGGTGTGAAAAGACACCCTTTATGTGGTTCCTGGACAGGACAGGAATCAGCTCATTTGTTTGTTCCATGACAGTCATGGACATCAGGGAATCAATCCCACTACAGCCCACCTCAAGCAGCTCTATTGGTGTCCGAGTTTGAAAGACGATGTAAGTCACTACGTTGAGAATTGCCTTATCTGTGCCCAGAACAATCCGGACAGATATGCCAAAAAGGCTCAACTTAGTCACACTGACCCGTTAATGGCCTCTGGACTAACCTCCAGATCAATTATATTGGACCATTGCCCCCTTGCAGGAATGGTTATAAGTATGTACTCGTGGTGATAGACATGTTTACAAAATGGGTAGAGGCATTCCTATCCAGAACAAACACTGCAAAGACCACAGCCAAGATTTTAACCCACCACATCTTTATGAAATGGGGACCCACCCGCAGCATTGAGTCCGACTAAGGTTCCCATTTTACGGGACGTGTCATGAAGAACGTCCTCACGATATTTGGCATTACCCAAAAATTCCACATTGCATACCACCCCCAGTCGAGTGGTATCGTGGAGCGCATGAATCGGACCCTAAAAGCTACCCTTCGAAAAATGGTCCAGCAAAACAACACCACTTGGGATTCAGTCCTCCCTTTTGCGCTGATGTTTTTGAGAAATACAGTTTCTACATCCACAGGTTACACCCCACACACCCTCATGACCGGACGCCCCATGAAAGGCACAGAATTTTTATTGGGATTAGGTTTGACCAGCCCCGAAGTGACGGCCCTCACACACGAGAAAGCAGTAGAACAATTAGTGGAGAATGTTAAAGCCGCAGTGAAATTGGGCACAAGAAAGAAATAGAGCAAGGCCTGTTTCGATAAGACAATGCATGCGACTGAGTTCAGTGTAGGACAGCAAGTGATGCTCTCCGTATACAACCCCAGCACATTCCTGTCACCTAAATATTCGGGTCCGTACTCCATTGCGGACAAAGTAAGCCCTTCCGTCTACAAAATAAAGTACCCCAACGGAAAGACTGCGTGGTTCCATATCAACCAGCTGAAGGCATATGGAACACAGTCTAACCACGCACACCACATCATGCTTGACGCAGCACACCATGCCCAGCCCACAGCCAACGTAACCCTACCCTCCCCCAACACGCCCAGCCCAGCCACGGACACAAGCTCGACTCCACCCCCGAAATATACACTCCGCCTCGGTACGCCCACAGACTGCAGCAGCAGAGACAGCGACTGTGACTTGGACGGTAGCCACAGCACGCCTCCCTACTATCCCCATACATCAGGCCCCACACCTAGCGAATCTGAGCACGATTCGCGTGATCCCTCCATCATCACTTTCCCCAACAAACCCTACCACCGACCACCCACCTACAACGACGACCCCGACTCCGTTCCGACAGAATTAGATACAACTTTCTGGCACCGCGACAATTCATTCAGACTTGTCCGGAACGACGAGATGGACCCCAAATCACACCTTGCAGCCCTGATACACTCGAGAGTTTGGCATCCGGGAGAAGATGATGACTCTGAGTCTGACTCCCAAAACGAGAACCCCTTTGCGACCCTGTTCCCAACCGATAACTGAGGTGTCCAGATGATGTTTTAAAAGGAACCGCTTGGCAGTAACGGTGTCCTATCTGATGGAACCTGCACGATATTTGTTGCGTCTTTGATCAATGTTTGTTTGTTACTGTAATTGTTATGTGTTGTATGTAAGATCAGAATTTTTTTTACGGCCCCACGTCACCACCCTTCTGACGCCCACTGGCAGTCAGAGAAACTAGTTTGTCCCGGACGCTAGTTTAGAGGAAATAGTTTGTCCACAGAGACTTGGTAAAGGAACACGTTTGTCCCAGACGCCTGTTCAGAGTAACTTCTGTCGACAGAGAAACCCCGTTCATAACTGCCCTTCAGGTTTAAAAGTAAAACCTTTACAGCAAACCCCCACGACGACTACATTTTTTTCCCGTTCTTGTCGGTTGCTCAGGCAGTGGAGAAACGGCATTGGGACCCGCCCTGCCTGGGAACCCCAACTCTGGTCAGCTATGCTCGGGTAGAGCACAAACGGCATTGAGCACCGTCCTACCCGGGGATTCCATCCAACTCTTACCCGTCGCGGCCCATACACACCTCATTTGGAGGTTTTAGTTCAAAAAGTTTTTGTTTATTTTGCCAATTCCCCATGCTATTTACATCCTAAAACATTTGGATGGTAGATCGCACAGCCTGCGAGACGGCTCGCACTGGTTCAGTATTTGTAAGTGTGTCTTGTCCTGAAATTCGGTTTTTGAAAAAAAAAAATGAGGGAGTCACACATAGTGACCAATTATAAAGGGAGTAATTGGACTTCCGGGTGCGGCTATGCAGAGCTAGGTCGCATATTCGGTAGCTCCCGCTTGGAACGGACTTTTGGGCTTTTTTACAGGGCCCCCACGGCATTTGATTTTCATTTCCCGGTGTGGGAACAAGACTGCAGCATTCCCCTGACAGTGTCCCCCAGGAATGTTATGTCTTTTGGTTACCAGACCCGGCAGAAACAGTAAAAGATTTGGCTGCAACAGGATAAACAGGGCCTCTTCCAGCATGCAGGCGGGGGAAGGGCAAGCTTAAAGCTGCAATTTGACTTGACTCTATCAAAGGTGAATTCTAGCAGCAGAGGGAACAACTGTGAAAAGATCTACCAAGGCCATTGAAAAAGCAGGGACGAGGCTTCCGGTGGCGGCCATGGAGGAGTAGGTCGCGCATTCGGCAGCTCCCGTCTGGAACGGACTCCCAGACCTTTTTCAGGAGTTTCCATAGACTTTTTGGGGCAGACTGGTGAAGCGAACACTGCCAAAAGGATTCCCTCTCGACTTCCGGTTGCGACTATGCGGAGCTAAGCCGCACGATTCGGCAGCTCCCGCTACCACGGATTTTCGGGATCGTTAGAGGAGCCCCAACGGAACTTTTTTTTTTTGACGCAGCCCATGGGGAAGGGAAGAGAGAGGTTCCCCTCCAACTTCTATGAAACGGACCAGAAGTGTAACGGCCAAAGGAGCGGCACTGGAGCAACGGGAAAAGCGAGGGGAAGAAAACAAAATGGCGGCGGCCAGGGACAAAGGGGAGCTGCAGGAGTTCATCAAGCGCTGCTTCGAGATGCGCAAGGAGATGTTGGCGCCTATGCTTTCGGTAATTGAAGGACTCGGGATCACCCAGAAGGCCCACGAAGCTAAGATCCAGGAGGTACAGAAAAGAGTCAGTCAGAACGAGGACGAGCTCGTGGGCCTGGCGGTGAGAGTGGAGCAGAACGAGGCGCTACACAAGAGGTGGGCGGGAAGACTCGAAGACCTGGGGAGAACAGGTCTAGGAGAAAGAATCTGCGAATCCTGGGTCTCCCTGAGGGAGTGGAGGGGGCTGATGCCGGGGCATACGCGAGCACGATGCTCGAGGCGATGATGGGCACGAAGGCCCCTTCGAGGCCGCTGGAGTTGGACGGGGCACATCGGGTGCTGGCGAAGAAGCCCCAGGCAAATGAGCCGCCAAGGGCGATGGTGGTGAGGTTCCACCGGTTCACGGACAGAGAGTGGGTCCTGAGATGGGCCAAGAAGGAGCGGAGCAGTAAGTGGGACAATGCAGAGATCCGAATATACCCCGACTGGAGCACGGAGGTTGCAAAGCGGAGAGCGGGTTTCAACCGGGCCAAAGCGGTGTTGTACCAGAAAGAAGTGAAATTCGGAATGCTGCAGCCAGCGTGACTGTGGGTCACATACAAGGGCCAACACGATTACTTTGAAACGCCTGAGAAGGCGTGGACCTTTGTACAAGCCAAAAAGTTGGACTCTAACTGAGGGTTTGTGAGGGTGGGGGGGATGTTTTGGGGTTTGATGTGTGATGGTTGTTGTATATAGGGGGTCAATCACGCGCAGGAAATGTTACATGGGCTGGGGGAGAGAGACAAAGCCATGACAGGAGCTGCGCCAGAGGGGACGGAGCAGGCTTTGGAAAGGCTGGAAGGGGAACGAAGGAATGCATATGGATTGGGAGACTCCCACGCGGGGAGGTCAATGGGACGGCGGGGGAAGCCGGGGTCAGCAGGCGTCAGCTGACTTACGGGAGTGACATGGGGGGAGCAAAAAAGCTAGACAGGGGTCTAGCGGGGCGGGGGGGAGAGAAAAGGGTTGCTGCTGCACTGGCTGAAAGGGAATGGGACACAGAAGAGGTGGTCGAGATGGGGGTCCCCCCTCTGGGGGACTGGAGGGTGAGGGAGGCGTGGACACGGGACTGGCCCAGAAAAGGAGATGGCTAGTCGGCGGGGCATGGGGGGGGTTCGAGCCCCTCCAATCCGGCTGATAACGTGGAATGTGAGGGGCCTGAATGGGCCGGTGAAGAGGGCTCGAGTGTTCGCGCACTTAAAGGGACTGAAGGCGGACGTGGTCATGCTCCAAGAGACACACCTGAAGGTGGCGGACCAGGTCAGGTTAAGAAAGGGATGGGTAGGACAGGTATTCCACTCGGGACTGGACGCGAAGAATAGAGGGGTGGCAATATTGGTGGGAAAGCGGGTGTCATTTGAGGCCAAGACTATTGTAGCGGACAATGGAGGGCGATATGTAATGATGAGCGGTAGGCTGCAAGGGACGTGGATGGTGTTGGTAAACGTATACGCCCCGAACTGGGATGATGCAGGATTCATGAAGCGCATGTTGGGGCGCATTCCGGACCTGGAGGTAGGAGGACTGATAATGGGAGGGGACTTCAATACTGTGTTGGACCCAGCACTGAACCGCTCCAAATCAAGGACTGGAAAGCGGCCGGCGGCAGCCAAGGTACTTAGGGAGTTTATGGATCAGATGGGGGGAGTGGACCCATGGCGGTTTGCAAGGCCGCAGGCCAGGGAATTTTCTTTCTTCTCCCATGTACACAAAGCCTACTCCCGGATAGATTTTTTGTTCTGGGTAGGGCGCTCACCCCGAGGGTGGAGGGGACGGAGTATTCGGCCATAGCCGTTTCGGACCATGCCCCGCACTGGGTGGAACTGGAGCTGGGAGAGGAGAGGGACCAACGCCCGTTGTGGCGGCTGGATGTGGGACTGCTGGCGGACGAGGTGGTGTGTGGGAAGGTGAGGGGGTGTATCGAAAGGTACTTGGAGGCCAACGACAACGGGGAGGTGCGGGTGGGGGTGGTATGGGAGGCGGTGATCAGGGGAGAGCTAATTTCCATTAGGGCTCATAGGGAGAAGACAGAGGTTATGGAAAGGGAAAGGTTAGTGGGGGAGATTTTGAGAGTGGACAGGAGATACGCAGAGGCCCCGGAGGAAAGGTTACTTGGGGAAGACGATGGCTCCAGACGGAGTTTGACCTGTTGACCACAGGGAAGGTGGAAGCACAGTGGAGGAAAGTGCAGGGGGCGACCTACGAGTATGGAGAAGAGGCTAGTCGGATGCTGGCACACCAGCTCCGTAAGAGGATAGCAGCGAGGGAAATAGGGGGAGTCAAAGATGGAAGGAGAGCCACGGTTCGGAGTGCGATGAAAATAAACAAGGTATTCAAGGCCTTTTATGAAGAACTGTACAGATCCCAGCCCCCAGCGGGGGAAGAGGGGATGAGACAATTCCTAGATCAGCTGAGATTCCCGAGGGTGGAGGAGCAAGAAGTGGCTGGTTTGGGGGCACCAATTGGGTTGGAGGAGCTGAGCAAGGGTTTGGGGAGCATGCAGGCGGGGAAGGCCCCGGGACCGGACGGATTCCCGGTGGAGTTCTATAGGAAGTACGCAGACCTGTTGGCCCCGCTACTGGTGAGGACCTTTAATTATCATAGAATTTACAGAGCAGAAGGAGGCCATTCAGCCCATCGAGTCTGCACCGGCTCTTGGAAAGAGCACCCTACCCAAGGTCAACACCGCCACCCTATCCCCATAACCCAGTAACCCCACCCAACACTAAGGGCAATTTTGGACACTCATGGCAATTTATCATGGCCAATCCACCTAACCCGCACATCTTTGGACTGTGGGAGGAAACCGGAGCACCCGGAGGAAACCCACGCACACACGGGGAGGATGTGCAGACTCTGCACAGACAGTGACCCAAGCCAGAATCGAACCTGGGACCCTGGAGCTGTGAAGCAATTGTGCTATCCACAAGGCTACCGTGCTGCCCCCAATGAGGCAAGAGAGGAGGGGAGCCCTGCCCCCGACAATGTCGGAAGCGACAATTTCTTTGATCCTAAAGCGGGACAAGGACCCACTGCAATGTGGATCGTACAGGCCGATCTCGCTCCTCAATGTGGATGCAAAGTTGCTGGCAAAAGTGCTGGCCACGAGGATCGAGGACTGTGTCCCGGGGGTAATCCACGAGGACCAGACGGGATTTGCAGACAACTAAACACCAATGTGCGGCGGCTCTTAAACGTGATAATGATGCCATCGGAGGAGGGAGAGGAGGAGATAGTGGCAGCTATGGACGCGGAGAAGGCCTTTGACCGAGTAGAGTGGGAGTACCTCTGGGAGGTGCTGCGTAGGTTTGGGTTCGGGGTATGGTTTATCAATTGGGTTAAGCTCCTTTACAGAGCCCCGATGGCGAGTGTAGTGACGAACCGGCGGAGGTCGGAGTACTTTCGACTGTACCGAGGGACGAGGCAGGGGTGCCCCCCGTCCCCCCTGTTGTTCGCATTGGCGATCGAACCATTGGCCATGTCATTGAGGGAGTCTAATAAATGGAGGGGGGTGGTCCGAGGGGGAGAAGAGCTTCGGGTGTCGCTACATGCGGATGACCTGTTGCTGTACGTGGCGGATCCAATGGAGGGGATGGTGGAGGCCATGCAGACTCTAAGGGAGTTTGGGGAGTTTTTGGGCTATAATCTCAATGTAGGGAAGAGTGAGCTCTTTGTATTACAGGCGGGGGACAAGAAAGAGGGATAGGGGACCTATCGCTGAGGAGGGCGGAGGGGAGCTTTCGGTATCTGGGGATCCAGATAGCCAGGAGTTGGGGGACCCTACATAAACTGAATCTGACGAGTTTGGTGGAGCAAATGGAGGAGGATTTCAAAAGATGGGACATGTTACCGCTCTCGCTGGCGGGTAGAGTGCAGTCGGTCAAAATGGTGGTCCTTCCGAGGTTTCTGTTTGTGTTTCAGTGCCTTCCCATCGTGATCACTAAGGCCTTTTTTAAGAGTGTAGGCAGGAGTATTATGGGGTTTGTGTGGGCGAATAATACCCCGAGAGTAAGGAGAGGATTCCTGGTACGCAGTAGGGACCGAGGAGGGTTGGCGCTGCCAAACCTGGGGCGCTACTACTGGGCAGCAAATGTGGTGATGATCCGCGGGTAGGATATGGAGGGAGAGGGGGTGGCATGGAAGAGGATGGAGATGGCGTCCTGTAAAGGAACGAGTCTGGGGGCGTTGGTGACGGCACCGCTGCCGCTCTCGCCGACAAAGTATACCACGAGCCCGGTGGTGGCGGCAACGCTAAGGATCTGGGGCCAGAGGAGACGGCACCGAGGTGCAATGGGAGCATCAGTGTGGTCCCCGATCAAGGGTAACCACCGGTTTGTCCCGGGGAAGATGGACGGGGGGTTCCAGAGCTGGCATCGGGCGGGGATTGGAAGAATGGGGGACCTGTTCATCAACGGGACATTTGCAAGCCTAGGGACATTGGAGGAGAAGTTCGAGTTAGCCCCGGGAAATACCTTTAGATATATGCAGGTGAGGGCTTTTGTGAGGCGACAGGTGAGGGAATTCCCGTTGCTCCCGGCACAAGAAATTCAAGACAGGGTGATCTTGGGTGTATGGGTCGGGGAGGGCAAGGTGTTGGCAATACACCAGGAGATGAAAGAAGAGGGGGAAGCGCTGGTAGAAGAGTTGAAGGGTAAATGGGAGGAGGAGCTGGGGGAGGAGATTGAGGAAGGTCTGTGGGCTGATGCCCTAGGTAGGGTTAATTCCTCCTCCTCGTGTGCCAGGCTCAGCCTGATACAATTTAAGGTGGTCCACAGAGCTCACTTAACGGGTCGAGGTTGAGTAGGTTCTTTGGGGTAGAGGACAGATGTGGAAGGTGGTCAAGGAGCCCGGCGAACCATGTCCATATGTTTTGGTCATGCCCGGCACTGGAGGGGTTCTGGAGAGCAGTGGCGGGAGCAATATCTCAGGTGGTGAAAGTCCGGGTCAAGCCAAGCTGGGGGCTAGAAATATTTGGAGTAGTGGACGAACCGGGAGTGCAGGAGGCGAAAGAGGCCGGCATTCTGGCCTTTGCGTCCCTAGTAGCCCGGCGAAGGATCTTGCTAATGTGGAAGGAGGCGAAGCCCCCCAGCCTGGAGGCCTGGATAAATGATATGGCTGGGTTCATAAAGTTGGAGAGGATTAAGTTCGCCTTGAGAGGGTCGGCACAGGGGTTCTACAGGCAGTGGCAACCGTTCCTAGACTATCTCGCGGAGCGTTAGAGGAAGGTCGGTCAGCAGCAGCAGCAACCTTGGGGGCGGGGGGGGGGGGGGGGGGCAGGTGGAGGGGACGTCCTGGGAGGGGGGGGGCGGCGGCAGGTGGAGGGGATGTCCTGGGAGGGGGGGGGGGGGAGAGGGGGACTGCCTGGGAGGGTGGATGAGCAAGAGATAACATGAAGGGTTGGGGAAACTGGCACGTACGAGTGAGGGCCAGTGTACAAAGCTGTGTAAATATATCATTTTGCCATGTATATATCTTGCTCTGCGCGATTTCTCATTTATTACGAGGGGGGGGTTATTGTTTGTAAGGGAGAAAAATTGTGTTAAAAAACTTTAATAAATATATTTATAAAGGGAGTAATTGGCACTAAAGGACAGACATACTAACGCATGAGATATTAAAACAAGGTAGTAGCAGACACTATGCTTGATCCCACAGAACTCCAGAAGCTCCAAAAGAAGAGAAGAGAAGCAAAGAGAAAGAAGAAGATGAGGACATCCTCCACGTTGGTCATCACCTTCATCATATGCTTACAGTTGTGCGCGAACATGAACCCCCTGACCCCAACCCCCCCCCCCCCCCAGCCGTTAATGATTCACTTTCCCACAGTACCCAGAGCCCAAGAACAAGCAACGCAACACCATCCTGGTGTGACAGGTTTATAACGTGGTACTCCCTGTCCTACTTAATAGAATCCCTATTCGCATTGGCGATACTCTGCAGCATCGTGCAGACTATCCGCATGAGGAAATGGCAAAGGAGAGCCTACCGCGCTCGCACCCCGGTATACAGAATAAGATCCCCTATTTTCGGTTATGACCAGACCCCCGACCCCTCGACCTATAATAAACATATTAGTTGCGTCTTTTGTAAATCAAGAAATGTGTTTCATGAGCGATTGTACAAAGCCCTGTGCTTGACTGCCAAGCCAGGAAAAATGTGAATATTGCTGTTATGATTTTTTTGTATGGTTAGGATGATTGAATGTTTGTGTGAGTGTAGGTTATTGAGGATAGTTAGAGGTACCAATTTTTTTGTTTTGTAATGCATGCCCCTTTCATGACATAGCGCCACTTAGAATGTTAGTTAAAAATGTTCTTGCATAGTTATGGTCAGTGTAGAGGCCATGAAAGAGTGCTCGCCGGGTCAGGGAATGAAAACAACACAGTTATGTGATCCTTCACTCTTCGTGTTCGGGATCACAAGGAGAATGTGTAGCCACCTGAGTTGGCCACTTCCCGACTTAAAATGGCGATCCACAAAGGCTGCAGGGAAATTCAGCCAACACAAGCAAACACTAGCAGGTGCAAAGTTTGCTGTGTATTAGACTCTGCAGAAACCCAGACAGCTTCGGTACAAGCAGCCACCTGCATATTAATGAGCGATCCCCGGGAACAATCGAAACATTTAAAGGTAAACAAGGCCAAGCCAGACTCCTCGGCGCCAGCGGGAGCCAACACAAAAGAGGTTAACGTACACATAAAGACCACCCAATGATCAGGGAACAACTCCAGTAATTGGAGAAATCGAACCAAGTGATTGGAACGAAGTACAATCACTTGGAACCAGATACAGGGTCCGCCCCGACAGGCAGGAAGCCCTGGGAATTATAAAGTAGAGCCCCCAAGTTCAAATGGGTCTTCTTGACCGGGTCACGTACAGCAACCGAACAAGCTCAAGTCAACCCGTGAACGTGACCGGTCTCGCTGCCACGCCTTCCAAGTAAGTTCCGAACCAACGCACGCTACGAGATAGCTACCAGTCCATACCAGCTTTCGAATCTTACAGTCTCAGAACCCGAACAAAAGGCCATTTGTCCCCCTGACCTGGTGGACTGGTCCGAAGCTAAGTATAGGCCTGTTAGTTGTAGAGATAGTTTATTAAGTAGAATTTATGCGTGAGTAGCAAGTGATTGTATATAATAAACGTGTTTAATTTGAATCTTACTAATCGGTGTGTTGAGTTATTGATCAGTACTTGACCTTGAACCTCGTGGTGGTGTCATAAAGATACCTGGCGACTCGAGAGCAAAGGTAATAAATCAGAACCAACCAAAGTTAGCAACAGTCCTGCTGATCATGGCCGCAGATGGTAACAGTGTCCAAGTACGGCTGGCTCTGATGTTCAGAAGGGAGGGTCAATGCGCAGAAGAGCAATAGTCATAGGGGACTCTATAGTCAGAAGCACAGATAGGCTATTCTGCGGACGTGAAAGAGACTCCAGGATGGTATGTTGCCTCCCTGGTGCCAGGGTCCAGGATGTCTCCGAACGGGTAGAGGGCATCCTGAAGGGGGAGGGCAAACAGGCAGAGGTCGGTGTACATATCGGTACTAACGACATAGGCAGGAAGGGCATGAGGTCCTGCAGCAGGAGTTCAGGGAGCTAGGCAGAAAGTTAAAAGACAGGACCTCTTGGTTTGTAATCTCAGGATTACTCCCTGTGCCACGTGCCAGTGAGGCTAGAAATAGGAAGATAGAGCAGCTAAACACGTGGCTAAACAGCTGGTGTAGGAGGGAGGGTTTCCGTTATCTAGACCACTGGGAGCTCTTCCGGGGCAGGTGTGACCTATATAAGAAGGACGGGTTGCATCTAAACTGGAGAGGCATAAATATCTTGGCCGCGAGGTTTGCTAGTGTCGCAAGGTGAGAGCATTGAGGGAGAACTAGGGAATAGGGCCAGTATGGCTCTGAGGCAGAGCAGACAGGGAGACGTTGCTGAACACAGCGGGTCTGGTGGCCTGAAGTGCATATGTTTTAATGCAAGAAGTATTACGGGTAAGGCAGATGAACTTAGACCTTGGATTAGTACTTGGAACTATGATGTTGTTGCCATTACAGAGACCCGGTTGAGGCAAGGGCAGGATTGGCAGCTAAACGTTCCAGGATTTAGATGTTTCAGGCGGGATAGAGGGGGATGTAAAAGGGGTGGCGGAGTTGCGCTACTGGTTAGGGAGAATATCACAGCTGTACTACAGGAGGACACCTAAGAGGGCAGTGAGGCTATATGGGTAGAGATCAGGAATAAGAAGGGTGCAGTCACAATGTTGGGGGTTTACTACAGGCCTCCCAACAGCCAGCGGGAGATAGAGGAGCAGATAGGTAGACAGATTTCGGAAAAGAGTAAAAACAACAGGGTTGTTGTGATGGGAGACTTCAACTTTCCCAGTATTGACTGAGACTCACTTAGTGTCAGGGGCTTAGACGGGGCACAGTTTGTATGGAGCATCCAGGAGGGCTTCTTAAAACAATATGTAGACAGTCCAACTTGGGAAGGGGCTGTATTGGACCTGGTATTGGGGAATGAGCCCGGCCAGGTGGTAGAAGTTTCAGTAGGGGAGCATTTCGGGAACAGTGACCACAATTCAGTAAGTTTTAAAGTGCTGGTGGACAAGGATAAGAGCGGTCCTAGGGTGAATGTGCTAAATTGGGGGCAGGCTGATTATAACAATATTAGGCGGGAGCTGAAGAACCTAGATTGGGGGAGGATGTTTGAGGGTAAATCAACATCTGACATGTGGGAGGCTTTTAAGTGGCAGTTGAAAGGAATTCAGGACCGGCATGTTCCTGCGTGGAAGAAGGATAAATACGACAATTTTCGGGAACCTTGGATAACGAGAGTTATTGTCGGCCTCGTCAAAAAGAAAAAGGAGGCATTTGTCAGGGCTAAAAGGCTGGGAACAGACAAAGCTTGTGTGGAACATAAGGAAAGTAGGAAGGAACTTAAGCAAGGAGTCAGGAGGGCTAGAATGGGTCACAAAAAGTCATTGGCAAATAGGGTTAAGGAAAATCCCAAGGCTTTTTACACGTACATAAAAAGCAAGGGGGTAGCCAGGGAAAGGGTTGGCCCACTGAAGGACAGGGGAGGGAATCTATGTGTGGAGCCAGAGGAAATGGGCGAGGTACTAAATGAATACTTTGCATCAGTATTCACCAAAGAGAAGGAATTGGTAGATGTTGAGTCTGGAGAAGGGTGTGTAGATAGCCTGGGTCACATTGAGATCCAAAAAGACGAGGTGTTGGGCATCTTGAAAAATATTAAGGTATATAAGTCCCCAGGGCCTGATGGGATCTACCCAGAATACTGGAGGAGGCTAGAGAGGAAATTGCTGAGGCCTTGACAGAAATCTTTGGATCCTCACTGTCTTCAGGTGATGTCCCGGAGGACTGGAGAATAGCCAATGGTGTTCCTCTGTTTAAGAAGGGTAGCAAGGATAATCCAGGGAACTACAGGCCGGTGAGCCTTACGTCAGTGGTAGGGAAATTACTGGGGAGAATTCTTCGAGACAGGATCTACTCCCATTTGGAAGCAAATGGATGTATTAGTGAGAGGCAGCATGGTTTTGTGAAGGGGAGGTCATGCCTCACTAACTTGACAGAGTTTTTCAAAGAGGTCACAAAGATGATTGATGCAGGTAGGGCAGTGGATGTTGTCTATATGGACTTCAGTAAGGCCTTTGACAAGGTCCCTCATGGTCGACTAGTACAAAAGGTGAAGTCACACGAGATCGGGGTGAGCTGGCAAGGTGAATACAGAACTGGCTAGGTCATAGAAGGCAGAGAGTAGCAATGGAAGGATGCTTTTCTAATTGGAGGGCTGTGACGAGTGTTCGGCAGGGATCAGTGCTGGGACCTTTGCTGTTTGTAGTATATATAAATGATTTGGAGGAAAATGTAACTGGTCTGATTAGTAAGTTTGCAGATGACACAAAGGTTGGTGGAATTGGACTGTCAGAGGATACAGCAGAATTTAGATTGTTTGGAGACTTGGGCGGAGAGATGGCAGATGGAGTTTAATCCGGACAAATGTGAGGTAATGCATTTTGGAAGGTCTAATGCAGGTAGGGAATATATAGTGAATGGTAGAACCCTCAAGTGTATTGAAAGTCAGAGAGATCTAGGTGTACAGGTCCACAGGTCACTGAAAGGGGCAACACAGATGGAGAAGGTAGTCAGGAAGGCATATGACATGCTTGCCTTCATTGGCCGGGGCATTGAGTATAAGAATTGGCAAGTCATGTTGCAGCTGTATAGAACCTTAGTTAGGCCACACTTGGAGTATAGTGTTCAATTCTGGCCGCCACACTACCAGAAGGATGTGGAGGCTTTAGAGAGGGTGCAGAAGAGATTTACCAGGAGGTTGCCTGGTATGGAGGGCATTAGCTATGAGGAGCGGTTGAATAAACTCAATTTGTTCTCACTGGAACGAAGGAGGTTGGGGGGCGACCTGATAGAGGTCTACAAAATTATGAGGGGCATAGACAGAGTGGATAGTCAGAGGCTTTTCCCCAGGGTAGAGGGGTCAATTACGAGGGGGCATAGGTTTAAGGTGAGAGGGGCAAGGTTTAGAGTAGATGTACGAGGCAAGTTTTTTACACAGAGGGTAGTGGGTGCCTGGAACTCGCTACCGGAGGTGGTGGTGGAAGCAGGGACAATAGTGACATTTAAGGGGCATCTTGACAAATACATGAATAGGATGGAAATAGAGGGATACGGACCCAGGAAGTGTAGAAGATTGTAGTTTAGTCGGGCAGCATGGTCGGCACGGGCTAGGAGGGCCGAAGGGCCTGTTCCTGTTCTGTACTTTTCTTTGTTCTTTGTTCTTTGTACGGGTATGTTGCCCGCAAACAGTACTGGTCCACCATTCGATCCATCGTTCTCTGAAAAACCGAGACCCTGTTAGTGACGCCGAAGGGGACGCTGAGGAAGTGGAAGAGTCGGCCAACTGCTTCAAACGCAGTGTAGTGGCACTCTTCCGGGCAGATTGGGAGCTGGTGGTAGGCCGACTTCAGATCGACCGTTGAGAACACACGGTACTGTGCGATCTGGTTGACCATCTCCGCTATGCGGGGGACGGGGGACGCATCCAGTTGCGTGAACCGATTAATAATCTGGCTGTAGTCTACAACCATCCGATTCTTTTCCCTGGTCCGAACGACCACCACTTGTGCTCTCCAGGGGCTGTTGCTGGCCTCGATGATCCCTTCACTCAACAGTCGCTGGACCTCCAACTTGATAAAAGTCATGTCTTGGGAACTGTACCGCCTGCTCCTGGTGGTGATGGGCTTACAGTCGAGAGTGAGGTTCGCAAAGAGTGAAGGGGGGGAACTTGAGGGTCGCGAGGCTGCATACCGTGAGGGGGGGGTAAGGGTCCGCCGAACTGTAGGGTCAGGCTTCGGTAACTGCATTGGAAGTCTAATCCAAGCAGTAGGGGAGTGCAGAGGTGAGGGAGGACGTACAGCTTAAAATGAGCGTACTGGGCGCCCTGCATCGCGCGATTAGCGATACAGTACCCCCGGATCTGAGCCGAATGGGATCCGGAGGTAAGGGAGATTGTTTGGGCTGCGGGGTAGATGTGACGGGAGAAGCGCCTTACAGTGTCACGGTGAACAAAGCTCTCCGTGCTCCTGGAGTTGAAAAGACAGGGGGTCTCGTGCCCATTGACCCGGATGACCATCATTGAATTTTGCAGGTGCTTTGGCTGTGACTGGTCGAGGGCGACTGCGCCAAGCTGCGGGTAGCCTGCGTGGTCGGCGGTATTGGGGGTCACAAAATGGCGGCCCCATGAGTCGCACATGTCGGGCTGGGTCGAAGGTGGTGACCAAGATGGCCGCCCCCATCCGCCGCACGTGTCGTTCGGTGCCGGAGCCAGCAGCCAAGATGGCGGACCCCACGAGTCGCACGAGGCTGTTGACACGTCTGAAGGGGGCGTCCCGGCAGGTTCTCAGCCACATTGCAAGGTCTGCGGGCCTGCGAGTCCATAGGTCAGCCCTGGTGAGTTTGATTTCTGGACTTTAGGTCGGCCCAGACAGACTCTGGCGAAGTGTCCCTTTTTACCACAGTCGCTGCACGTCGCTGTGCGGGCTGGGCAACACTGCCAGGGGTGTTGGCCCTGGCCGCAGAAGTAGTACTGCGATTCCCCGGGCTGGACTGGCAGCCGCGCGGCACAGGCCTGTGACATAGTCTGGTCCAATGGGGACGTGACGATGGTGTCCATGAGGGGTTCGCCGGGCCCGCGGGGAACGCACTGAGGCTCTGGTAGGCCACCTCTAACGAGGTGGCTAGCTTTACCGTGTCCCGCAGGTCAGTGGTCCCATTTTCCAGCGGGCGCTGCCTGATGTAGTTCGATTGGACCTCAGCCACATAGGTGTCCTGGATCTGTAGGTTCACCTGCTCCTCCGCCGTCACATCCCGATAGCTGCAGTTCCTTGCGAGTAGGGTCAGGTTTTCCAGGTACTCGTCCAGCGATTCCCCAGTGTGTAGTGAGGAGATGTCGGGCGAACACCTCATTTACAGGCTTCACGAAATGCGGCTTGAGGGTTGCGACCGCTGCCTCGTACGTAGCAGCTTTCTCTATCATCACGGAGATTCGATGGCTCACCCGAGTGTGGAGGAATTGCAGCTTGAGGGTTTCAGAGGGAGGCGTTGTGGAGGAGTCGAGGTAGGCCTCAAAACAGCGAAACCAATGTTTGAAGATCTCCTTGGCCTCGGTCGCGCACGTATCGAGTTCGAGCTTATCTGGCTTTAGAGCGACTTCCATGGTGCTGTCGATGATAATAAATTGTTATACCGTCAATTCACTGTGAGACCGTGAGAACGAGTGAACATTTATGCTTTATTATCCATGAACTCGCCTGCCAGTGTCGGCTGTACAAATGAGTGCCACCCACAGGTGGCCGGTCTATATATGGCCCCGGTGAGAGCGGAGCCAGAGGCGGAGCCCACCGGGGTTCCAGTACAGTACCTGGAAGTAGGCCGTATCATAATTTCCAGGTCACAGCACTATACAGACAGTTCATGCTTAGGTGACGTTCCCTGGCCTCCAGAACCTTTCTTAAATATTGGAACCACATTAGCTGTTCTCCAATCCTCTAGCACCTCCCCCCATGGCCAGAAAGGAATTAAAAATTTGGATTAGAGCCCCAGCATTCTCCGCCCTCACCTCTCACAGCTTCCACGGTCACAATTCATCTGGACCTGGATATTTGGCCACTTTTAAGCCTGCCAATACTGCAAATATCTTGTCACTCCCTGTGACAATTTGCTTAAAAATCCTACAATCTCTCTCCCCGAGTTCCATATCTACCTCCTCATTTTCTTGGGTGAAGATAGATGTGAAGAATTTGTTCAAAACCCTACCAATGTCCTCTGGCTCCACTCACAGATTTCCCCCTTGGTCCTTAATGGGCCCTATTCTTTCCCTGATTATCCTTTTCCTATTGATATACTTATAGAATATCTTGGGATTTTTCCTATTTTTAGCAGCCAATGTTTATTCTTATCCCTCTTTGCTCTCCTAATTGATTTCTTTAGCTCCATCCTGCACTTTCTGTAGTCCACTAATGCCTCTGCAGACTTTTAAAAAAAATTGAGTGACCAATTAATTTTTTTCCAATTAAGGGGCAATTTAGCGTGACCAGTCCACCTACCCTGCACATCTTTTGGGTTGTGGGGGCGAAACCCATGCAGACACGGGGAGAATGTGCAGACACGGGGAGAATGTGCATCCTCCACATGGACAGTGACCCAGAGCCGGGATCGAACCTGGGACCTTGGCGCTGTGAGACAGCAATACTAACCACTGCGCCACCGTGCTGCCCTTGTCTCTGCAGACACGTCCTCCTTATACTTGTTAAAAGCCTCTCTTTTTCTTCTCATTGTATCCTGAATGTCTCTGGTCATCCATGATTCTCTGGGTTTGTTGCACCTTCCTATTCCCCTAGAGGAAACATGTTGGGCTTGTACCCTCCCCATTTCATCTTTGATGATCCCCTGCTCTTCTGTAGATTTCCCCACAAGTAACTCTTTGCAGTCTACTTTGGCCAGATCCTGCCTTATTTTGTTAAAATCTACTCTTCCCCAATCCAAAACCTTTTTTTGCAACTTATCTATTTCTTTGTCCATAAAAAATTTAAATAGAACCATGTTGTGGTCGCTATCACAAAAATGTTCCCTTCCCAACACCTCAACCGGCTTCATTCTCCAGAATTAGGTCCAGCACTGCACCGTCCCTTGTTGGATACTCTACATATTGAGCTAAAATGTTCTCCTGGATACATTTTAAGAACTCTACTCCATCTAAGCCCTTAACATGATGGCTATCCCAATTAATTTTGGGAAAGTTGAGATCACCTAATGTAATTACCTTCTTATTATTTTTTAAAAATATTTTTATTGACTTATTTGCAAAATTTTTATAACAATAACAAATGAAATAATAACAACATGGTAAAATAGACATTTCCCACCCAACCCCTTCTGTACATCTCTTAACCATATTGCACCAACCCTCACCCCCTCCCTTCAGAGTGCTGCTTCTGCTGACATTTAAATTTTCCCCGAGAAAGTCGACGAACGGCTGCCACCTCCGGGAGAACCCCAACATTGAGCCTCCACATTAAAACTTTATTTTCTCCAGCTTGAGAAACCCAGCCATGTCACTAACCCAGGTCTCCACACTCGGGGGCTTCGAGTCCCTCCACATTAAAAGGATCCATCTCCGGGCTACCAGGGAGGCAAAGGTCAGGACATCGGCCTCTTTCACTCCCTGAACTCCCGGGTCTTCTGACACTCCAAAGATCGCTACCTCTGGACTCGGCACCACCCGCGTACCTAGCACCGTGGACATTGCCGTGGCAACCCCTGCCAGAACCCTCCAAGCTTCGGGCATGCCCAAAACGTATTGACATGTTTTGCTGGGCTTCCCGCACAACTCACACATCTGTCTTCTACCCCGAAAAACTTGCTCATCCTCGCCGCCGTCATGTGTGCCCGGTGTACCACTTTAAACTGCATTAGACTGAGCCTGGCACATGATGAGGAGGAATTAATCCTGCTTAGGGCGTCCGCCCACAGACCCGCCTCTAACTCTCCACTTAACTCCTCCTCCCACTTGCCCTTCAGTTCCTCCACCGGGCTTTCCTCCGCCTCCAGCAACTCCTGATAGACATCTGGCACCTTCCCCTCCCCCACCCAGATACCGGACACTACTCTGTCCTGTATCCCCCGTGGCGGGATCAGCGGGAAAGCCAACACCTGTTTCCTCAGAAAGTCCCGGACTTGTAAATATCTGAAACCATTCCCCGGCGGCAGCTTGAACCTGTCCTCCAGCGCCTTCAGACTGGGAAAACTCCCGACTATGAACAGATTTCCCATCCGTCTAATTCCTGCTCTCTGCCAGCTCCGGAACCCGCCATCTATCCTGCCCGGCGCGAACCTGTGATTATTCCAAATCGGGGTCCAGACTGACGCACCCTCCACCTTCTTGTACCTCCTCCATTGTCCCCAGATCCTCGATGCCGCTACCACCACCGGGCTAGTGGAGTAACGGGCCGGCGAGAACGGCAGAGGTGCCGTTACCAGTGCTCCCAAACTGATGCCTTTGCATGATGCCACCTCCATCTGCTCCCTTTGCACTACAACAACATTTATCCTCTTATTATTTTTACACACCTCCGCGGATTGTGCACATATTTGCTCCTCAGTTTCCTGCTGACTATCTGGGGGCCTATAATAAACATATAGCAGCGTAGCTGTCCTTTTTTTATTCCTAAGCTCTACCCACAAAGCTTCATATGATGCCACCCTTCAAGATATCATCTCTCCTTACTGCAGTAACTGGCTCCTTAAATAATAATGCAATCCTCCTCCTCTTTTACACCTCCTCTGTCTTGCCTGAACACATTCTATACCCCTGGATGTTGAACTGCCAACCCTTCCCCTCACTCAACCAGGGGTGCGATTCTCCGATGCCCCGCCGTTTTGGAGAATCGACTGGGGCGCCAGTTTTTCACGTGACGACGCTCCGACGGCCTCCGGCGATTCACCGAAGCGGCGAGATCGGCACAATCGAGTTTTGCACGGCGCAGTCCGGTGAAGCGCCCGAGACACCCAAAATGGCGATTCACCGGTACCCCGCTATTCTCAGGGCTGGGTGGGCTGAAGTCCCGACGGCGTGACCCCAGTTCACGCCGTCGCCGTTCGCACCTGCTATTTAAAGTCGTTATCCGGTCGTGCTGAGAAGTGAGGAGGTGAGCGGACTGTTCCGCAGCTCCTGCAGGCCGTGTCGGCTTCCCCGAGAACGCTGCGGCCAATGGAGGGGGGGTGAGGGATCGGAGTGCAGGTGGGAGGGGGGGTGAGGGAGCGGAGTGCAGGTGGGAGGGGGGGTGAGGGAGCGGAGTGCAGGTGGGAGGGGGGTGAGGGAGCGGAGTGCAGGTGGGAGGGGGTGAGGGAGCGGAGTGCAGGTGGGAGGGGGGGTGAGGGACAGGAGTGCAGGTGGGAGGGGGGTGAGGGAGCGGAGTGCAGGTGGGAGGGGGGGTGAGGGAGCGGAGTGCAGGTGGGAGGGGGTGAGGGAGCGGAGTGCAGGTGGGAGGGGGTGAGGGAGCGGAGTGCAGGTGGGAGGGGGGTGAGGGAGCGGAGTGCAGGTGGGAGGGGGGTGAGGGAGCGGAGTGCAGGTGGGAGGGGGTGAGGGAGCGCACTGCAGGTGAGAGGGGGGGTGAGGGACAAGAGTGCAGGTGGGAGGGGGGTGAGGGAGCGGAGTGCAGGTGGGAGGGGGGGCGAGGGAGCGGAGTGCAGGTGGGAGGGGGTGAGGGAGCGGAGTGCAGGTGGGAGGAGGGTGAGGGAGCGGAGTGCAGGTGGGAGGGGGTGAGGGAGCGGAGTGCAGTGGGAGAGGGGGTGAGGGACCGGAGTGCAGGTGGGAGGGGGTGAGGGAGCGGAGTGCAGGTGGGAGGGGGGTGAGGGAGCGGAGTGCAGGTGGGAGGAGGGTGAGGGAGCGGAGTGCAGGTGGGAGGGGGTGAGGGAGCGGAGTGCAGTGGGAGAGGGGGTGAGGGAGCGGAGTGCAGTGGGAGAGGGGGTGAGGGAGCGGAGTGCAGGTGGGAGGGGGGTGAGGGAGCGGAATGCAGGTGGCAGGGGGTGAGGGACCGGAGTGCAGGTGGGAGGGGGTGAGGGAGCGGAGTGCAGGTGGGAGGGGGGTGAGGGAGCGGAGTGCAGGTGGGAGGAGGGTGAGGGAGCGGAGTGCAGGTGGGAGGGGGTGAGGGAGCGGAGTGCAGTGGGAGAGGGGGTGAGGGAGCGGAGTGCAGTGGGAGAGGGGGGTGAGGGAGCGGAGTGCAGGTGGGAGGGGGGAGTGAGGGAGCGGAGTGCAGGTGGGAGGGGGGAGTGAGGGAGCGGAGTGCAGGTGGGAGGGGGGTGAGGGAGCGGAGTGCAGGTGGGAGGGAGGTGAGGGAGCGGAGTGCAGGTGGGAGGGGGTGAGGGAGCGGAGTGCAGGTGGGAGGGGGGTGAGGGAGCGGAATGCAGGTGGGAGGGGGGTGAGGGAGCGGAATGCAGGTGGGAGGGGGGTGAGGGAGCGGAGTGCAGGTGGGAGGGGGGTGAGGGAGCAGAATGCAGGTGGTAGGGGGTGAGGGAGCAAGGTGCAGGTGGGAGGGGGTGAGGGAGCGGAGTGCAGGTGGGAGGGGGTGAGGGAGCGGAGTGCAGGTGGGAGGGGGTGAGGGAGCGGAGTGCAGGTGGGGGGGGGTGAGGGAGCAAGGTGCAGGTGGGAGGGGGGTGAGGGAGCGGAGTGTAGGTGGGAGGGGGGTGAGGGTGCGGAGTGCAGGTGGGAGGGGGTGAGGGAGCGGAGTGCAGGTGGGAGGGGGTGAGGGACCGGAGTGCAGGTGGGGGGGGGGTGAGGGAGCAAGGTGCAGGTGGGAGGGGGGTGAGGGAGCGGAGTGTAGGTGGGAGGGGGGTGAGGGTGCGGAGTGCAGGTGGGAGGGGGTTGAGGGAGCGGAGTGCAGGAGGGAGGGGGCATGAGGGAGCGGAGTGCAGGTGGGAGGGGGGTGAGGGAGCGGAGTGCAGTTGAGAGGGGGGTGAGGGAGCGGAGTGCAGGTGGGAGGGGGGGGTGAGGGACCAGAGTGCAGGTGGGAGGGGGTTGAGGGAGCGGAGTTCAGTGGGAGAGGGGGTGAGGGACCGGAGTGCAGGAGGGAGGGGGTGAGGGAGCGGAGTGCAGGTGGGAGGGGGTGAGGGAGCGGAGTGCAGGTGGGAGGGGGGAGTGAGGGAGCGGAGTGCAGGTGGGAGGGGGTGAGGGAGCGGAGTGCAGGTGGGAGAGGGGGTGAGGGACCGGAGTGCAGGTGGGAGGGGGTGAGGGAGCGGAGTGCAGGTGGGAGGGGGGAGTGAGGGAGCGGAGTGCAGGTGTGAGGGGGGGTGAGGGAGCAGAGAGCTGGTGGGAGAGGGTGAGGGAGCGGAGTGCAGGTGGGAGGGGGGTGAGGGACCGGAATGCAGGTGAGAGGGGGAGAGGGAGCGGAGTGCAGGTGGGAGGGGGGGGGGTGAGGGAGCGGAGTGCAGGTGGGAGGGGGGTGAGGGAGCGGAATGCAGGTGGTAGGGGGTGAGGGAGCGGAGTGTAGGTGGGAGGGAGGTGAGGGAGCGGAGTGCAGGTGGGAGGGGGGGGTGAGGGAACGGAGTGCAGGTGGGAGGGAGGTGAGGGAGCGGAGTGCAGGTGGGAGGGGGTGAGGGAGCGGAGTGTAGGTGGGAGGGTGTGAGGGAGCGGAGTGCAGGTGGGAGGTGGGTGAGGGAGCGGAGTGCAGGTGGGAGGGGGGTGAGGGATCGGAGTGCAGGTGGGAGGGGGGTGAGGGACCGGAGTGCAGGTGGGAGGGGGGTGAGGGAGCGGAGTGCAGGTGGGAGGGGGGTGAGGGAGCGGAGTGCAGGTGGGAGGGGGGTGAGGGAGCGGAGTGCAGGTGGGAGGGGGTGAGGGAGCGCACTGCAGGTGAGAGGGGGGGTGAGGGACAAGAGTGCAGGTGGGAGGGGGGTGAGGGAGCGGAGTGCAGGTGGGAGGGGGGGCGAGGGAGCGGAGTGCAGGTGGGAGGGGGGTGAGGGAGCGGAGTGCAGGTGGGAGGAGGGTGAGGGAGCGGAGTGCAGGTGTGAGGGGGGTGAGGGAGCGGAGTGCAGGTGGGAGGGGGTGAGGGAGCGGAGTGCAGGTGGGAGGGGGGTGAGGGAGCGGAGTGCAGGTGGGAGGGGGTGAGGGAGCGGAGTGAAGGTAGGAGGGGGTGAGCGAGCGGAGTGCAGGTGGGAGGGGGGGTGAGGGAGCGGAGTGCAGGTGGGAGGGGGGGTGAGGGAGCGGAGTGCAGGTGGGAGGGGGTGAGGGAGCGCAC
Source organism: Scyliorhinus torazame (assembly GCF_047496885.1). Lineage (NCBI taxonomy): Eukaryota > Metazoa > Chordata > Chondrichthyes > Carcharhiniformes > Scyliorhinidae > Scyliorhinus > Scyliorhinus torazame. The sequence goes on along the minus strand of NC_092720.1, from coordinate 167,514,849 downwards.
TGCAGGTGAGAGGGGGGGTGAGGGACAAGAGTGCAGGTGGGAGGGGGGTGAGGGAGCGGAGTGCAGGTGGGAGGGGGGGCGAGGGAGCGGAGTGCAGGTGGGAGGGGGGTGAGGGAGCGGAGTGCAGGTGGGAGGAGGGTGAGGGAGCGGAGTGCAGGTGGGAGGGGGGTGAGGGAGCGGAGTGCAGGTGGGAGGGGGTGAGGGAGCGGAGTGCAGGTGGGAGGGGGGTGAGGGAGCGGAGTGCAGATGGGAGGGGGTGAGGGAGCGGAGTGCAGGTGGGAGAGGGGTGAGGGAGCGGAGTGCAGGTGGGAGGTGGGTGAGGGAGCGGAATGCAGGTGGTAGGGGGTGAGGGAGCGGAGTGCAGATGGGAGTGGAAGAGGGAGCGGAGTGCAGGTGGGAGGTGAGTGAGGGAGCAGAATGCAGGTGGTAGGGGGTGAGGGAGCAGAGTACAGATGGGAGGGAGGATGAGGGACCGGCGTGCAGGTGGGAGGGGGTGAGGGAGCGGAGTGCAGATGGGAGGGAGGATGAGGGACCGGCGTGCAGGTGGGAGGGGGTGAGGGAGCGGAGTGCAGGTGCCAGGGGGCATGAGGGAGCGGAGTGCAGGTGGGAGGGGGGTGAGGGAGCGGAGCGCAGTTGGGAGGGGGGTGAGGGAGCGGAGTGCAGGTGAGAGGGGTGTGAGGGACCAGAGTGCTGGTGGGAGGGGGGTGAGGGAGCGGAGTGCAGGTGGGAGGGGGGGGGGTGAGGGACTGGAGTGCAGGTGGGAGGGGTGTGAGGGAGCGGTGCAGGTGGGAGGGGGGGTGAGGGACCGGAGTGCAGGTGGGAGAGGGTGAGGGAGCGGAGTGTAGGTGAGAGGGGGGGTGAGGGAGCGGAGTGCAGGTGGGAGGCGTGTGAGGGAGCAGAATGCAGGTGGGAGGGGGTGAGGGAGCAGAGAGCTGGTGGGAGGGGGGTGAGGGACCGGAATGCAGGTGAGAGGGGGTGAGGGAGCGGAGTGCAGGTGGGAGGGGGGTGAGGGAGCGGAGTGCAGGTGGGAGGGGTGTGAGGGAGCAGAATGCAGGTGGGAGGGGGTGAGGGAGCAGAGAGCTGGTGGGAGGGGGGTGAGGGACCGGAATGCAGGTGAGAGGGGGTGAGGGAGCGGAGTGCAGGTGGGAGGGGGGTGAGGGAGCGGAATGCAGGTGGGAGGGGGGTGAGGGAGCGGAGTGCAGGTGGGAGGGGGGTGAGGGAGCGGAGTGCAGATGGGAGGGGGGTGAGGGAGCAGATTGCAGGTGGTAGGGGGTGAGGGACCGGAGTGCAGGTGGGAAGGGGTGAGGGAGCGGAGAGCAGGTGGGAGGGGGGAGAGGGACCGGAGTGCAGGTGGGAGGGGGGTGAGGGTGCGGAGTTCAGGTGGGAGGGGGTGAGGGAGCGGAGTGCAGGTGCCAGGGGGTATGACGGAGCGGAGTGCAGGTGGGAGGGGGGTGAGGGAGCGGAGTTCAGGTGGGAGGGGGGGGTGAGGGAGCGGAGTGCAGGTGGGAGGGGGATGAGGGAGCGGAGTGCAGGTGGGAGGGGGTGAGGGAGTGGAGTGCAGGTGGGAGGGGGGTGAGGGACTGGAGTGCAGGTGGGAGAGGGTGAGGGAGCGGAGTGTAGGTGAGAGGGGGGTGAGGGAGCGGAGTGCAGGTGGGAGGGGTGTGAGGGAGCAGAATGCAGGTGGGAGGGGGTGAGGGAGCGGAGTGCAGGTGGGAGGGGGGGTGAGTGACTGGAGTGCAGGTGGGAGGGGTGTGAGGGAGCGGTGCAGGTGGGAGGGGGGGTGAGGGACCGGAGTGCAGGTGGGAGAGGGTGAGGGAGCGGAGTGAAGGTAGGAGGGGGTGAGCGAGCGGAGTGCAGGTGGGAGGGGGGGTGAGGGAGCGGAGTGCAGGTGGGAGGGGGGGTGAGGGAGCGGAGTGCAGGTGGGAGGGGGTGAGGGAGCGCACTGCAGGTGAGAGGGGGGGTGAGGGACAAGAGTGCAGGTGGGAGGGGGGTGAGGGAGCGGAGTGCAGGTGGGAGGGGGGACGAGGGAGCGGAGTGCAGGTGGGAGGGGGGTGAGGGAGCGGAGTGCAGGTGGGAGGAGGGTGAGGGAGCGGAGTGCAGGTGGGAGGGGGGTGAGGGAGCGGAGTGCAGGTGGGAGGGGGTGAGGGAGCGGAGTGCAGGTGGGAGGGGGGTGAGGGAGCGGAGTGCAGGTGGGAGGGGGTGAGGGAGCGGAGTGAAGGTAGGAGGGGGTGAGCGAGCGGAGTGCAGGTGGGAGGGGGGGTGAGGGAGCGGAGTGCAGGTGGGAGGGGGGGTGAGGGAGCGGAGTGCAGGTGGGAGGGGGTGAGGGAGCGCACTGCAGGTGAGAGGGGGGGTGAGGGACAAGAGTGCAGGTGGGAGGGGGGTGAGGGAGCGGAGTGCAGGTGGGAGGGGGGGCGAGGGAGCGGAGTGCAGGTGGGAGGGGGGTGAGGGAGCGGAGTGCAGGTGGGAGGAGGGTGAGGGAGCGGAGTGCAGGTGGGAGGGGGGTGAGGGAGCGGAGTGCAGGTGGGAGGGGGTGAGGGAGCGGAGTGCAGGTGGGAGGGGGGTGAGGGGGCGGAGTGCAGGTGGGAGGGGGTGAGGGAGCGGAGTGCAGGTGGGAGAGGGGTGAGGGAGCGGAGTGCAGGTGGGAGGTGGGTGAGGGAGCGGAATGCAGGTGGTAGGGGGTGAGGGAGCGGAGTGCAGATGGGAGGGGAAGAGGGAGCGGAGTGCAGGTGGGAGGTGAGTGAGGGAGCAGAATGCAGGTGGTAGGGGGTGAGGGAGCAGAGTGCAGATGGGAGGGAGGTGAGGGAGCGGAGTGCAGGTGGGAGGGGGGGGTGAGGGAACGGAGTGCAGGTGGGAGGGAGGTGAGGGAGCGGAGTGCAGGTGGGAGGGGGTGAGGGAGCGGAGTGTAGGTGGGAGGGTGTGAGGGAGCGGAGTGCAGGTGGGAGGTGGGTGAGGGAGCGGAGTGCAGGTGGGAGGGGGGTGAGGGATCGGAGTGCAGGTGGGAGGGGGGTGAGGGACCGGAGTGCAGGTGGGAGGGGGGTGAGGGAGCGGAGTGCAGGTGGGAGGGGGGTGAGGGAGCGGAGTGCAGGTGGGAGGGGGGTGAGGGAGCAGAATGCAGGTGGTAGGGGGTGAGGGACCGGAGTGCAGGTGGGAGGGGGTGAGGGAGCGGAGTGCAGGTGGGAGGGGGGTGAGGGAGCGGAGTGCAGGTGGGAGGGGGGTGAGGGAGCGGAGTGCAGGTGGGAGGGGGGTGAGGGAGCGGAGTGCAGGTGGGAGGGGGGTGAGGGAGCAGAATGCAGGTGGTAGGGGGTGAGGGACCGGAGTGCAGGTGGGAAGGGGTGAGGGACCGGAGTGCAGGTGGGAGGGGGGAGAGGGACCGGAGTGCAGGTGGGAGGGGGGTGAGGGTGCGGAGTTCAGGTGGGAGGGGGTGAGGGAGCGGAGTGCAGGTGCCAGGGGGCATGAGGGAGCGGAGTGCAGGTGGGAGGGGGGTGAGGGAGCGGAGCGCAGTTGGGAGGGGGGTGAGGGAGCGGAGTGCAGGTGAGAGGGGTGTGAGGGACCAGAGTGCTGGTGGGAGGGGGGTGAGGGAGCGGAGTGCAGGTGGGAGGGGGGGGGGTGAGGGACTGGAGTGCAGGTGGGAGGGGTGTGAGGGAGCGGTGCAGGTGGGAGGGGGGGTGAGGGACCGGAGTGCAGGTGGGAGAGGGTGAGGGAGCGGAGTGTAGGTGAGAGGGGGGTGAGGGAGCGGAGTGCAGGTGGGAGGGGTGTGAGGGAGCAGAATGCAGGTGGGAGGGGGTGAGGGAGCAGAGAGCTGGTGGGAGGGGGGTGAGGGACCGGAATGCAGGTGAGAGGGGGTGAGGGAGCGGAGTGCAGGTGGGAGGGGGGTGAGGGAGCGGAGTGCAGGTGGGAGGGGTGTGAGGGAGCAGAATGCAGGTGGGAGGGGGTGAGGGAGCAGAGAGCTGGTGGGAGGGGGGTGAGGGACCGGAATGCAGGTGAGAGGGGGTGAGGGAGCGGAGTGCAGGTGGGAGGGGGGTGAGGGAGCGGAATGCAGGTGGGAGGGGGGTGAGGGAGCGGAGTGCAGGTGGGAGGGGGGTGAGGGAGCGGAGTGCAGATGGGAGGGGGGTGAGGGAGCAGATTGCAGGTGGTAGGGGGTGAGGGACCGGAGTGCAGGTGGGAAGGGGTGAGGGAGCGGAGAGCAGGTGGGAGGGGGGAGAGGGACCGGAGTGCAGGTGGGAGGGGGGTGAGGGTGCGGAGTTCAGGTGGGAGGGGGTGAGGGAGCGGAGTGCAGGTGCCAGGGGGTATGACGGAGCGGAGTGCAGGTGGGAGGGGGGTGAGGGAGCGGAGTTCAGGTGGGAGGGGGGGGGTGAGGGAGCGGAGTGCAGGTGGGAGGGGGATGAGGGAGCGGAGTGCAGGTGGGAGGGGGTGAGGGAGTGGAGTGCAGGTGGGAGGGGGGTGAGGGACTGGAGTGCAGGTGGGAGAGGGTGAGGGAGCGGAGTGTAGGTGAGAGGGGGGTGAGGGAGCGGAGTGCAGGTGGGAGGGGTGTGAGGGAGCAGAATGCAGGTGGGAGGGGGTGAGGGAGCGGAGTGCAGGTGGGAGGGGGGGTGAGTGACTGGAGTGCAGGTGGGAGGGGTGTGAGGGAGCGGTGCAGGTGGGAGGGGGGGTGAGGGACCGGAGTGCAGGTGGGAGAGGGTGAGGGAGCGGAGTGAAGGTAGGAGGGGGTGAGCGAGCGGAGTGCAGGTGGGAGGGGGGGTGAGGGAGCGGAGTGCAGGTGGGAGGGGGGGTGAGGGAGCGGAGTGCAGGTGGGAGGGGGTGAGGGAGCGCACTGCAGGTGAGAGGGGGGGTGAGGGACAAGAGTGCAGGTGGGAGGGGGGTGAGGGAGCGGAGTGCAGGTGGGAGGGGGGGCGAGGGAGCGGAGTGCAGGTGGGAGGGGGGTGAGGGAGCGGAGTGCAGGTGGGAGGAGGGTGAGGGAGCGGAGTGCAGGTGGGAGGGGGGTGAGGGAGCGGAGTGCAGGTGGGAGGGGGTGAGGGAGCGGAGTGCAGGTGGGAGGGGGGTGAGGGAGCGGAGTGCAGGTGGGAGGGGGTGAGGGAGCGGAGTGAAGGTAGGAGGGGGTGAGCGAGCGGAGTGCAGGTGGGAGGGGGGGTGAGGGAGCGGAGTGCAGGTGGGAGGGGGGGTGAGGGAGCGGAGTGCAGGTGGGAGGGGGTGAGGGAGCGCACTGCAGGTGAGAGGGGGGGTGAGGGACAAGAGTGCAGGTGGGAGGGGGGTGAGGGAGCGGAGTGCAGGTGGGAGGGGGGGCGAGGGAGCGGAGTGCAGGTGGGAGGGGGGTGAGGGAGCGGAGTGCAGGTGGGAGGAGGGTGAGGGAGCGGAGTGCAGGTGGGAGGGGGGTGAGGGAGCGGAGTGCAGGTGGGAGGGGGTGAGGGAGCGGAGTGCAGGTGGGAGGGGGGTGAGGGAGCGGAGTGCAGATGGGAGGGGGTGAGGGAGCGGAGTGCAGGTGGGAGAGGGGTGAGGGAGCGGAGTGCAGGTGGGAGGTGGGTGAGGGAGCGGAATGCAGGTGGTAGGGGGTGAGGGAGCGGAGTGCAGATGGGAGTGGAAGAGGGAGCGGAGTGCAGGTGGGAGGTGAGTGAGGGAGCAGAATGCAGGTGGTAGGGGGTGAGGGAGCAGAGTACAGATGGGAGGGAGGATGAGGGACCGGCGTGCAGGTGGGAGGGGGTGAGGGAGCGGAGTGCAGATGGGAGGGAGGATGAGGGACCGGCGTGCAGGTGGGAGGGGGTGAGGGAGCGGAGTGCAGGTGGGAGGGGGGTGAGGGACCGGAGTGCAGGTGGGAGGGGGGTGAGGGAGCGGAGTGCAGGTGGGAGGGGGGTGAGGGAGCGGAGTGCAGGTGGGAGGGGGTGAGGGAGCGGAGTGCAGGTGGGAGAGGGGTGAGGGAGCGGAGTGCAGGTGGGAGGTGGGTGAGGGAGCGGAATGCAGGTGGTAGGGGGTGAGGGAGCGGAGTGCAGGTGGGAGGGAGGTGAGGGAGCGGAGTGCAGGTGGGAGGGGAAGAGGGAGCGGAGTGCAGGTGGGAGGTGAGTGAGGGAGCAGAATGCAGGTGGTAGGGGGTGAGGGAGCAGAGTGCAGATGGGAGGGAGGATGAGGGACCGGCGTGCAGGTGGGAGGGGGTGAGGGAGCGGAGTGCAGGTGGGAGGGGGGTGAGGGACCGGAGTGCAGGTGGGAGGGGGGTGAGGGAGCGGAGTGCAGGTGGGAGGGGGTGAGGGACCGGAGTGCAGGTGGGAGTGGGGTGAGGGTGCGGAGTGCAGGTGGGAGGAGGTGAGGGAGCGGAGTGCAGGTGGGAGGGGGGTGAGGGAGCGGAGTGCAGGTGGGAGGAGGTGAGGGAGCGGAGTGCAGGTGGGAGAGGGGTGAGGGAGCGGAGTGCAGGTGGGAGGGGGGTGAGGGAGCGGAATGCAGGTGGGAGGGCGTGAGGGAGCGGAGTGCATGTGGGAGGGGGTGAGGAAGCTGAGTGCAGGTGGGAGGGGGTGAGGGAGCCGAGTGCAGGTGGAGTGAGGGAGCGGAGTGCAGGTGGGAGGGGGGTGAGGGAGCGGAGTGCAGGTGGGAGGAGGTGAGGGAGCGGAGTGCAGGTGGGAGAGGGGGTGAGGGAGCGGAGTGCAGGTGGGAGGGGGTGAGGGAGCGGAATGCAGGTGGGAGGGCGTGAGGGAGCGGAGTGCATGTGGGAGGGGGTGAGGGAGCTGAGTGCAGGTGGGAGGGGGTGAGGGAGCCGAGTGCAGGTGGAGTGAGGGAGCGGAGTGCAGGAGGGAGGCGGGGTGAGGGAGCGGAGTGCATGTGGGAGTGGGGTGAGGGAGCGGAGTGCAGGTGGGAGGGGGTGAGGGAGTGGAGTGCAGGTGGGAGGGCGATGAGCGAGCGGAGGGCAGGTGGGAGAGGGTTGAGTGAGCTGTGTGCCGGTGGCAGGGGGAGAGGGAGCCGAGTGCAGGTGCGAAGGGGTGAGGGAGCGGAGAGCAGGTGGGAGGGGGTGAAGGAGTGGAGTGCCGGTGGGAGGGGGGTGAGGGAGTGGAGTGCCGGTGGGAGGGGGGTGAGGGAGCGGAGAGCAGGTGGGAGGAGGCTGAGTGAGTGGACCGCAGGTGGGAAGGGGGCGAGGGAGCGGAGTGCAGGTGGGCAGGGGTGAGGGAGCGGAGTGCAGGTGGGAGGGGGGTGAGCGAGCAAGGTGCAGGTGGGAGGGAGGGTGAGGGAGTGGAGTGCAGGTGGGAGGGGGTGAGGGACCGGAGTGCAAGTGGGAGGGGAGTGAGCGAGCAAGGTGCAGGTGGGAGGGAGGGTGAGGGAGTGGAGTGCAGGTGGGAGGGGGTGAGGGAGCGGAGTGCAGGTGGGAGGGGGGTGAGGGGGCAGAATGCAGGTGGCAGGGGGCGAGGGAGCGGAGTGCAGGTGGGAGGGAGGATGAGGGACCGGAGTGCAGGTGGGAGGGGGGTGAGGGAGCAGAGTGCAGGTGGGAGGGGGGTGAGGGAGCAGAGTGCAGGTGGGAGGGGTTGTGAGGGAGCAGAGTGCAGGTGGGAGGGGGTGAGGGAGCGGAGTGCAGGTGGGAGGGGGGTGAGGGACCGGAGTGCAAGTGGGAGGGGGGTGAGCGAGCAAGGTGCATGTCGGAGGGAGGGTGAGGGAGTGGAGTGTAGGTGGGAGGGGGTGAGGGAGCGTACTGCAGGTGGGAGGGGGTGAGGGAGTGGAGTGCAGGTGGGAGGGGGGTGAGGGAGCGGAGTGCAGGTGGGAGGGTGTGAGGGAGCGGAGTGCAGGTGGGAGGGGGGGCGAGGGAGCGGAGTGCAGGTGGGAGGGGGGTGAGGGAGCGGAGTGCAGGTGGGAGGAGGGTGAGGGAGCGGAGTGCAGGTGGGAGGGGGGTGAGGGAGCGGAGTGCAGGTGGGAGGGGGGAGTGAGGGAGCGGAGTGCAGGTGGGAGGGGGTGGGTGAGGGAGCGGAGTGCAGGTGGGAGGGGGGTGAGGGAGCGGAGTGCAGGTGGGAGGGGGTGAGGGAGCGGAGTGCAGGTGGGAGGGGGGTGAGGGAGCGGAGTGCAGGTGGGAGGGGGTGAGGGAGCGGAGTGCAGGTGGGAGAGGGGTGAGGGAGCGGAGTGCAGGTGGGAGGGGGTGAGGGAGAGGAATGCAGGTGGTAGGGGGTGAGGGAGCGGAGTGCAGGTGGGAGGGGAAGAGGGAGCGGAGTGCAGGTGGGAGATGAGTGAGGGAGCAGAATGCAGGTGGTAGGGGGTGAGGGAGCAGAGTGCAGATGGGAGGGAGGATGAGGGACCGGCGTGCAGGTGGGAGGGGGTGAGGGAGCGGAGTGCAGATGGGAGGGAGGATGAGGGACCGGCGTGCAGGTGGGAGGGGGTGAGGGAGCGGAGTGCAGGTGGGAGGGGGGTGAGGGACCGGAGTGCAGGTGGGAGGGGGGTGAGGGAGCGGAGTGCAGGTGGGAAGGGGGTGAGGGAGCGGAGTGCAGGTGGGAGGGGGTGAGGGAGCGGAGTGCAGGTGGGAGAGGGGTGAGGGAGCGGAGTGCAGGTGGGAGGTGGGTGAGGGAGCGGAATGCAGGTGGTAGGGGGTGAGGGAGCGGAGTGCAGGTGGGAGGGAGGTGAGGGAGCGGAGTGCAGGTGGGAGGGGAAGAGGGAGCGGAGTGCAGGTGGGACGTGAGTGAGGGAGCAGAATGCAGGTGGGAGGGGGTGAGGGAGCGGAGTGCAGGTGGGAGGGGGGTGAGGGAGCGGAGTGCAGGTGGGAGGGAGGGTGAGGGAGTGGAGTGTAGGTGGGAGGGGGTGAGGGAGCGTACTGCAGGTGGGAGGGGGTGAGGGAGTGGAGTGCAGGTGGGAGGGGGGTGAGGGAGCGGAGTGCAGGTGGGAGGAGGTGAGGGAGCGGAGTGCAGGTGGGAGAGGGGTGAGGGAGCGGAGTGCAGGTGGGAGGGGGATGAGGGAGCGGAATGCAGGTGGGAGGGCGTGAGGGAGCGGAGTGCATGTGGGAGGGGGTGAGGGAGCTGAGTGCAGGTGGGAGGGGGTGAGGGAGCCGAGTGCAGGTGGAGTTAGGGAGCGGAGTGCAGGTGGGAGGGGGGTGAGGGAGCGGAGTGCAGGTGGGAGGAGGTGAGGGAGCGGAGTGCAGGTGGGAGAGGGGGTGAGGGAGCGGAGTGCAGGTGGGAGGGGGTGAGGGAGCGGAATGCAGGTGGGAGGGCGTGAGGGAGCGGAGTGCATGTGGGAGGGGGTGAGGGAGCTGAGTGCAGGTGGGAGGGGGTGAGGGAGCCGAGTGCAGGTGGAGTGAGGGAGCGGAGTGCAGGAGGGAGGCGGGGTGAGGGAGCGGAGTGCATGTGGGAGGGGGGTGAGGGAGCGGAGTGTAGGTGGGAGGGGGTGAGGGAGTGGAGTGCAGGTGGGAGGGCGATGAGCGAGCGGAGGGCAGGTGGGAGAGGGTTGAGTGAGCTGTGTGCCGGTGGCAGGGGGAGAGGGAGCCGAGTGCAGGTGCGAAGGGGTGAGGGAGCGGAGAGCAGGTGGGAGGGGGTGAAGGAGTGGAGTGCCGGTGGGAGGGGGGTGAGGGAGTGGAGTGCCGGTGGGAGGGGGGTGAGGGAGCGGAGAGCAGGTGGGAGGAGGATGAGTGAGTGGACCGCAGGTGGGAAGGGGGCGAGGGAGCGGAGTGCAGGTGGGCAGGGGTGAGGGAGCGGAGTGCAGGTGGGAGGGGGGTGAGGGAGCGGAGTGCAAGTGGGAGGGGGGTGAGGGAGCGGAGTGCAGGTGGGAGGGGGGTGAGCGAGCAAAGTGCAGGTGGGAGGGAGGGTGAGGGAGTGGAGTGCAGGTGGGAGGGGGTGAGGGACCGGAGTGCAAGTGGGAGGGGGGTGAGCGAGCAGAATGCAGGTGGGAGGGAGGGTGAGGGAGTGGAGTGCAGGTGGGAGGGGGTGAGGGAGCGGAGTGCAGGTGGGAGGGGGGTGAGGGAGCAGAATGCAGGTGGCAGGGGGCGAGGGAGCGGAGTGCAGGTGGGAGGGAGAATGAGGGACCGGAGTGCAGGTGGGAGGGGGGTGAGGGAGCAGAGTGCAGGTGGGAGGGGGGTGAGGGAGCAGAGTGCAGGTGGGAGGGGTTGTGAGGGAGCAGAGTGCAGGTGGGAGGGGGTGAGGGAGCGGAGTGCAGGTGGGAGGGGGGTGAGGGACCGGAGTGCAAGTGGGAGGGGGGTGAGCGAGCAAGGTGCAGTTGGGAGGGAGGGTGAGGGAGTGGAGTGTAGGTGGGAGGGGGTGAGGGAGCGTACTGCAGGTGGGAGGGGGTGAGGGAGTGGAGTGCAGGTGGGAGGGGGGTGAGGGAGCGGAGTGCAGGTGGGAGGGTGTGAGGGAGCGGAGTGCAGGTGGGAGGGGGCATGAGGGAGCAGTGTGCAGGTGGGAGGGGGGGTGAGGGAGCGGAGTGCAGGTGGGAGGGGGGTGAGGGAGCGGAGTGCAGGTGGGAGGAGGCGTGAGGGAGCTGAGTGCAGGTGGGAGGGTAGTGAGGGAGCGGAGTGCAGGTGGAGGGGGTGAGGGTGCGGAGTGCAGGTGGGAGGGTGTGAGGGAGCGGACTGCAGGTGGGAGGGGGCATGAGGGAGCGGTGTGCAGGTGGGAGGGGGGGTGAGGGAGCGGAGTGCAAGTGGGAGGGGGCATGAGGGAGCGGAGTGCAGGTGGGAGGGGGTGAGGGAGCGGAGTGCAGGTGGGAGGGGGGTGAGGGAGCAGAGTTCAGGTGGGAGTGGGGGTGAGGGACGAGAGTGCAGGTGGGAGGGGGGTGAGGGAGCGGAGTGCAGGTGGAAGAGGGGTGAAGGAGCGGAATGCAGGTGGGAGGGGGGGTGAGGGAGCAGAATGCAGGTGGGAGGGGTTGAGGGAGCGGAGTGCAGGTGGGAGGGGGGATGAGGGAGTGGATTGCAGGTGGGAGGGGGGTGAGGGAGTGGAGTGGAGGTGGGAGCGGGCATGAGGGAGCGGAGTGCAGCTGGGAGGGGGGTGAGGGATCGGAGTGCAGGTGGGAGGGGGCGTGAGAGAGCTGAGTGCAGGTGGGAGGGTAGTGAGGGAGCGGAGTGCCGATTGGGCACGCATGCACAGTGCGGCCGCTATTTTATTTTGGTGGGGCTCTCAGTGTGAATGTGGGGGGGTCTCGAGATGGGGGTCTCAAAATTTTCGGCATCTGACAAAAATTCCACATTGCCTCTCACCCCCAATCAAGCGGAATCATAGAGCGAATGAATAGAACCCTCAAGGCAACCATCAGGAAAATGGTGCAAGAGCACAATACCACATGGGACACAGTTCTCCCCTTTGCACTAATGTTCATAAGGAACACGGTATCAACTTCGACAGTATACATCCCCCACACCCTCATGACCGGACGACCCATGAAGGGGACAGAATACTTGTTAGGGCTTGATTTGGCCAGCCCCACAGTCACCGCCCTCACCCATGATAAAGCAGTACATCAGATTATCGATAATTTTAATGCAGCCCAGCTCGCTGCAGCTGTTAGGCTTGGGACACGAAAGAAGCAAAGTAAAGTTTGCTTTGACAACACGGTACACGCCACAGAATTTTCAGTCGGGCAGCAGGTCATGCTCTCCCTGTACAACCCCAGTTCACTTCTTTCCCCCAAATTCGCAGGACCCTACTCCATTTCAGATAAAGTCAGCCCCTCCGTTTATAAGATCACTTATCCCAATGGCAAATCAGGATGGTTTCACATGAACTAGCAATATGGCACACAGAGCAACCACTCACACCACATCTCACTTGCAGTAGCAGATGAACAGGCCCCACCCACGGACGACCTATTCCTACCCTCCCCCAACCAGTCCTGCCCATCCTCGGACACCACTTCCACTCCACCCCCAGAGCCCTGACTCAGCCCCTCCCTTCATTCGACCAGCACCGACAACGACAGCGATAGCAATGATACACTAGACCCATCGAACCGCCGCACAATTTCCATTCTACACTAGGCCCTACTCCCAGCGACTCCGAACAAGATTTGTTCGACCCCTTTGAGACCATGTATATCAAAGCCCCTGAACCGGTCCCACTGCCCGACGACTATGGATTGCCCCCTACCACCTCCAACCTCGACACAAAACATTGGCACCACGACAATTCTTGCAGACACATCCGCAACGATGAAGTGGACCCCACTTTGCCCCAAGCAGCACTGGCACAGCTACTCCAGTCACGAGTTTGGCAACCGGGAGAAGATGATGACTCAGAGTCTGACTCCCATCCCAAGAGCCCCTTTGCGACTCTTTTCGCTATCGAGCAATGAGGTGTCCAGGTGATGGTAAGAAGGAACCGCTGGGGATTTACGGTGTCCTTCTTTCTGATGGAGCCTGCCCGATTTTGTTATTTTAGTTTGTTAATTTTAAATGTTGAATGTTTTTTTGTGCACATAAAATTTATTCATGGCCCCACGCCACATCTTGAAATAGTCATAACCACTCTTTTAACACCAAGTGGCAGTTAAAGGAACAAGTTTGTTGGCAGACATCCATTCATATCTACTCTTCTGATTCAAAGGTAATCATAAGAGGCAGTATCCACGATGAACACAAATTCTTTGCATTCTTGTCCAGTCGCTCAGGCAGTGGAGTAACGGCACTGATCCCCGCCCTGCCTGAGGACCTCCATCTGGTCAGCTACGCTCAGGTAGTGCACTTACGGTACTGGTCACCGCCTTACCCGGGGATTCCACCCATTCTTGCCCCGCTGCGGCCCATACCACCCCATTCGGAGCTTTTGGTTCGTGGGAATATTTGGAGAGTTAGCCCGCGCCCATTTGACCCCAGACAATATGGCCAAATGGACTCGAATCCTAGTCTCTCATGCAACAGAAGCAGGACAGAGAGCTTGCTCAAATTACGACCCCTCAGATGAGGCCCACAATGAGAAATGGGTACTAAAAAGATTATGCCGAGCTTGGGAACAGTCCGTTCAGGGAAAATCAGCTTAGGTAAGACAAAGGAAGAGCAGGCAGATGCTAACATGCATCCAGTTAGGATGCACCAGAACACCGCATGGGTGAATGAGGGAAGAACCAGCCCACAGCAGCCTAAATCCCAGGAATGTTATAATTGCGGACAATTAGGACAATATGCACGAGAGTGCAATGCGCCCCAGAAGCAGCAGCGAAACCAGCAGACAGGCACGCTGAATAAGAATAGGGCCAAGCCAATTCATAGTATTAGCGCCAGTTCCGATAACGCAGATATGAATGGCATCGATTCACGGTGTTCTGACTCCCCAACTTGGGTCTGCGACACCCTTTGGGACAAATCTGGTAGACCGGTCATGGCAGGCACAGTCCGGGGACACCCCGTAGAATTTCTTTGGGACACAGGAGGGTCCCGCACCACGCTCAATTCCTCTACAATGTTTCAGCGAGACACATGGCCCACCACAGACACCATTACTCTCAGCGGATTTACAGGGCACTTGCAACAGGGACACTTGCATCACAGCCCCTGTCGCGATTCAGAGAGGGAACATGAAAACTTAACACCCCGTAGTTCTAGTCGATCTACCCCAGACAGACGAACACAATTTAGGTATCGATTTTATGAGCTCCCACAATCTTATCATGTGACCCCATAAACAAATGTGTGTGGAGAATGGCAAAGGCAGCACAGTTGGAGACTACGAAAACAGAATTAGCGCAGTAGGAGACTTCTGGTTCGACCCCCGAGCCATTAGTCAGGATAGCGAAGTTAGGGAAATTTTGTAGCGACACAAAGCAGCTTTTTCCCAGCACAAGCACGACTGTGGCAAGATCGCTAACTTAGTGAACATTACAGGTCCCGACCCCAAACCCCAAAAGCAGTACGGTTTTCCCCAAGAAGCAGAGGGAGAAATCTCAAAGGTTATCCAGAGTTTGCTTGACCAAGGCGTACTTCGTTCAGTGGTGTTGCTCATTGTGTCTTTACTTAATTTGCTCTGTTTATATCCTTTGTTCTAGAGTCGCCAGATAACTTCATGATACCACCACGAGGTTCAAGTTCAAGTGCTGATCAATAACTCAATACACCAGTTAGTAAGTTTCAAATCAAAACACATTTATTATACACAGTCAATCACTACTCATGTATAAAACTTTACTTACTAGACTATCTCTAACACTAAGAGGCCCATACTTAGCTTTGGAACTGGCCCACCAGGTTAGGGGAACAAATGACCTTTCATTCAGGTTCTGAGTCTGCAGGCTTCAAAGCTGGTATGGATTAGTAGCTAGGAGCGCCTATCTCATAGCGAGCGTTGACTGGAGGCTTACTTGGTTTGTGCAGCTGCTAGGCAGGTCACGGTCAAGGGTTGTTTCGAGCTGCTGAGAGACCCTGCCAAGAAGGACAAATTGAACTTGGGGACTCTATTTTATAGTCCCCAGGGGCTGCATGCCCTTTTGGGTGGACCATGTTCCAATCAATTGATTTGATTTCCCCAATACTGGAGCTGTTCCCTGATCGCTGGGCGGTTCCTAAGTGTCCGTTGGCCTTCCTTTGTCTTGGCTCCTGCTGGCGCCGAGGAGTCTGGTTTGGTCTTGATTACTTTAATGTATCCAATTGTTCCCGGGGATCGCTCATCAATATGTAGATGGTCGTTAGTTTCAGTGCTGTCTGGGTTCTGCAAGTCCCAATATACAGGAAACTTTGCACCTGCTTCGGAAGTGGCCAACCCAGGTGGCTACACTCCCTCCTTGTGATCCCTAACGCGAAGCGTGAAGGATCACATAACTATGTCGTCTTCACTCCCTGACCCAGCGAGCACTCATCCATGGCCTCTACACTGACCATAATTATGCAAGAACATTTTAACTGACAATTCTAAGTGGCGATATGTCACAACAGGGACATGCATTACAACATTTAAAAAACGGTACCTCTAAATATCTTCCATAAACTACACTCACTTAAACATCCAATCATACTAACTTCCTAACAATACAAAAATAATAGCAGCATTCACATTTTCCTCTGGCTTGGCGGTCAAGCACAGAGTTGTACAATCTTTCAGTTGCAAACGAAACATATTTCTTTATTCACAAATGACGCAAAACGAATGTTGTTTGTTGTCGGTCGAAGGGTTCGGGGGCCTGGTGAAAACCGAAAATAGGGGATCTTATCCTGTACACCGGGGTGCGAGAGCGGTAGGCTCTCCTTCACCATTTTCTCATGTGGATAGTCTGCACGATGCTGCAGAGTATCGCCAATGCTAGAAGGGATTCAATTACATATGAAAGGGAGTACCATGTTATAAACCTATCACACCATGATGGTGTGTTGTTACTTGTCACTGGGCTCTGGGTGCTATGGGGAAGTGAATCAGTGACGGCCAGGGGGGTTGGGGTCAGGGGGTTCGCGTTCGTGCACAACCGAATACAAATTATAATGATAACGAAAAACAGGTATGATGTCTTCATTGTTCTCTTCTTTCTTCTCTTCTCTTCCTTTTCTTCTCTTTTCTTTTCCTGGAGCTGCTGGAGTTCTGTGGATCAAGCATAGTTTCTGTTACTATCTTGTTCAATATCTTGTACGTTAGCATGTCTGTCCTTTAGTGCCAATTTCCCTTTATAATTGGTCACCATCTGTGACTCCCTCATTTTTTTTTACTGAAATAGTGCGAGCTGTCTCTCAAGCTGTGCGATGTACCATCCAAATGTTTGAGGATGTAAATAGCAGGAGAGGTGGCAACCGAATGGTCACCTGAAAACAAACAAAACATTTTGAACCAAGAGTGCCGAAATGAGGTGCATATGGGCAGCGACGGGTAAGATTTGGATGGAATCCCCGGGCAGAGCGGGCTGTGCTCTACCCGAGCTTGGCTGACCAGAAGGGGGTCCTCAGACAGGGCGGGGACCACTGCCGTTTCTCCACTGCCTGAGTAACCGACAAGAACGGGCAAGAATGTAGTCATCGTGGGGGTTGCTGTAAAGGTTCTACCGTCGAACCAGAAGAGCAGTTGTGAACCGGGGTCTGGCAAGCTCTCAGCGGTTTCTGCTGATAAGCATGCCGGCAAGTTTTCAAAGGTTTCTGCGGACAAATGTGGCGTGTGGCCGTAGAAGCGGTTTAAACCGAAACAACGAACATTAGACAAACATAAACAAACAAACATGTAACGAATATCATGCAGGTTCCATCAGAAAGGACACCGTTTCTCACAAGCGGTTCCTTTTAAAACATCATCTGGACACCTCAGTTATCAGTTGCAAACAGGGTCGCAAAGGGGTTCTCGTTTTGGGAGTCAGACTCAAAGTCATCATCTTCTCCCAGATGCCATACTCTGGAATGGAGGAGGGTTGATAAAGCTGCATGGTGTGACTTAGGGTCCATCTCGTCGTTTCGGACGAGCCTGTACGAATTGTCACGATGCCAAATAATCGTGTCTAATTCTGTGGAGATGGAGTCGGGGTTGTCATCGTAGGGCGGTGGTCTTTGGTGAGGTTTGTTAAGGTATGTGATCAGGAAGGGATCACTCGAATCGTGTTCAGATTCTCTGGATGTGGGGCCTGTTGTATGGGTATAGTAGGGAGGCATGCTGTGGCTATCGTCTGTGTCACAGTCGCTGTCACTGCTGTCTGTGGGTGTTCCAGGGCGGAGTCTAGAGTTCGGGGGTGGAGTCGAGGTCGAGTCCGTGGATGGGCTGGACATGTTGGGGGAGAGTAGGGACACGTTGGCTGTGGGCAGGGCGTGGTCTGCTGCGTCGAGCATGACGTGGTGTGCGTGGTTAGACTGCAAGCCATATGCCTTAAGCTGGTTAATATGAAACTACGCAGTCTTCCCGTTGGGGTACTTAATCTTATAAACGGAGGGGCTTACTTTGTCCGCAATGGAGTACGGACCCGAATACTTGGGTGACAGGAACGTGCTGGGGTTGTAAATGGAGAGCATGACCTGCTGTCCTACATCAAACTCAGTCGCGTGCACTGTCTTGTTGAAACTGGCCCTGCTCTGTTTCTTCCTGGTGCCTAATTTTATTGCGGCTGCTAGCTGAGCCGTTTTTACATTCTCTACTAATTGTTTCACTGCGTTCTCGTGTGTGACGGCCGTCACTTCGGGGCTGGTCAAGTCAAGTCCTAATAAAAATTCTGTGCCTTTCATGGGGCATCCGGTCATGAGAGTGTGTGGGGTGTATCCTGTGGATGGCGAAACAGTGTTACGTAAAAACATTAATGCAAAAGGGAGTACTGAATCCCAGGTGGTGTTATTTTGTTGGACCATTTTCCTGAGGGTTGTTTTTAGGGTCCGATTCATTCGCTCCACGATACCACTTGACTGGGGGTGGTATGCGATGTGGAATTTTTGGGTAATGCCAAATATCGTGAGGACGTTCTTCTATCGTGACACGTCCTGTAAAATGGGAACCTTGGTTGGATTCAATGCTGTGGGGGAGTCCCCATCTCGTAAAGATGTGGTGGGTTAAGATCTTTGCGGTGGTCTTTGCCTTGTTTGTTTTAGATGGGAATGCTTCTACCCATTTCGTAAACGTGTCTATAACGACTAACACATACTTGTGACCATTGCTGCTAGGGGGCAATGGTCCTATAAAATCAATCTGGAGGTTAGTCCAGGGGCTATTAACGGGGCGGGTGTGGCTAAGCTGAGCTTTCGTCGCACATCTGTCCGGATTGTTTTGGGCACAGATAAGGCAATTTTCTACATAGTGCGTGACGTCTTCCTTTAAATTCGACCACCAACAGAGCTGCCTGAGGTGGGCAGTAGTGGGATCGATTCCCTGATGTCCATGACTATCATGGAACAAACAAATCAGTTGATTCCTGTCCTGTTCAGGAACCACATAAAGGGTGTCTTTTAGGATTACACCGTCATGTGTGGTCAGTGTATTTTTAAACCTATCGTATGGGGCTGGAAATTTTCCTTTTAAAATCTCCCTGAGATTACTATCTTGCTTCTGGGCCTGCACTAAATCTTTGATATTTGTATGTGAGACCTGAACTGCATTCACTGGGGCGCTTTGCGGGGGGTTCCAAAAATATCCATGCCTGGAACCTGCTTTAGCCAATGCGTTGGCTTTTACATTTCCAGGGGGGGAGGAACGGTGGTGACTTTGTACTTTAACAATTCCAAATATCCTGTCCTGGGCTTTGTCTAAAATGTGGCGGAGCAATGGGGCTGAAGGGACGGGTTTTCCGTCCGCGGAAACAAATCCTCTTGCTTTCCACAGGGGTAGGAATTCTGTGAGGCTGTTATAGACATAGAGGCTGTCCGAGTATATGTCTGCTGGGCTGGGGAAGGAATCTGGGTGATCCACAATGTACGCAACAGCTGCTAGTTCTGCCGCCTGCGCGCCTAAGTGTCCTGGCAGTTTTAACGAGATTTCTTCTAGGGCGCGTCCCTGCGCATCCTCAGCATAGATGCCGCATCCTGTAATGCGCTTCCCGTTTAATATAGTGGAAGAACCATCCACATATATTCTCAAGGGTGCGCATGCGTCTGTGTGCTTGGGGCTCTGGGGTGAACGTCCTATCTTTTTTGGGGGGGGGTTTCGCGATAAAGGGGCCTGTGTTGTGGTGCGGTGAGATGATTTCGCATTCATGGGGGGTGCCTGGGTACTGTAGGTTGTCGGCTAGGAAAGTGTGGGTCTTTGTCCGTTTAACAGTGATGTGCCATCCCTGCAAAAGAAGGGTCCATCTGGCTGCTCTGATCTGGCTTATTGTACCGTCCTTAAGTCGTCCGCCTAGTAAAAGTTGGGTGGGGGTGTGTTCCGTGAGGATTGTGATGGGGTTTAGTCCGGTGATATATGAAAATCATTGAACTGCCCAGAAAACTACTAGCAGGTGCCTTTCACAGGCCGAAAATCCCTGCTCCACAGCATCTAAAACACTGGAGGCGTAAGCCACGGGCCTTAACTGTTCATGCTGTTCGTGGAGGAGCACAGCCAAAAGGGTACGATCTGTGCTAACTACCTCTATAGCATAGGGGGAAAGCGGGTCTGGAACCTGTAGTGCGGGGGCTGCAATGAGTGCGCGTTTTAAAGCATCCACTGCATCCGTGTGCGCGGAAGCCATTCCCAAGGGGCTCCTTTCTTTAGGAGGTCTGAGAGGGGTGCTGCTTTGGTGGCGAAACCATCAATATGGTTTCGGCAGTAGCCAACCAGTCCTAAAAACGAACGGAGGGCTGAAACATTCTGGGGAAGGGGCAATTTGACAATCGAGTCAATTCTTTTATGCTCGATCTCGCGTTTACCATGCGTAATAATCATTCCCAAGTATACCACTTTGTTTTCCAAAATTTGGGCCTTCTTGGGGTTCACTTTACATCCAATTTGCTGTGGGAGTTCCAGGAGTTCGGACGAAGCGCGATGTGCTCTGCCTTGGTGTCTATCTGCAGTAATAGGTCGTCTACATACTGGACCAGACATTCAGGGCGAGAAAATTATGATAAACCATTTGCCAGCTGTCGGTGGCAAATGGAGGGGGAGTTGTGGAATCCTTGTGGCAGGCATGTCCACGTGTACTGCTGACCTTTAAAAGTGAAGGCAAATTTGTACTGGCACGCCTTTGCCAATGGAATGGACCAGAATCCATTACTGATGTCCAAAACCGTAACATATCGTGAGTTGAGTCCCTGTTTGAGCATGGTCTCGGGACTTGTGGCTACCGTGGGGGCTGCTGCAGGGATGACTTTGTTGAGTTCCCGGTAATCGGTGGTCAGTCGCCATGATCCATCGGGCTTCCTCACTGGCCAAATCGGGGCATTATTAGGAGAGGCTACTGATCTAAGTAAGCCCTGCTCTAATAAACTATCAATAACTTTTGAGATTTCTCCCTTTGCCTCTTGAATTGGATTGGATTGGATTGGATTTGTTTATTGTCACGTCTACCGAGGTACAGTGAAAAGTATTTTTCTGCGAGCAGCTCAACAGATCATTAAGTACATGAGAAGAAAAGGGAATAAAAGAAAAAACATAATAGGGCAACACAACATATACAATGTAACTACATAAGCACTGGCATCGGATGAAGCATACAGGGTGTAGTGTTAATGAGGTCAGTCCACAAGAGGGTCATTTAGGAGTCTGGTGACAGTGGGGAAGAAGCTGTTTTTGAGTCTGTTTGTGCGTGTTCTCAGACGTCTATATCTCCTGCCCGATGGAAGAAGTTGGAAGAGTGAGTAAGCCGGGTGGGAGGGATCTTTGATTATACTGCCCGCTTTCCCCAGGCAGTGGGAGGTGTAGATGGAGCCAATGGATGGGAGGCAGGTTCGTGTGATGGACTGGGCGGTGTTCACGATTCTCTGAAGTTTCTTGCGGTCCTGGGCTGAGCAGTTGCCATACCAGGCTGTGATGCAGCCAGATAAGATGCTTTCTGTGGTGCATCTGTAAAAGTTGGTAAGAGTCAATGTGGACATGCCGAATTTCCTTAGTTTCCTGAGGAAGTATAGGCGCTGTTGTGCTTTCTTGATGGTAGCGTCGACGTGGGTGGACCAGGACAGATTTTTGGAGATGTGCAGCCCTAGGAATTTGAAACTGCTAACCATCTCCACCTCAGCCCCGTTGATGCTGACAGGGGTGTGTACAGTACTTTGCTTCCTGAAGTCAATTACCAGCTCTTTATTGCTTCTGGGGTCTAGGGTCAGGTCCTGTAATTTGAACCGAACCAGCCATCCTGTCGTAGTCATGTTTATGACTTGCAAATGCGGTCCTGTTTTTCTGAAGAACTGCCCTAACCTGTTTGTCTGTGCTAATCGTGGTCGGGTCAAACCAAAAATCGCCGACTGCGCTAATTTTATTAGCATACTCACCTACTGTGAGCGTTGCGGAGGCTCTTGCTGACTTTGTCATTTTCCAGACACATTGATTTACTGGGTCAAATGACAGGTTGTAGGAGTTCATGAAATCGATGCCCAAAATGTGTTCTGCTGTGTGGGGCAGATCGACCAAAACTATGGGGTGTTTTGTTGTGATGTTGCCAATTTGAATGGGTACAGGGGCTGTGATGTGTCCCTGCTGTGAGTGGCCTGTAAAGCCGCTGAGGGTGATTGTGGCTGTAGTGGGCCACGTGTCTTTTTGGAACATGGTGGAGGAATTAATTGTGGTGCGGGACCCTCCTGTGTCCCAGAGAAATTCGATGGGCTGGCCCCGTATTTTCGCTGCAACGACCGGTCGGCCGGACCTATCCCAAAGGGTGTCGCAGACCCAAGTGGGGGAGCCCGAACACCGTCAGTCAGTTCCGTTCATGTCTGTCTGGTCTGAACGGGTGCTTACACTATGTATGGGCTTTGTCCTGGTCCTATTCAGAGTGCCTGCCTGCTGGGCTCTCTGTGGCTTTCGTGGGGCATTGCAATCTCGTGCAAAGTGACCTAATTGTCCACAGTTGTAACACTCCTGTGGTTTCTGTGGGGGGCTGTTCCTGGCTTCGTTCACCCATGCGGGGTTCTGGTGTGCCTTAACTGCTTGAATATCTGCCTCTGCCTGCTGTTCTTCTGGTTTTCTAATCGCGGGTTTGTTGTGGACAGATTGCTCCCAGGAGTGGGACAACCTTTTTAAAGCCAACTTTTTGTTGTGCATTTCGTCCGAGGGGTCATAATTAGCACTAGCTCTTTGTCCTGCCTCTGTGGCATGGGAGATAAGGGTGCGGGTCCATTTGGCCATGTTGTCTGGGGCCAAATGGGGGCAGTCTAAGTTTCCGAAAACGGCTGTAAAATGGATCCACAGGCGTCCAGCAAACGCTGTGGAGTGTTCGGTTTTCTTCTGCCTGCACTTATTCAGGCCTTCTACTGGGTCACCTCTGTTATAACCGATTGCCTCTGGGATCGCCGTGTGCATCTCTGCGAGGGTGCCTCCTCCTACATTCTGTGGGTCGGGAAGGGCTGCTACAACAGAAGGGTCTAAGCTGAAAACTGTGAGCTTCACTTGCTCACATCCATCCAGGCCGTACATGGTCGCCTGCTGCTTCACTCTAGCAAAGAAGTGGTGGGGGTCTGAGGTGGGGAGGAACGGTGTGATCTTTTAGCATATGTCCCGTAATTGGGTCACGGTTAAGGGGGTGATGTAATGGAATTCCACGTCTCCTTCCGATGTGACTGTGCGGTGGGTAGTGACTGGATTGTGCCTGATCTATCTGCCCTATGGGGGGTTGGGGTGCCTTCTCCTTTGGGGCTTTCCTTGCGCACATGTTCCCTGTACATATCTATGCATGGTTTCATTTAATTCTTGCCAATTAGGGCCGTCTTCTTCATCTAATTGGGATCCAAAGGTGCTTTGAAACCCATTTTGCACTGAAAACAAAGACTGCAGTTCTGCAATCTGCGTCCGGCATTTTGCATGATCCACTGAGTTTTGTCTTTGCTCCGTGGTGGCAGCATGGAGTGCTCTTAACGCTGCTTTTCGATCGCTGCACTGCCTTTGCAATGCCTCTACCTGTTTCTCTGTCTCTTCTCTTACCAGGACTGCACGTTACGTGTCCTGATAGGCCTTATCGTATTGGGTTTGGAAGCTGCTCAGATGCGCTAGACAGGACTGGTATGCCCACTTGGAATCATCCACCTCTCCGTCCTTTGCTGCCAACTTCCTTCTTAATTCTATATTCTCTCTCTCGATCTCACTAACATCGACCTTGCTCATTCGATGTCTCTCTTCTATCTCTTTGCAGAGCGTCCGAACGACCTCCTCTGTGCCTCGCAACTGTGCCAGACAGGACACGATTGCCATCAGCTTGCGAGCTTTTCCCAAGCTTTTCTTATGGCTTTCGCTCAGGTTCTCCCACCAAGTATGTCCAATACTCCCGGGACCTTTTTCCTCATTTGAACAAAAGTCACTCCAAAGAGGCCATCCCTTCCCTTTGAGGTACCTTCTAATCTCAACTTCCCAAACGGGACACTGAACTACTCTGCTGCTGGTCGCTGCGACCACGAATTCTTGAGGGTTCATGAGGCGTTCCTTTGCCTTCATTGCCATATTTCCTATCTGAATGCTCTTTTAAAATTTGGAATGGGGGGTATTAAGGCGGTGCTGTAAACACGGGTACCGCGTTCGCTATTTTCCGGAATACAAACTCCCGACAGATGTTAAATCTATCAGTTTTACCTTATAGCCCTGTTAGTTATGTATGCATTAACACATTTCCGAATTATGAGGATTGATCAGAACTGCTTGAACACTTGTGGTTATTTCTGTTCCCAATTGGATTCTAATTTCAAATTTTTGGGTTCTCTCGGAGTGGGGGGAGGGGGCACTTCTAAGTCGAATCCCGGCAGAGTCGCCACTAAATGTTGCTCATTGTGTCTTTACTTAATTAGCTCTGTTTCAATAACCTTTGCTCTCGAGTCGCCAGGTATCTACGATACCACCACGAGGTTCAAGTTCAAGTGCTGATCAATAACTCAATACACCAGTTAGTAAGTTTCAAATCAAAACACATTTATTATACACAGTCAACACTACTCATGCATAAAACTCTACTTACTAGACTATCTCTAACACTAAAAGGCCTATACTTAGCTTTGGAACTGGCCCACCAGGTCAGGGGAACAAATGGCCTTTCGTTCGATTCTGAGTCTGCAGGCTTCAAAGCTGGTATAGACTGGTAGCTAGGAGCACCTATCTCGTAGCGTGCGTTGACTGGAGACTTACTTGGTTAGTGCAGCTGCTAGGCAGGTCACGGTCAAGGGTTGTTTCGAGCTGCTGAGAGACCCTGCCAAGAAGGACAAATTGAACTTGGGGACTCTATTTTATAGTCCCCAGGGGCTTCGCACCCTTTTGGGTGGACCCCGCACCTGGATCCAATTGATTGGACTGTGTTCCAATCAATTGATTTGATTTCCCCAGTACTGGAGCTGTTCCCTGATCGCTGGGCGGTTCCTAAGTGTCCATTGGCCTTCCTTTGTCTTGGCTCCTGCTGGCGCCGAGGAGTCTGGTTTGGTCTTGATTACTTTAATGCATCCAATTGTTCCCGGGGATCGCTCATCAATATGTAGATGGTCGTTAGTTTCAGTGCTGTAACTTTGCACCTGCTTGTTTCCCTGCGCTTGGCCATTTCTCCCTGTATTCTTAGCGGATCTCCATTTTAATGTCGGGAAGTGGCCAACCCAGGTGGCTACAGTAGCCTCAACGAATAATGCACCAATCTGGCCCGTCAGGAAACCTGATGGATCATGGCGACTGACCATCGATTATTGGGAACTAAACAAAGTAACCCCAGTAGCAACCCCCATCGTAGCCATGAGTCCCGAGTCAATGCTAAAACAGAGACGGCAGTCAAAAAAAAAAATTCGGTTTTGGACATTAGCAATGGCTTTTGGTCCATTCCATTGGATAAAGCATGCCAATAAAAATTAGCTTTCACCTTCCAGGGACAGCAATAAGCCTTCCACAAGGCTTCCACAACTCCCCCTCCATTTTCCACCAACAGCTGGCGAATGGTTTAGCCAAATTTTCCCGACCCGATTGCCTGGTCCAATATGTAGATGACCTGCTTCCACAGACGGACACTAAGGGAGAGCACATTTCACTTCTCGCTGAAATATTAGTACTCCTTCAACAAATTGGCTGTAAAGTGAACCGCAAAAAGGCTCACATTCTACAAGAAAAAGTAATTTATTTAGGAACTATGATCACCCATGGCAAATGCGAGATCGAGGAGAAACGCATCGACTCGATTGTCAAATTACCCCTACCCCATAATGTCACAGCCCTCCGGTCATTTCTAGGACTGGTCGGCTACTGTAGGAATTCCATCGACGGTTTTGCCACAAAGGCAGCTCCCCTCTCCGAACTCCTAAAGAAACAAGCACCTTGGGAATGGCTTCCACAGCACACGGATGCCGTGGATGCTTTAAAAAGAGCACTCAGCACAGGTCCCAGGTCAACTTTCCCCGTACGCAATTGAAGTTACAACCACCAACCGAACACTTTCAGCCGTGCTCCTCCAAGAAAGACATGATCGTTTAGGCCCCGTTGCATACGCCTCACGAGTACTTGATCCAGTTGAGCAAGGATTTTCTGCCTGCGAAAGGCACCTGCTCGCAGTTTTTTGGGCAGTTCAGTACTTCGCCTACATTACAGAACTTAACCCCGTCACCATTTTAACTGAGCGCACCCCAAACCAACTCCTACTAGATGGTAGATTAAAGAACGGCACAGTCAGCCAAATTTGCACCGCCCGATGGACCCTTCTCTTACAGGGACGGGACATTTCAGTGAAGAGGACAAAAACACACACTTTCCTTGCCGATAATTTACACTATGGCGGCACCCCACATGAATGTGAAATCATCTCCACCAAACACAACACAGGACCCTTTGTACCAAAGTCAGCTCCCCGAAACCAGGAACAACACCACAGAGACCCCAGACCACAGACACAGGGGTTTATGTGGATGGCTCCTCCACAGTTTTGAATGGTAAAAGGATTACCGGTTGTGGCATATGTGTAGAGGACGCACAGGGACACGTGTTAGAAGAAATATCTTTGAAATTACCCGGACATTTAGGCTCACAGGCAGCAGAACTAGTAGCTGTGGCGTATATTGTAGAGCACCCCGACTCGTTCCCGACCCCAGCCGACATATATTCCGACAGTTTATATGCCTGGAATAGTTTGACAGAATTCCTACCCCTGTGGGAATCTAGAGAAATATGGGACTATTAGCCACCATCAGTCTTTCCCCCCCCCCCCCCCCCCCCCCGGGTAACGTTAAGGCAGACGCCCTAGCAAAGGCAGGTTCCAGACACGGTCACTTTTGGAATCCTCCCGAGAGTGCCCCAGTACACGCGGTTCTGGTCTCACAGACCAACAGTCAGGATTTAGCACAGGCCCAAAAAGACAATGCATAATTCAGGGAAGTTTTAAAAGGCAACTTCCTGGCCCCCTACGATAAATGCAAGAACACGTTGACAACACATGACGGTGTAATTTTAAAAGAAGGTATTTATGTGGTCCCCACTCAGGACAGAAACCAAATTATCTGTCAATTCCATGACAACCATGGACATCAAGGCATAGAAGCTACCCTCGCCCATCTCAGACCTCTCTGCTGGTGGCCTGATTTGAAATCCAATGTAATAATCTATGATTAATCTAGGACAAAGGTTAGGCACAACATCATGGGCCGAAGGGCCTGTTCTGTGCTGTATTTTCTATGTTCTATGTTCTATGTAACGCACTACATTGAAAACTGTTTAATCTGCGCCTAGAATAATCCGGACAGATATGCATGGAAAGGTCAGCTTAGTCCCATTAATGGCGCCTGGACAAATTTGCAGATTGATTATACAGGACATCTACCCCCCTGCAGGAATGGTTTTAAGTATGTTTTGGTGGCCATCTACACCTTCACAAAATGGGTGGAAGCCTTTCCATCCAGAACAAACACAGCTAAAGCGACAGCCAAGATCCTCACTCAGCACATCTTTACAAGATGGGATCTTCCCCGCAGCACAGAGTCCGACCAAGGCTCACATTTTACAGGACGAGTGATGAAAAACATCCTTACAATTTTCGGAATCAAACAAAAATTCCACATTGCATACCACCCCAAATCAATAGTAGAATGGTAGAATAGTAGAATAGTAGAGAGGATGAATAGGACTTTAAAAGCAACCCTCAGGAAAATGGTGCAACAGCACAATAGCACCTGGGACACAGTTCTCCCATTTGCACTGATGTTCATAAGGAACACGGTGTCCACGTCGATAGGATACACGCCCACACCCTCATGACTGGACGACACATGAAGGGGACAGAATATTTGTTAGGACTGGATTTGGCCAGCCCCACAGTCATCGCCCTCACCCATGAGAAAGCAGTTCAGCAGATTATAGAGAATGTAAAAGCAGCCCAGCTCGCCGCAGCTGTTAGGATTGGTACACGCAAGAAGCAAAGCAAGGTTTGCTTTGACAACACAGTACATGCCACAGAATTTGTAGTAGGGCAGCAGGTCATGCTATCCCTATACAACCCCAACTCATTCCTTTCCCCCAAATTTGCAGGACAGTACTCCATTTCTGATAAAGTCAGCCCCTCCGCATATAAAACCACTTATCCCAATGGCAAGTCTGCATGGTTCCACATAAACCAGCTTAAGGCTTATGGCACACAGACGAGCTATTCCTACCCTCCCTCAACCAGTCCAGCCCATCCTCAGACACTACATCGACTCCACCCCCAGAGGCACGACTCCGCCTGCCCCTTCATTCAACCAGCAGCGACAGCGACAGCGATAGCGACAGCCCCATGACACCGTGACACGATTACACTCCTGCACCAGGCCGCACTCTCAGCGACTCCGAACCAGATTCCAGTGGCCCCTTTGAGACCACGTACATTAAAGCCCCTGATCGAGACCCACCGCCCGACGATTATGGATTGCCCCCTACCACCTCCAACCTCGACATGAAACACTGGCACCGAGATAATTCGTTCAGACTCATCTGGAATGATGAGATGGACCCCAATTCGCCCCAAGCAGCTTTGGCACAACTACTCCAGTCACGAGTATGGCAACTGGGAGATGATGACTTAGAGTCTGACTCCCACCAGACGAGCCCCTTTCGACTCTGTTCGCTATAGAGCAATGAGGTGTCCAGATGATGGTAAAAAGGAACCGATGGAGATTTATGGTGTCCTTTCTGATGGAACCTGCACGATTTTTGTTATGTTAGTTTGTTGCTTTAAATGTTTGTTACTGTAAATGTTGTTTGTTAATTTAAAGTTTTTCATGGCCCCACGCCACCACTCTTTTAACGCCCACTGGCAGTTAAAGGAACAAGTTTGTCGGCAGACAACCGATCATAATTACTCTTCTGATTCGAAGGTAATCACAAAAGGCAACATTCACGATGAACACAAATTCTTACCGTTCTTGTCCGGTCGCTCAGGCAGTGGAGAAACGGCACTGGTCCCCGTCCTGCCTGAGGACCCCCATCTGGTCAGCTACCCTTGGGTAGTGCACATACGGCACTGGTCACCGTCCTACCCGGGGATTCCACCCATTCTTGCCCCGCCGCGGCCCATACGCACGGCATTCGGAACTTTTGGTTCAAAACTCTTTTGTTTGTTTTCCGGCAACCCTTAGGTTGCTCTCCATATGCTATATACATCCTCAAACACTGGGATGGTACACTCACCGCATCGATCGCACAGGCTGCGAGACTGCTCGCACTGTGTCAGTATTTTTCTTTCAGGATGTCTTGTCCCCAAAATATTCGGTTAAAAAAAAAATGATGGAGTCACAGATGGTGACCAATTATAATGGGTAATTGGTAATAAAAGAACAGACAGACAGACATACGAGATCTTAAGCAACATAATAACAGATATTATGCTTGTGTCCACAGAGATCCAGAACCACAGAAGCCTCAGGAAGACCACGGAAAAAAAAGGGAACATGAAGACAGACATCATGATCTACATTTGGATCTTCGTGGGATCACTACAGTTGCACGCAGACACGACCCCCCTGACCCCTACCCCACAGGCCGTAAATGTTTCCCATCCCTGCCATACACTACACCCAGAGACAGCAACTGATACACCACCTGGTGTGACAAGTTCATCACCTGGTATTCCCTGTCCTACGTTATAGAAGCACTGTTAGTCATTGCGGTGTCATCCAGACACTAAGACTTAGGAAATGGCGAAGGAAAGCCTCCCGCACTCCGGTATATACACTCAGAACCCCTATTTTCGGACTTCAGCAAACCCCCCACTCTCAGTGAATTAAAGTGCATCAACTTTTTTTGTTCGTTTGTTCTAATAAAAAAATGTAAAACTCTGTGCTTGACTGCCAAGCTACAGAGACATGTGTTGCTGCTACTGTATAGTTTATAATGTTGTACATGCTTTTCATTGATTAAGAATAGTTTAGATAAGAATAATTAGAGGTTCCCGTGTTTTATTTGTAATGCATGCCTGAATGTCACAGCGCCCCGTAGAATTTTATAATAATGTGTGTATATAAAACAATTTAGGTAACGTTCCCATCCATAGGACAGAGTAGAGTAGAGCCTGTCCCTGCTTACGGGTGCTCGACTTAGGCAGAGAACAAAGAAGATGCAGTAATATGATCCTTCACGCTTCGCGTTGATGATCACAAGGAAGGATTGTAGCCATTTGGGATGGCCACTTCCAGAATACAAAATGGACGCTCACAAAGAATGCAGGGAAATGTGGACAATGCTAGACAACAAACAGGCACAGAGCCTGAATGTATTTTTGGGAAGCAGTTACCAGACGGAATCAAAACTTTGGGTCGATTAGCATATTGATGGCCCATCTCCAAGGAACAAAGGACTAACATTCAGGTAGTTGATACTGTTAAAGACATTCCGACGCCATAAAGACACAAACAAAGCAAGGCCAAGGCCACCTAAGACACGCCCAGCCATCAGGGCACCCACCCTTTATTGGACAAGATCGATAACAATGATCGAGAAGTGGCCCAATTAAGTGGGACCAAGTTTAAGGCCCGCCTAAAAGCACGCAAAGCCCATCTAAGTATAAGAAGGAACCCCCACGAGAGATTCGCTCTCTTGGACTTGGCTCTCTGGCGGAGAGACCCATCCACCAGCATCACCAGAAGCAAGTAAGTTCAAGTTCAACGCTCGCTACCAGACGGATGACCTTAGCTGTTCTCCTGTTTCTCTTCGAACCCAACAGCCTCAGATCCGAATAACGGCCATTGTTCCTCTGACTAAGTGGGCACCCAAAGTTAAGTATAGGCGTTAGCGTTAGAGATAGTTTAGTTTGTAGTACTGTTGTGCACGAGTAGATCTTACTGTGTGTGTAAATAAATAGTATTGTCTTTGAACTAACTAACTGGT